>NC_137682.1:8527421-8627421 GCF_963989245.1 Nansenia antarctica | reverse complement strand
GAGTCATTAGATTCAGATTAACTGGCATTTTACTTTTACAGCCAAATGCTTGACAAACCTGAGCCTAATTCCGTTTTATACCCAAGGTTGATAAAATGGTGGTAGCTTGGATGAGCTGTGGGTGTTAAGTCAAAAGTAATTCCCTTGTCTCTGTCTGACCTACCCTACCCCCACTGCAAACTCCCCCAAATGCCTGTGATCTGGTCTTAATGATGACTTAGAGCTGGCTGCCTGTTCTGTCTGTGTGGCAGACATGACAGAGACTGAATGAATGTGAAAGTAGTACTGTACTAGTCATTGTACCAAGTCAAGTACCTGTCGTTATTATTCACTTGTAAAGAGTGACAGTTGATAATACTTTTGGTAGGTAAGAGTTTACCCAATCACAATTCAGCAAATTGATTGATTGAACTGGATAAATAATAATATGTCTATTACAGAACTTACTTGACTTGAAATGGAATTGAATTGAAACAGCAAATCTCTCAAGAATATAAGAAGAGGTGCAGGATAGTTTTTCGAGGCTTAAGGGCTCTGCACACAGCGTGCGATTTCTGTTGCGCATCAACGTTCCATTTTGAAGTTTGAATGGAAGTCTATGAGAACATCGAATTTACCCACACACGGCCCCGATTTTAATCGCACGGCGAACATTCGATTCCATTCATTTTGAATGGGACAAAGCACACGGCGTGCGAGTTTTGTCGCACTGCTTTGTCCCATTCAAAATGAATGGAATCGAATGTTCGCCGTGCGATTAAAATCGGGGCCGTGTGTGGGTAAATTCGATGTTCTCATAGACTTCCATTCAAACTTCAAAATGGAACGTTGATGCGCAACAGAAATCGCACGCTGTGTGCAGAGCCCTTTAAAGTAACTACCATAAGGGCTCTGCACACAGCGTGCGATTTCTGTTGCGCGTCAACGTTCCATTTTGAAGTTTGAATGGAGGTCTATGAGAACATCGCATTTACCCACACACGGCCCCGATTTTAATCGCACGGCGAACATTCGATTCCATTCATTTGACAGTGCGACAAAACTCGCACGCCGTGTGCTTTGTCCCATTCAAAATGAATGGAATCGAATGTTCGCCGTGCGATTAAAATCGGGGCCGTGTGTGGGTAAATGCGATGTTCTCATAGACTTCCATTCAAACTTCAAAATGGAACGTTGATGCGCAACATAAATCGCACGCTGTGTGCAGAGCCCTTTAGCATCGGTTTTGGAGGGAAACTGACATTGGGGTGTACCACTTTAGGCAGTCTTACTTCAGTCTAGTTGGTGAAATCAAGGCCAACAATTGTATTGAATCAATTATCTGATTATAGGGGATTTAGGAAGAGCAGCAGCTTTCCCTGTTACTGAAAGGCATCATATGCAGGATTGCGCCCTCTTTTCACGGCGATGTGAATTACAATGACAATTCAGAATAGTATCTCCTCCTTTCTTCCTCCCCTTGCTCAATGCAAACTACTTCTAACTGAAACAATGAATCTGTCAATGATTTTCTTGTTTTTGTCCACCGAATGTCTTACAGAACTTATTATGAACTTGGAGCTAACAAAGGACATGTGTGATTGAAATACAGTTGCTATTTAGTTTGGAAATGTTCGGGGACACATTGAACACGGAAACGCCCAGAAATGTCCCGAACATTTTGGAAAAGCAAATTCAGGCAGAACTTAGGGCAGGGTCTTGGCAGGTGCACACACTATCACAGACTGCCAATGCAATCATGATTCTCCATGGTTATTTAGTGACATTTTCAAGGGGGAAAAGCAACGTATTGCATCTTTCAAGAATGTTGACTTCAGTATGCCTTATTCAGTCCAGGTTTTCTCATCAAATACTTATTTCCCCCACTGTACGCATATACACACAACTATCCTTACACAACAATGCTCCACAGAAATATAAATAATGATGAGATAAGCCTTGTATATCTAATCCAACCCATTATTCTGTCTAGGTTCTTGATTGGTCGGCATGGGGAACCTGATCAAGGTGTTGACGAGGGACATAGACAACAATACTGGCAACTTCTTCCTGGACTTTGAGAGTAAGTGATACACACACACACACACACACACACACACACAAACATTTTGTGAAATTTTCTTTCATTTAAAAAAATGACAGGGAGCATCCTGAGAACCTTTCGGATCTGGGATACTACTGTAGAAAGCCTAGGAGCATCACTAGGAGCATCACATTTGGGATTTGATGAATTCTAGGTCAGGTATTTTTAGGGGGAGGCACAGTGGGGGCTTCAAAAGCTACCTACCAGGGAATCTGATGGGAAAAGCATTGCTGCAGAGAACCTCTCCCAGTCTCCCCCCCCCCCCCCCCCCCCCTTTATGGGAGTTGGTTTGACAAGAGGGAGGGAGGGAGGGAGGGCGGGAGGGAGGGAGGGAGGGAGGGAGGGTGGGTTGGAGGCCAGAGGGAGAAGTGCAGAGAAGCGAGTTGGGTTGAAAAAGTAGGTTGGAATGGCTAAATTAGGGCTTACGCCTGGGCCCAAACTGGCTACCTTCACCTTTACCACGCAGCGTGTGTGCATGGCAGAGCTGCTGGCTACCTTTACCTCTACCACGCAGCGTGTGTGCATGGCAGGGCTGCTGGCTACCTTTACCTCTACCACGCAGCGTGTGTGCATGGCAGGGCTGCTGGCTACCTTTACCTCTACCACGCAGCGTGTGTGCATGGCAGGGCTGCTGGCTACCTTTACCTCTACCACGCAGCGTGTGTGGGCAGAGCTGCTGGCTACCTTTACCTCTACCACGCAGCGTGTGTGCATGGCAGGGCTGCTGGCTACCTTTACCTCTACCACGCAGCGTGTGTGCATGGCAGGGCTGCTGGCTACCTTGACCTCTACCACGCAGCGTGTGTGCATGGCAGGGCTGCTGGCTACCTTTACCCCTACCTCGCAGCGTGTGTGCATGGCAGAGCTGCTGCGTCCATGGATACAGACGTCTCTCCTGCGGCACTACTACTGCACTACTACTGCCAGCCCTATCTTTCTACATTGAGTTTGCCCTTGATAATGGCCATCAATAATATATTGTTTCTTTTCATTCAATTATAAATGTAATTTATATTTAGTTTAGACAGAGAAGCATGTGCTCAATTGTCCCCAAAAATAAATGGAAAAAATGAGGCGCCAACCAAATCTAAAACGGTGTGAGCAGATCTTCTGGGTTCAGTCTCGTCTGAAGCGTGCTTTTGTCTTACCACTATCTTCTTACTTACTATCTTGCTTCAAGTTCGAGATTTCTTTCTGCTTACAAATTGGTAAGTACATTGCAAAAAGTAAAATCTAAGATGAAATATCTTCAATCAAGGCAATATATGTTTGTTTTTCTGACAAGATATTTCTTCTCACCAAGCAAATTTTATCTATCAATTTGAAATCTGAAAATAGTTGAAGAAGATATGCTTATTTGAATGTTGGTACAATATTTTGTATCATATTCCATTATCACACACACACACACACACACACACACACACACACACACACACACACACACACACACACCACCTCACTGCCACTCGTTTACCAAACTCTTTACCACCACCTCCTCACCTGCCTTTACCGAGTATGGCACTGACATCCTGTCAATGTTGGCCATTCCAACCCTCCTCAGATGCCAAACCCACAGAGGCAGAGAGAGTGTTATGGGAGCAGGTGAACAAGGTCCTGCTGGAGGCTCTGACTGTCCTGGACGATCTCCAGTCTTACAAGGGAGCAGGAGAAGAGATACGACAGGTGAGTGAAGGGTGGTTTGCTGTGTTGGCACCTGTGAATCTGACACACACCAGTCTCTGTCCCACTTGCAGGCGTTGTCATTTTGTGTGACACACATCTTGTCCCTACAGTACAGTGTAAACAGTAAAACAGTCTGAGTGAACCCACAGTTCTGTTTTCCTTTATTGGCAATTGATTGAATTAATTTGCCCCCGATGGCCTCTTATTGTAGCTTTATGGTTTTGACATTTTGACAATTGCCAATAAAGGAAAATGTTTGTTTTTCTTTTACCAAGACGGTGCATACAATATATGACAGGGTCTGGTGAAAAAGTCCTCAAGTAGGTAAGGTAATTATGATGTTTTTTTTGAAAGTGCACATTGTAAGCTTTCAAATGATGTGTCATCGAAAAATAGTTGAAGAAAATATGCTTATTTGAATGTTGGTACACCTCAAACCAAATACGGGAGAAACTCGCTCTCAATCAAAACACACGCAAAACAGCTGCTAGTAGCTAGTAGCTAAAAAGAAACATCGCTATGAACATCTAACTGCATGTTTAGAACATCAACATGCTAAAAACACACAACTACACATAAAAGATGATCACACGGTTTGTTTGTTTGTTTGTCTGTTTACAAGCCCATTTCTCACTTACCCAGTAGCCTATATCAGACGATACAGTGAATCCAATTCACAAATTAAAGTATTTAGTGATCCTAAAACTGTTGTTATATCAAGTGGGTACTTCAACACTTCAAACCGGAAAACACATTTAAAAAAATAAATAAATAAGGAGCTTTTTGGTCGTTTGCACGACTTGAGAATTGCCGACATGTGGACTTTTTCACCAGATTGTGTCACATATAAAACATTGCTCTAACTTGCCCTCTTTTTCTCCACACTCCACAATCCCCGAACACATTCCCTTGAAACAAATAAAATATTGTCTTCTAAACCAACAGTGAAAATAAATACATAAAAAGGTACATACATGGTCAAAGACATTTGCAGACAAATATTCCTAGTAACAATATTCCACAAATAAGAAACCGTTTTTGGGTGGTTGAGTTACTGCCTTTTTGGTAAGATATTGTTCAAGATTGCCATGGCAACAGGGGAACCAAGTTGTCTTGCACTCAGCTGTCAATCAGGGCACTAAGGTTCCTGCTAATTATTTACAGTACTCACAGAAACATTTCTTCTCAAACTCTAGCCTGTTTTTCTTTGTGTCAAAATGCTCCTTTAAAATTACAAAAGGGTAGCTACTCTATTGTTGTTTGTCCAGATTTGTGTTGTTCAGAAGGAATTGGAAATGTCTCCCTCCCATCCCTCCCTCAACCTCCTCTCCACTTATCTCCCTCCCACCTCCTTCTGAAATTACCCCCCACCCCCCCATCTCTCTCTCTATCCTCTCTCTCACACTCTCTCGCACTCTCTCACACTCTCCAGGCAATACAAAATCCGAATCAGGACCGGATACAGGAGCAGGCCTGGGCTGCAGTGGTCCCATTAGTTGGAAAACTAAAGAAGTTCTATGAGTTCTCTCTGAGGCTGGGTATGTATGTCAAAGCAAACTGAATTGTGGGTAGCTAAAACCAAGAGATCATATTGGGGGGGTTTCGGTGGGGGGATATCGATGGGGATTTATTCAAACCCCACCCTTTCTGATGATGGATCTAAACGAGAGGGTGTAATGGAGGAAAATGAAATGCTGAATACGATAGCCTTGATCTTAATCCCCTTTGGTGTTCTTAGTCCTTGTCTTTGAGGGCTAGAGTAGACTGTTAGTATTGCTGAGGTAGATTAGCATAATTTTTCAATCGTATTCATATACCTCCATTGAGAATTGTAGCGCTCACACAGTGGTCATGTTGTGATGGCCTAGCGTGACGTCTCTGAACTGCGTGCTAGGCTAGGCGGAGCCACAAGTGGGGCTAGCCCGCCGGCAGAGCAGCCAAGCTTTCTAATCCGATTATCACGCCTCGCAGGCGAGACGAGCCTCCCTTTCCTCATCGGGTTCCAACGGCTCTCACATGATCTCATCATGTTTACACTGCGATAGGAGTCGGCCTACACAGCGGTTTACTGTGGTACGCTCACGTTTTAGGACTGAACAGCAGACGCTGTTATCAATGTCTTGAATGCTGTCTCAGATAAATCCTGTCCAAATATATGATGTGTGTGTGTGAGGTTATGGGGGAAAAAAGGGCATTTGTATAATGTCACTGTTATGTCTAAAAAGATCTTGAAGCGGGAGAGTGAGAGAGAAAGTCAGAGAAGGTTTGTCTTGTGGAACATAATTGGTATTGATTACATGTAAGTGGACATTACATTCCTATCAAGTAAATACAGGGTAGGGTTGACTGCTGTAATTCATGTGTTGACAGTCAGTTGACCCTATGCAATTCCTTTTCTGGTGTGTGGCTATGGCGTCACATTGCGGGCGTCAGGAAGGAAACTTTCACACGCTGCTTGTGATCTGTGGTTCACTGTGGAAATAGAGGGTTTTTAAGGTTAAAGGGGAGGAATAATCGACCAAAATAACATTTCCTTTTTTTTTTGAGGAGTTTGTATCATTTTCACCATATCTTGTTCTACTACTCTGTCTTTAGAGATTGAAGGCATCATTCTCTTTGGGAGTTGCTGAGGATCTAGGCCATGGCCTAATTAACCGTCACATCGTTCTGATCGCGCAGAAACACAGTCCAATAGCACGGCTCTCTGGAGTATCAAAGTGCCAGACAGATGAGTGACATCTCTGAGCTAGACTCCCACAACAGCTTGATGGCTTGTCTGTCAGGGTGCATTAGACTGAAGCATTAAGCATTCATGACGGCTTGGGCTGAGATGTGTGGTTTTGGTCTGGTCAAAGAGAGTAAGTTTGGCCTACTGTAAGGCACTGTTAGCATTACAGTATTACTGTACCTATAGAGCAGTGTTTCTCAACCGGGGTGCTGCGTCAGGGGTGCCGTCCCCCCAAAAATACTCTGACGTTGCTGACATAATAAAATGGATTAAAATTCCCCAAAATTGTAGTTACGCTGAGTGTTAGGAGAGTAAGAGTTGGGCAGATATCTCAATTTGGCCAAAATATGACTACGATTATGCTACGAGGCTAACAATATGTAACTATTATAACTGTATAATGTATATTAATCTCATGTATATTCACTTTTCATATTCATTTATGTATACTGACTGTAATACGTTTACTGTAATACAACTGGCTACATTATCATGTCTTTTGCCCTATGCCTACCTATTTGTCTGGTTAGATGCCAAACTACATTTTGTTGTCTCAGTACTTGCACTCTGTGCAATGACAAATAAATGTAATGTAATGTAATCTATCCTATATATACTTCCGAACCTCCTTCCGACCATCTACTCATAGCTTCATGCCACCTTCTCACTTTTCTAGTTTCCTGCCTTACTGACTCTTTACTCATGTCTACTCTACCTCGCTATGATCTTATTTGACCCTGATCCATCCATTAAGCTTTACCTGTATCTTCATCATTCGTTATCATTATTCAACCTTAATTGAACTAGGTAGGTTGATTAAGAACAACTTCTTATTAATGACACCCTGGCATTTCACAATTTTTCATCAACCTTTCCACATGCTCAATTAACCTCATTTATCATCTATGGACTCTTCTGTACCTCCATTTATCTTTTTGCCTTTCCATCCATCCATGCATCATCATTTATCCATCCATTGCAACCCCATTCCTCCCATCTGCTCATTCTAATCCCTCCATCTCCATCTCTCTACCGCTCTCCCCCTCTCTCCTCCATCTCTTTCTCTCCTTTTTCTCCCCACCCCCCTCTCTGGTGTAGAGGGATCGTTGCAGGGCCTGTTGAAGGCTCTGACCAGCGCTCGCTGCAGTCCCACCCAGCATCTGGAGCAGGAGCAGGCGCTGGCCAGGCAGTTCGCTGAGATCCTTCACTTCACCTTGCGTTTCGACGAGCTCAAGGTACATTTGCGAACTCTCTTCTCTGTTGACCTTCCCCCCCTAGATGTTTCATAGAAAGCGTGCCAACAAAGGCTGAGAAAAGAGGGAGGGACAGTTTCCCACTTCTCCCTTACTCCTGCTTACCTTCCACCTCATATACTCATACTGTACCCATCTTCCATCTCGTGTACTTATACTGTACCCACCATTGCATTATTTTGGGAGAGTGGGAACAAGTGAGGGAGAGAAAATAAAGAAGGAAAGCTGTCCCCATGTGAGGTGTTGTTATTATTGAACTTTCTGTATTCCTCTCATCATTGCTGTCATTTTACTTGGATAACGCCATATCTTTTTCTAATTTCTAAAGCTGTATGTGACATGTTATTTATTTGACAAATGACATTGTTTACAAAACGTTCTGTCACCACTTTCTAAATCCGCCCAAACAAATGTGAGTTAAGCCCAATGCACACAGCGTGCGATTTCTGTTGCACGCCAACATTCCATTTTGAAGTTTGAATGGAAGTCTATGAAAAAATCGCATCCCAATGCACACGGCCCCGATTTTAATCGCACGGCGAAAATTCGATTCCATTCATGACAACAATGGAATGTTGTCGTGCAACAGAAATCGCACGCTGTGTGCATTGGGCTTTAGAGAGACGGGAGAAGACTGCATATGGATTCCATAGAGGTATATCATTGCAGCTGAAGAGAATCACATCAAAGTGCAGAAATATCACATTCCAAACAGTGATTTATTGATTTTGATTGATTGGCAGATAGAACATGGTTTGTTTGTTTGTTTGTTTGTTTTGTAATTGTCCTTTAATTTCACCGTCATCTTACGCATCCAAGTAATGGATTGCCATCCAATGACGCTCTTTTGCAAATTCATAATTTATGTCAGTATATGGCGTATACTGCACACAGAATGTGATTGTGTTCAATTATTGTGGCACTTCTGGATGCAACGCGCCGAAGTCTAGCATGGTTCATACGCTTTCCATGCTGGTTTTCAGTGTCTCGTCCCTGCTGATAGAATCCCTCCCCTTATAGGGAAGCTCATAGGGAAGCTTATCGGTTCACACGTTACTCTCTCTACTTTACAGATGACAAACCCTGCCATCCAGAACGACTTCAGCTACTATAGGAGAACGCTCAGCCGGATGCGCATCAACAATGTTGCTGTGAGTACAGAACACCTTCTGGTTACAGTTTACTCCAAAGGCCCATCTGGGAAAAAAAGAAAAGAAAGAAAAACAAGTTAACGACATGAAAATGACACCATGACCAATAATAAGGAAGTAGTTTCGCTGTTATGACATCTGCTGGTTTCCCACCTCCTTGCACCATGACAAGGTTTACGGCATGTCAGTGCGATCCGCTGCGATGATGTATAATGACAGATTTATATTTTATGCTTATAGCCATTATAATTATAATAATAATAATAATAATAATAATAACTTACATTACGGCTTCAGCCTACACCTTTTTGGTCCTGATGTTATACATTGTGACTATGTACATTTTCTTATATCTGTATTGGGAATTGTATAGGGGACCAAAATAAACATTCTCAATCAATCAATCAATCAAATCATTTATATAGCGCCTTTCACAGACCCAAGGTCGCTTTACAGGGGAATGGGAGGCCCGTGCTAGAGGACCTCAGAGTTCTGGATGGGGTGTAGTGGTGCAGGAGATGGGAGAGGTACTGGGGGGGCCAGGCCGTGGAAGGATTTGTAGGTGAGCAGGAGGAGTTTGAATGTGATGCGGTGTTTGACCGGGAGCCAGTGCAGACGGGCGAGGATGGGGGGTGATGTGCTGCCAGGGCTTGGTGCGGGTGAGAACCCTGGCAGCGGAGTTCTGCACGTACTGGAGCCTGTCCCGGTAACCCGGATAGGACTCCATTACAATAGTCCAGGTGGGAGAAAAGGAAGGCATGGATGAGTGTCGCTGTGACGGAGTCTGACAGAGATGGCCGGAGTCTGGAGATGTTCTTGAGGTGGAAGAAGGCGGATCTAGTGACGGATTTGATATGTGATTGGAATGAGAGAGTGGAATCCAGAATGAAACCCAGGTTGCGGACTTCAGGGGATGGGGAGATGGAGCAGCCATCCACCTATGGTTGAACAAGCTTCTTTTGAGACATGTATGAAGTGTTTGGCCAAGATGCATGTTAGTAATGCATGCAGACACTATGAAGAGTTTTGACAATGTGACTTCAGCCATATGCTACTAATTGGTACTACATATGCTACTAATTGGTACTACATATGCTACTAATTGGTACTACATATGCTACTAATTGGTTTGGTTCCAATTTAAATTAGGGAAGTCTCCCTAAACCTAAACCTTGTATAGGCTAACTAATCATTTTGAAGCAAATGTATAGTAAAAGGAAGATGGATCTATTCATGTCCCTACATAATGGTGCTATGCCACATGGGACACCCTTGTACCCACCTATAACTATGCCCTAACAACACAGCTTTGATACCTGCTATAGTGCTCCATCTGATAAGTGGTGCCGTTTTAGTAGTACACGCTGCCCCTCGATGATTGGAGCTAATGAGATTCATTCTGTACTTTAATGGTCTGTGTCATTCAGGAACAGCAAGGATGAAAGGCCCCTGACGAAGCAAATTCTATTTCTCTCTCTCGCTCTCTTGCTCATTCAAACACACAAACGCGCACGCACGCACGCACACACACACACACACACACACACACACACACACACACACACACACACACACTCACTCACGCTATCACTCTCTCTCCCTCTCTCTTTCCCTCTCTCTTTCATATTCTCTATATAACTATCTATATTTTCTACCCACCCCATCGCCCTTTATCCCTCTCTTATGTCACCCTATTACTCTCTCAAACTCACTTGTCCTTTCGCTGCTCTGTGTCCTCCCTCTCTCCTCCCTCTACACCCCCTATTTCTCCAGATAACAAACACAAGTGGGGATAGAACAGTATGGATAAGTGAATATACAGTTACACATAGACTTCATAGTTACATATAGACTACACAGGGAAAACATGTGTACAGATTAATATAGTACACTGTAGAAAAGCCCTGCTAGCCAACCTGTCATGTTCCTTACCCATCATAAACAGTTGCATGCAACACTGAATCACCACCACAGCACATCTGAGGTCTCTCATACCAGCGCACATCAAATCCGAGCTGGGGTAATTATGTGGCAAAAGGATCCATTAAAACCCCCTCAAAACAACCCCCTGAACCTCAAGTCCATTAACAGTGTTCTAACAGCAGCAGTAATACATGAATCAACGCAACGTCTCATTGATATAGAGGGAGCCCCCAAGTGTGAAGATGAGACAGGGGACTCGACCTTGCGCACCCCAATTACATTTTTTTCCGATTACTAAGTCGCAGTGTTCAAAACTGAAGTCACATTGTCAAAAGTCTTCATACTGTCTGCATTACTAACATGCATCTTGGCCAAACACTTCATACATGTCTCAAAAGAAGCTTGTTCAACCATACACTGGCAACAATGTTCACTCAGAAAGCATACACTGTCATTCATAACACTCTGACCTACAAAACACTAACAACAGGGAGCTGATTTTCACAAGAATGAATATTTAGATTATAAGAATGGTTTGATTTATAGTAATCATAGACAGAATAGTTGACTGTACAACTGTACAAGAATGAATCAGAAACGCCGCAATTTGCTTCTATCCTTTAGTGTATTTTTCCCCCAGTATCTTTGCAGAAAGTAAGTTATGGTACATTTACTTCAAAGTACACTACAATCACACAAAAAGTGTCTCACTCCTGAGGGTTTTGGTCCACCCTCTGGTCTGCTAATGTAATCTAATGTCTTCCAAGGCAATGCATCTAGTCTATTTCATTTCATTATATATATTCTGCTAATATTTTCAACTATTTCAATATGATTACTGCAAATAGTGAAAATATCACCGCTCATCCGTTCTCAGACTTTGCTGAGGTGCTGGAACTGAAGAGTATCAATAGAGTGCAAAATAACAGCATCTGCACACTCAAACACTGCAAAAAAACATCGTTTATTGCGAGCTTTCGGTTATATATGATAGAAATATGATTACTGCAAAAATGCACCAAATCATTCTGTTTTGAATGTGTTCTTCATAGTTTGGGAAAAAAATTGTTGCAAATACATAGTGTTTTGCAGAGGGGGGGTAGTTTGAATGAGAGAAGTGTTCATGGATTTTGGAGAATGTGATCATTGAATGGATTTTGTGTGAAAGCACAATGTAAAAATGAGTCACAGTTTGGTCTTCTGTTTCGCTGACTGTATGAAGAGTTTTGACAATGTGACTTCAGTTTTGAACACTGCGACTTAGCAATCGGAAAAAACTGTAAGAGCTCTCGTGGCTGGGGAATAATTAATTGAACTCCCTATCAGTACACCCAGACCCCACGTAAAGCTCCATGTAGAATGCATGCAAAACCGCACCATAGTAGTATGCTGATTAACCAATATATTCTATTAATATATTCTATTGGGGTTTTATTATGATGAATTGCCTCCACTTAATGTAATGAGATGCTTTAAATACAGTTTTTTTTTTTTTTACTGACATCTAATGTTGATTGACATTATGTATACATAAGTAGATTATCAACAAATATTTTAAAAAGGGCAATGTCAATTAGGCCACCCTTGGGACATAATGCTGACAGCTGTTCCATGCTGTCTACATGAGATTTATAGATGTTTGGTCTTGTGTTGAAACTAACATTCATACAGTGAACTTTCTAAACAGTGTTCAGTGTTTAAGAACATAACAGAGACCTACTGTAGCAGTAACAAGCTTGATTCAACAAATCAAGATCAAGCCCTTTGTCACGTATGTTAACACTGGGCTTTAACAAAAGCATGCACAACCTGTGGGTCTCCAGGATGAAGACCCATCACCCAAACATCACCAAGTGGTTTGACCTGGTTAGTCTATCAAAGGATTTCCATTTTTGAAAAATGATCACAACTCATTTGCTTTCCAGTCAGATGAAGAGAACGAAGTCAACAATGAACTGGCCAATCGCATGTCTCTGTTCTACGCCAATGCCACGCCCATGCTGAAAACGCTAAGCGACGCCACGACAAAGTTTGTTTCAGATGTAAGTGTGGAAGTGGCTTAGCCTTCTGATACATTTAAAAATATATATATTAGTCCAGCTCATCTTGTAAAAGACCCTGAAACCTGAATATGACTTATTCTCCTTGTCATAACGGGTACGGTTGAGTTATTGTTGTCATGATAATGTTCTATATTATTGATGTCATACATGTAAAGAGTTTGATTGTATTTTGTAAACTGTCACCTTGAGGAAGATGACCAAAAACTGTTCGATAAAGATGTCGTTTCTCGTGATTGTCTTTCTCAGAACACAGATTTACCCGTTGAAAATACGACAGACTGCTTAAGTACCATGGCCAGCGTGTGTAAAGTCATGCTTGAGACACCGTGAGTGTGATTTGTTTTCTATCTCTATGATTGTTGCCTTGTCTGTCTGTTGTCTGTCATTACCTCTCATGTCTAATTATATTATGTTTTGAGATACACATGGTTATTAGTGTGTGTGTGTGTGTGTGTGTGTGTGTGTGTGTGTGTGTGTGTGTGTGTGTGTGTGTGTGTGTGTTCATCAACAGGGAATATCGTAGCCGTTTTGCCAGTGAGGACACAGTGTCCTTCTGTTTGCGTGTGATGGTGGGAGAGATAATTCTCTATGACTACGTCCACCCGGCCGGAGCTTTCGTCAAGTCCTCCAAGATTGACGTACGTTGCTGTATGCCACCTAGTCATCAAGCCTATCCACAGGGCTATTTTCTGACTGAGATTGAATCGTAAAAACATCTTAGATCAGTGATGATCACCAACCTGGAGAGCAACAGATTTGTAGCCTTCTTGCTGAACGGTAACACACCTAATTCAACTGATCTAATACAGCCAATGATGTAATTTGATTAGTTAAATCTGGTGCTGAACTGGTGCTTGGCTGGAACAGATGCCCACTAAAGCCAGTGACTCTCCAGGACAAGACGTGAGAATAGAATGATAAGGTTCTATCTCCGTTTAGAATGAGAAGGTTCTATCTCCGTTTAGAATGATAAGGTTCTATCTCCATTTAGAATGAGAAGGTTCTATCTCCGTTTAGAATGATAAGGTTCTATCTCCGTTTAGAATGATAAGGTTCTATCTCCGTTTAGGGCAGTTCAGAGATATTGAGCGTCAAAGTTTTTACATTCCATTATGTTTTGTGAGATGGAACCTTTGTATTTTATGAATTACTAACTAAAAAAATGTCAACATTTTAAAAAAGAACACCACACAGGCATTAATAAACACCTAATGGATCAGATTATGTAAAAAAAAAACTCAATTTTGACAAAAATGGAGATAGAACCTTATAGTTCTAACGTCACGAAGGGTTGGTGACGGATGGCTTACTCTGGTTGCTCTTTCAGTTTAAAGTTAAACGTTCACTTAAATGTTCAAGGTTTGTCAGACATTTTCATATCCAAAAGGGCTCTCAAGTCTCGGGTCCAAGGCCATACATAGGTTGTGCAGTTCACTAGAATATATATCTACTAGATGGAATTAGATGCCAATCTTTGTTTAGATGAGAGAAGGCATTAGCCCTTAATTTCTATTCACCATGAACGTGTATGTTTTACTTTATTTGGATATAGATGAAAGGATGCATCAAAGTCCTAAAGGATCAGCCTCCAAACAGTGTGGAAGGCCTCCTAAACGCCCTCAGGTGAGTGACTCCTCATTTTCCCAGACTTGTGTTTGTCCGCATGGCTGCTGTGTAACCACATAGTAATATGCTTTTATATTACCTCAAACTATGATATCCACAGTTATCTCTTGATAGGTCCTGACTGGACCATCCCTTCAATCTATTGTTCTATTCCAGTGATGGTCCAGTCAGGACTTGGAGGGTAGCGTGTTTTGTTCTAGCTCATCACCAACACATGTGATTGCACTAATCAGCTCCTTTCAGATCATGATTAGTTTAATCAGGTGTTAGGCCTCGGTTGGAACACTCATTGCGGCCATTCATAACCAGAGTTGATCACCTGTGTTATATTCTATTGGATATTGTTGTTCTTAAACAGTTTTATAGTTTCATGTTTGCTTGAAGTGGTGCTATTTTGATAAACGTAAACCTTTTGATCTATACATTTATGCCAAATACTACACCGTTTCTGAGCCAAAGATCTTGTCAATGATTTGAACTTGACATACAAACTGAATATATTTATAGGATGAGTGGTAGTGTTTGATTGTACGTACATACCCCATACAGGTACACAACGAAACATTTGAACGACGAGACTACCTCCAAACAAATCAAAAATATGTTGCAAGCCAATTAAGGGAATGTTTCAATAGTATACTGTACACAGCTGGAGACTGTCATCAGGAGTTGGGTTGATGTGGATGGATAGTAATGAAGCCATGTTTTTTATTTGTTGAAACCAATAGTCTTTAATGCAATAAACCAAAGGCCATGTATCAAGTGGCAGCTAGCGATAACTACTGTTTTAATGTTTCCCCAGTTTTGCCTTAATTGTGTTGACACATCGTGACGTTAGAATTATAAGGTTCTATCTCCATTTTTGTCAAAATTGAGTTTTTTACATAATCTGATCCATTAGATGTTTATTAATGCCTGTGTGGTGTGTGGTTTAAATGTTGACATCTTTGAGTTAGTTATTCATAAAATACAAAGGTTCCATCTCACAAAACATAATGGAATGTAAAAACTTTGACGCTCAATATCTCTGAACTGCCCTAAACGGAGATAGAACCTTATAATTCTAAGCTCACGACATTGTACTGTATCTGAAAGACAAGTAATTTCACTGGATCGGTTTGACTGGAATAAATTATGATCTGTAACAATGTTACAGTAAAGGGTACAGTATAGGTAACTGTGCGCACAAGAGACTTAATGTTATACAGTATGATGGCATCATCATCTGAGCTTGTGTTCATTTTTAAAAACGTATTAATATTCTATTCTTACGATGAAAGTGATTGTGAATGGTACTGAAATAAAAGCTTTTAAGATTTTTCAAAACATTCTTTCCAAATCATTAATTTGTAGACTTCCTATTACTCACTGTCATCTCACTGATGATTTAAGTTGAAAATATTTGCTCCTATGAGTACCCCTCCCAATCAACTCCTCCACCCTTCCCAAAATCTCTCCACCCATGCTTTGAATGTTGAGAAACGGAAACAGCTATTGCCAAGTTTTTGGAAAGAATCTTGCTTACATAAATAGCTGCCTCTCATTTAAATACGGCTTTCTTTCTTATTCCACCTTATCTGTTAGGCACAGGCATTTTAATGTGTCTCATTTCACACATTTAAAAAAGGACAGCACCCCCAGAGAAGTGAAAATAAAAAGATGAAACACTCTGTATTCTCACACTCTGAGACACATGAGCTGTACGCTCACGCACAATGAGTAGGATTGAGGTCTGGGGAAGAACTTTGCATTTCACTGAAACACATCTACTCTCTCTCTCTCACACACACACGCACACGCACACGCACATGCACACGCACACAAACTTACAGTATCTCACCTAGTGTATACACACACATACACTCCCTCATCATCCTCTCTTATACAGCGCACACAAGCACACACACACACACACACACACACACACACACACACACACACACACACAGACAGAGACCCCCACCCCACCTGGTCACGGATCTCCACTCTCTCCCCCAACCAGATGAAACGTGGAGCGGTTTGCTCGCTCCCTATTGGCTCGCGACTGTCAGCTGTTTCACCCATGGATTACTGATATAAAAGAAACGAGTGCAGAGAGAGAGTTTGTGTTTTCTCATGGTTGAGCACAGGAAACTGGGGGCTTAAAGGGTTGCGTGTGCGGATGAGTAATGCATTCCACATTCATGTGTTGCTGCCTGGATGGTTGGTCCCAGAACGGAACAGTCTATGGTCAGATCTCTCATCCAGCCACTCATCAGCTGAAGCTCTCACTCTCTCTGACTACTTCTGAATTTCAAATCGACCCCTAACCCCCTAACCCCTAGGTTACCCAGTAGTTCCCAGAATTGGGGCTGATTTCAAATTGTGGTCCCCTGAGAAAAAATCTAAGTAAACTCTATGATTCTGTAAATAAGGAACAGATTTTTATTTTGTATGAAGACAAAATGTGTCTGTATTGCACCTGTAGATACATTTGGACGTCATTATACTGTGTCTAATAATCTTCTAATCTATATCTTCTAATCTTCTACAAATCAAGCTATTGGGGTTACTGGGGATGATGTGATTTTGGGGTCGAGAGACAACAAAGTTTGGAAACCCCTGCCCTAGTCACACCTGTAGTACACATGGCCTATCGCTTACACCCATTCAATCCTCTTATCTCCACTACTGTTTAGAGTGTAGAGGCTAAGGGTTGATTTGGAATTTGGGCCTCACTGTACTCAAGTGTTCCCAAACCCTACTCTCAACTTGCCAATAACCTGTAGTCACATCTAAATCTATGTCCCTTGTAGCACTTTGTGTCAATGATAGACGTCCAAAAACAGTGTCATAGACATCGTCATAGAGAGAGGTGTTCCCTGTGGCCTAACAGGTTCTCGCCCGTAAACTATATCCCAAATCCCAAATATATTCACACACACACACACACACACACACACACACACACACACACACACACACACACACACTACAGAAACATGATATCATCCTTATCATCACCAGTACTGTATCATTCATTTCATGTGACCTCATTATCATCTCCTCTCTGGTCCCCTCTCTCCTGTCCTCTATGTCCCTCTCTCCTGTAGTTGGAAGAGCTGTGTGTCTGTTTACCTAACGGCTTTCCCAACCATTCTGGTTTATGGAGCACTTTTCCCACGCTCTGAGTTCCGGCCCGAGTCTCCCTGGATATTCACACAGCATCCGTGAGCACCCAGACAATAGACTGGGTCCGTGGACTGACTGCTTCCTGCCAAAAACACAACACAGTGTATCAGCTGAGGGTGAGGGGGCGATGTTGCCTATAGTATGGCCAGACTATCGGTCATGTGGCCTTATAGATTACACATGGCTTTTCTCATTTCTGCTGCCCTATGCACAAACATAAGTAAACATACGTGAGTAAACAATGGTCAGGTAGGACACATACTGTACAGTACACACAGATAACATAGACACATATAACCACATGCATGAAGGTACACACATGCTCACACACACACACCGCACACTTTTATTTATTTATGTATTTATATAAGTCTATTTAGTTTTTCAACACACTATACATCATATGAAAACCAAACATATTTAACAAAACACATCATCACATCATAAATAAAAGCAAGGGGCATGTCTAAAATGTCTCACGAGAGCACAGGCGAGGCGAGACAGTGCCACAACGCAGTGGTATTTTCACCTGTTACCACCAAAACAAATAGCCAATATGCCTGTGTTTGGACGTTTTGCGCTGGCTGATAATACTAGAGAGGCCTCTATATCTAAACAACATTTAGCTAGTGTAGCTATTGCCGGTGAAAAGTCCAATTATAACGGCCACAATAGCTATACAATTGCCACATTGTATCCATATACTGTAAGATCCCCACAATGCACATTATTCTGCTTCCCGCAAGATCAACATTTCCTCATTCATTTATGGGTAAGGTTAATTTATCTCTCCTTATGGATAGCTCAAATTCCTCTTTTGGAATTTCATCCGCTTTGTTTTCCATATGTTGAGCTAGACGGATGATGATGATGATATACCCAGGGGTTAGTTCTCAGAGGACCTGGGCAGGAAATGTCATCAATACTCAATTCTCATGACATTTCTCCTGCATGCTTTTATAGACGCAGGAAGCGTCTCCTTCTTCTATGTATTCCATTAAAACCACAGGAGAGCATTGATAGCAGTGGAGAGGATACTGTCTGTCAGTGTAAAACATAACTAGATATTCAGAATTCCCTGACTAATTCTGGGTTATGCTTTATATTGCAGTCACTGTTTTCAGTGCTTGTGCTATACATTTGGGTCTGACCCGACTAACACAGAAACAGCGAAATAAAGCAATTCAGTCTGTCTTTTGTGGTCTGTGTATTTTTTTCTGAGTGGGGCAGTCCCACTCATATTTTTCATTTTTATTGACAGTTACAGTGAAGATTTAGACAGGAAGGATGGGTGAGAGAGAGAGGAGGGATGACATGCAGGATGTCCCCCCGGCCGGAATCAAACCGGGGACCCTGCGGTTACGTGGTCAACGCTTAAGCCGCTACGCCACCTAAGCGCCCCGTGGACTGTGTATTTCTGAAAACATTCAACAAGCCATTCAGATCGGTTGCCCCCGCCTAAATAAGCTTGCGTCGCATACTGCCCCCCCCCCTCCCATCTGAATATCTCCGCCCATGGCAGTACTATCATATCAGTATGACTTGTTAGAGAGATGAACAAGAACTGGGGCTATTGCTGAGAAAAAAAATCATTGTCTTGTATTCTGGTAAGACATTTGTGACACTAATGCCATTCTAATGCTTAGGTCCTCATCAAGACTCTTAGATACCAATGCTGAAATACATTTCTCTAACATTATGAGATCAATTGAGCCATGCAGCGATGAACACTCTTTACATGAGATGGTCCTAAATTTACACAGTACACCAGGGGTCGGCAATTAGGTTTGGCCTCGGGCCATTTTTTTTTTAGCCACTAGATGGCGGGCCCGAACATAATCAAAGGCTAATTTAAGTAATTGATTGTTTAAAAATGTGACACGTTCTAATGCTTTGACTTTTCTTTCGACTGTACACATCGCTAGTCAACTAACACAGCTTGTTTTGTGAACCTGCTAACAATGTAAAGTAGTGTTCTAGTTAACTAGGTAGCTGTCCAATCCATTATGTTGCAGTATTTTGGCTTGACTAGCGAGTTTGTGTTGTGATTCTCAACAACGTTGAAACGTAGTTTCACACTTTTCCATATTTTTGAATAATAAATGTGTGGACTGACGATGTAGCGTAGCCTAACTTATTCTAATAATTATGTAACATAGTTTCATTCTGATAATTATTCCCCCCTCCTCCCAGACAAGGTCACATTATTATTATTGGATTGGTTGTTTGCGTGCCGGGTGAAGTTAGCCAAACATTTAACCTGCTAGCAAGAGAAACATAATGTCACTCTCCAAAGGTCTAAAGAGGAAAGTTGACGGTGGAAACAGGGCATTTAAAGAGGAATGGACAGTGAACTATACGTTCATCCTACCTGGTTTCATCAATGCAAAGCCGTTGTGAGAGACTCACATTTTACGTGCTCACAATGTTCCCTTTCTATACATGCGAGTCGTCCTTTTCGTCAATGAATGCGATAAAGACGCACGAGAGGAATCGATGGATGCATAAAAACCTTGAGAACTGCCTGTGGATTAAAGTGACGTCAATATCACCAGATATCAAGCAAATACTGACCGATGGGAGATGCTTTTTGTTTGCGCCGATTTTGTTTTCAATGTTTTTCAGAAAATTAAACAGAATTTGCGTTGTTACTGTTCATATGTGTGTTGCAGTCACATATACGTAAACATTACGTTTGAATGGCTTACTGAGCTCGTGTTATTTTGTTCAAACCACACACAGTATGTCGGCTATTTCAGCACCGTGACGCGTTGTCCACCTGCTTATGATTCACTCTGAGGGGTTCAGCGTCAGTGCGCTTCGGTGCACCTTGCTGCCTGATTGTCTGTCCCTGTGTCATTCACTCTCAACATGGATAAAAGTACAATAAGCATTATTCAGGTGGAGTTCGATTCTCTATTCGGACATTATAGGCGCTATATGTGGGACTGTCGGTCCGATATTATTATAAATAAAAAAAATAAATAAAAAAAGTGGATTCTCAAAATAATCTGCTGGGCCAAATATTATTGGTGACGGGCCAGTAATGGCCCACGGGCCGCCTATTGCCGACCCCTGCAGTACACTATCAACTGTGTTAGATACTGCTGCCCTCCTGAAGGTTAGGAAGCGGGCAACTGATAGAATCTCCCCATGGTTGAGCAATACAGCAATACAGCATTAATGACAGCAAGAGGAAATGTCAGGCAGCTGAAAGAAAAATGGAGGAAAACCCCTGACGTAAACATAATAACTGTAAACACGCAACTGTACATTTCTGCTGAACCAAATGATACTTCAGCTATAAACTCCATTACGAACCGTCTTCTAGCAATAAATAAATGGATGAGCAATAACTTTTTGAAGCTAAACGAGGACAAAACTGAAGTCAACTACTGATCAGCCCTAAAGCAAAAAGAGAAATGCTGTTTAATAATCTGGGGGAAACTGACATTGTGGATTAAACCTGAGGTTACTACACCTGAAGTCTAGGTGTTATTTTCAACTCAATGAAGGATGAAAAACCCCTGTACGTGTGGACGAGGCCTAACTAGACTGAGTCAGGATGTCGGCTCTACAGGGTGCAGAGATCTGGGACAGGGCATGCCAGCAGCCCCCTCACACGTCCTGCTGGGCAGGGAGGAATGATAAGTCGTCCTGAGACCGCTGCTGCCTTCTGAGCATCCATGCAGAGGGTAGGGTGAAACATATTCCAAGATTCTCTTGTTTTTGTTGACTACCACCATGTCTGTTCCCTGTGGGGGAAATTAAGTTGGAGGCAGGCGTTTTTAGGGTTCGATTCATGAACTGGGCGGTCTCAAATGAGTGAACTTGATATGAATCCCAATGCAGTGTATCATTTCGAGGAGAATGTGTGTGTGTGTGTGTGTGTGTGTGTGTGTGTGTGTGTGTGTGTGTGTGTGTCTGAGGTAGAGAGTTAATTTACACGTGGGAATATGTTTGTGTGTGTGTGTGTGTGTGTGTGTGTGTGTATGTGTGTATGCGTGTGTGTCTGTCCCGGACATTCATGCTGTCTGTCAAAGAGAGGAAGTGAGACAGAGAAAGAGACAGGAAATGTTACAGGATACAGTAGGAGTGTGTGTCAAAGAAATACATTGTTATAAAGCCTGAGAAGGCCTATGAGTGGAGGCTTGTGACAAAATCATAAAAATAAAAAAAAGAATACAGACAGGGATCTGCAGGTGGCAGCAGACTCTCAAGACCCGCACAAACACACACACACACACACACACACACACACACACACACACACACACACAGCCCCACAGCACTGATAGACTCCTATGACGAGACCCACTCTGACAGACTAAGTGTACAGTACTGATCACGTCACTACGGTAACAGCCTAGGCTAATGATAGCGTCTGTTCAGTTCATATGAAAGCAAATGACACACCGAATCAGTGTTACTGTCTTGATCTACTCCAGACCCCATTTTGTCTACAGAACTTGAATATATGCCCTCCTTCGATAGATGTCAAGGTCCTTGTCTTAATGCATGAGATCAGACACAGAGCTGATCCCCTCTTTGCAATTGCAGGTCTGTCTTTCACATGTCAATTACTTAAATGTGACTGGGTCTGGTTAAAAAGTCTGCAAGTCTGGCAACATAATTTTTCTGTTTTTTCCAGATTATGAAAGGGTACATTGTAAGCTTTCAAATGATCTGTGATGCATTGAAATATGAAACAAGTTGAAGAAGTCAGGCATATTTGAATGTTGACATCCCCCAAATTACCAAGCCGAGATATCCACCCTCAAAGTATTTTCAGCTTTTTTTCACAGGTAGGTAATGGATGGGAACAATAGCTGGTTAACTCCACCCCAACCACTCCCTCAAGACAACCACTCCCCCATTACACTACCTGTCATCATCTACCTGTCATCTGTCAGTGGGGTTGTCAGCTAACTCTCAGGAAACAAACTTGCAGGGCTGACATGTTTAAATTGCTAAATAATAATAATAGTTCAAGATTCATGATTTTTGTGTGCCAAACGTTTATTACATCCCATTAAGTACAAGAGAGAAACATTATTATGGCTTCAGTTTCAGTCGATATTGCAGCAGCAAGAGAAAACAAAATGGAAATGGAAAAATTAGGCAAGATACAATTGAGCAATACAATAATAGAATGGTAAAAATATATAATATTGTGTCTGTGTGTATGCATTTGTGGTAAAAAATTGCAAAAAATATATAATATTGGTAAAAATTATTATATTGTGTCTGTGTGTATGCATTTATCATTAGTCCATAAAGCATCTAGTGGGACTTAGTCTCAGTCCCAGTGTCCAAGTCCAAGTGTCTCAGAGTAAGAAACTGATTCAGCTCTGAGTCATGCAGTTGTGCATGGTTTCATGAATGGAGAAGCATCTGAGCCGCAGATGTGAAACTGCAAGGTGAGGGAGTCTGATTCACAGGGCAGACAACTTCCTGTTTTGGCCATGTGGTCTAAACGAGGCAGGAAACTACAAAACAGGAAGTCCTAAAGAGGGAACCATGTCATTTAAAAAAGCTGTCACCTTCAATGATGAATCCAAAGGCTTCTCTAAAGAGAGCTCCATGTCATTCAATGTAGCACTTGGATACCGTTGACTGCTGAAAGACCATGTTCAAAATGAATGAATGAATGGTCTTTATTTGTCATTGATATAGTACAGGTACCAAACAACGAAATTTGGGAGGGGGGGGGAAAAAAACTAAAAACAAGAAGGGAAAAGAGCTGGTTTACATAAATAAAGGCTATGTACACTATCCACTATACTATACTATACAAATAAAACACTGTGCTGTACTCTATGCTATGCTATACCTATTCTAACATTTCCTATCTCTGAACCTTATGTACCCGAGGGTTGTCATATTGCACATAGTGTTATTGCACATTCATTTAAAGTGTCGCAGTTTGCAGGTTTGAAATGTTCACAGTTGTGTTTCAGTATTGCACTTGATTTCAATCTAGTAGCAATCTAAATTGTCTAGATTGTCCAGGGCCTAGAACCTAGGTCTTTGCTGTGTTCAGGGCCTGAATGGCCCTGGGGTAGAAGCTGAGCTTCAGTCTGTTTGTCCTTGCGAACATGGTCCTGAACCGCCTGTCCGAGGGCAGCCGAGCAAAGTGTTCGTACCCAGGGTGGGATGGGTCTCTGGAGATCTTGGAGGCCTTCCTGAGGCAGCGTGTGTTGTACAGCGTGTGTTGAAAGCACACACATTTCACATCCCATTGTTAATGGATGCATATTTATGTAACAAATGACATAATACTAAGTCCCCCTAGTGCAGTCCTAAAGACTTCTGGGGAGGTACAATATGACCAGGAAAGAAACATATTTGTACAGAGAAGAAAATAAAATGCATCTCAAATGCTGTAACTATGCAACTGATAAATATGCTACAATGTTCCTTCCTATCAACTTGGTTAAGATAGCTGTAGCCAAAATGTAAGGCGATTAGTCTTTAGCATTGGCCAAAGCGTCAGCTCATGAGAGTAATGGTGTCTCAAACCACATAACTAACTGCTTTAAATACGA
The DNA here is from genome assembly GCF_963989245.1 of Nansenia antarctica. Taxonomy (NCBI): domain Eukaryota; kingdom Metazoa; phylum Chordata; class Actinopteri; order Argentiniformes; family Microstomatidae; genus Nansenia; species Nansenia antarctica. The sequence continues at coordinate 8,603,189 of NC_137682.1, read as the reverse complement.
ACACATCAGTGGAGGCTGGTGGAGATAGAACTTGGAGGATGGGCTCATTGTACAGTAATGAGGAATGGTCAAATCAAATACACATACAGTACCATTCCATTCCGTGCTTTACAATGAGCCTGTCCTTCGATTTCTGCCTCCACCAGCCTCCCCTGCAACACACTTTGACTAATATTAGCTCCTCACAGCAGTGGCGGCAAGTCATCAGTCTGTCAAATGTTGGAGATGGGAAGTGAGTGTGCTCTTCATTGGACACGCTATCCTGCTAGAGTAGCGGAACTTGGAAAGTTGCACGAAAGACACATTTCAGTAGAAAATACTAATCAGCTGTAAGGACATACTAAATTGAACATTTGAATTGTGATTTTTCATTATTTCATTATATAGTGAAATTAACCCATAACAACAGACCTATGTATACACTGTATCCACCAGATTTCAAGGAGATTTCAAGATATGACCATCTAATTATCCTAGAAGTATAGACAGACTCTATCTAAAACATTTTCCCAGCTACAGTGGCGAGATTCCAATGGGCAGATCCCAATTGTGTGAACGGATTGTAAAGTGCACTCAGCCCATTGTCCACTGTCCAAAGATTTGGCAGAAAAGCAAGGATTTCTGGGGAATCTGAGGTTTGTTTTGAGGCAAACATGACGTACACTGACATAGTCACATCCCAGATAAGTCACTAGTTATCATTGCAGTTGTTGTTTTGTAAATGTATTACTGTAAACAGTACCAAGACCAGACATTGGTAATCTGATCAAGACAAAACACTGGACAGTGTCTAACTAAACGTGGCATCCTTGTACCTCCTTAATGAATAAATAATGTATTGTAGACCAGGACCAGGCCCTTTTAGTATCTTTGGCTGATTAGGATGTGTATCGTTTTCACTGAGGCAGAATAAGGTTACTATTTTCATTACAATCGTCATATTCTAAATATTTGGCTTTGTTTTTTTTTGGGGGGGGGGGGGAGAAAAAGGCTTATAGAATCAAATGCTTGAAAACCAACACTGAAGAGATGTATTTCAGGTTGTGCCTTGGATTGGAGGAAGGACAGATTGATTATTGTTCATGAACAGAAAGGTGTAGGGTTGGGCAAAAAGGGGTACAAGTTAATACACTGTTTTTAAAAGAGAAGGTGCTGTTTTACAAACCCGTTTGAATATTTTTAAAGTCGAGTTTACTTAAAGGATATGAACGTTTATAAGGAACCTTCAAGAAGTATAGGTTGGTAAGCAATGATGTAGTTAGGTGTAGTTAGGCAGGTCTAAATCTAATCTGGGTTTATAAAGCCTTAGTTAAGATTAAATATAGGAAGTGCAGTTTGAGCGTGTCTGAGGTACCTGCAGGTGGAGCAGTAGTATCAGCTATTGCTGATGTGTTCTTCTCTCTGAGGCCAAGGACAAGGAGAGTCATTTTACAACACTTCATTTCAGTGGAAGCTGGCGGAGCCTGAAATCAGAGGACGGGCTCATTGTAATGGATGGAATGGAACGTTTGGTTGACAGCATGTTTGATGCTATTCCTTATTCTGTATCCATGCCTTAACAATAAATCCGTCCTCCGATTTCTACCTCCACCAGCCTCCCCACTTTTCAATTTCACCCCTGGAACTTTCACTACATAACAGACTGTGTCTACAGTACAGTCCCACTGCCACTGACTACATCTGCTACATCTGCTTATATCTTTTCTACATCACATTTTCCCCTGTTCAGAATACCATTTCCTCTCCTTCCTTCTGTGGGGAAATAGAGACCTTCTGTCTAAATCAGTATCCTACATTTAATATAATCTGTTACTACCCATGTATTCTCACTTTGAATCGGGGTATATCAAATCAATGCCATCAGTCCGTAGAAACATGGTTGTAAATGTCTTTATTAGGATAAACCCCTTGAGATGTATCATCTCGTTTTAGAGAGGGTCCTAACATAATAATCACAATCATAACAGCAGAAATATGACAGGTCATAAAACAAATCATAAAGAAGGGTTGCACACACACACACACACACACACACACACACACACACACACACACACACACACATATATATATATATATATATATATATATATATATATATTTGTGTTCACAATAAAGCATTACATCAAAGAACCCAACATATAACAAAGGTCATAGTTGGATACAAGTAGCACCATTTTCACCACAGCTACGGAGTCTCCCTCCGGCTAGCCATGGAGCCACTCTACCCTCTGCGCATCATTATGGACTAGTGCATGGCACCTGGCACCTGTGCGTTGCTCACCTGTGTTGTCTCATGCCCTCACTCCCTTGCATTCCCCACTGAGTCTTCACTGTGTGTGCTCGAAAGGTACGGTATGTATGTACTACTGAAAGTAAGCTATTGATATCTCGAGTCCCTGGTCACTCTGTTTGTTATTATTTTCTTGTTTAGTCTGTTACCCTTACCAGTTCAACATTCTGTTTTGGAGACTGAGTTTCTCCTATTTTGTTTTTGTTGATTGTCCATGTTTTGTACTCTTTGTTTGCCATTATACTCTCAGTAAAAGAGACCTTTTCATTTGAGTCCGCTGCCTCTCGTCTGTTCATTCTGCGCACCGTACCTGGGTCCAGTCCTCTCATTGTCATACCTGACATACCACAACAGCTGACACAGTACAATATATTACAAGCTGCTTGGCTTTTTTCTTTGGGAGGACACATATCAGTACCGCTAGCTGACACCTGAAGCCAAGGCCACTTACTAACTTTACTTACTTACGTAGTCCCATTGCCCCAAAAGGAACCTAAGGTCATCAACGACGCCTGTTCAACAAATTTGACTATGGGCAAGCTTTTCTATTTCACTCAGGAGCAGCCAATGTTTTTGTGTTTGTGTCACCACGGGGGCTATTTCGTTTTTTTATCAAAGGCTTCCTTCATGTAAAACCTATTTTGTGTGTTTTCATGTACCAATACAGACCCACACACACACACACGGTGTTGAGCTGTGTTTCCTACTTCATAACTATCGGGCATGGCAGTAGCCTTTTAGTATTGCTCAAGATGTCAAACTGGGAACACTTTTTAACATCAACCAGAGTTATATTATGAATCACTGGGAACAACGTGTGTTCTGACACGGCTGCTTTCAGACTTGTGGGCGGTCGGCACTAAAGTCAACAAACGCCCTAATTGCCTCCAAGACATAAATTTGTATCACACACACACACACACACACACACACACACACACACACACACACACACACACACTCACTCACTCACTGGCATACGGTACTCACACATCCACATCCACACACTGCCACTATCAGGCTGTAGCCATTCCATTGCAGCGGTACTACATCAGAGGAAGGGTATGGGTCGATGTCAGTGATTGAGGTTTCGGTGTGCCGATCAGGGGTGCAATAGATCACCTGATTCAACTAATCAAGTACAAAGCAATTATGGTTTGTACTTGATTAGTTGAATCAGGTGAACTGGTGGTGGAACAGATCAAATATGTGGTGCGGCTGGGGCGCCCCGAGGAGAGGGTTGAGAATCACTGCAATAGATCATTGGGTACAATACTGACAGATTTTGAAGCCATCGATACCATGTGACGTCCTGCGTCTGCGCTGGTGCCAAGGTTGATGCTATGAACCAAGATGACAGCACCCTATTCTTGGGGTTCGCTGCGCCAAATTGCTATCTTCCATAGTGCAGCATTATATTTCATATATCCATCAAAACATCACAAGTCACTTTTCCTCATTAGAAAGAAGATGTGCACCACAAAAGTTCCATTTAGTCGGTGATAACTGTTTTATCTAAATCTGAACAGTTGTCCGTTTATGCATACTAGTTCAAGAACGTGCTACACTAAAACAACAAATGACAAGTTCTGACATTGTGACATTCTAAACTCTTCATATTTCAGTCAAATGACATAATGTCATTGTGTGTCACTATGTTAGCATTGGTTCCTGGCTAGGTTGCTAACCGGCTCACACGAACTCCAGGTGAACTCGGATGGAAACCTGTCAACTAGCCCCACTGTTCCCATTGGATTATTTACTGCATTCATATGTTGAGGTCACAGGCCAACAGGAGGATGCTGACAAATTCCTTTGACCTATTTGCAGATAACTTTCACCAGCTTTGGAGGTATATTTGTGATCCAGAGGTTTTTGAGTTAGCATCAGGAAGGTGTCAGGAACTGATTGGGCTTCTCCACGGGTTTCTGTCCAGAGTTTTGAGTTTGAGTGGCATTGGGAGGTTTGGTTGTTTGGTTAGGTTGATCACAAACACTTTGTTATTTCTTTCTCTGCTCTCTCTCTCTCTCTCTCTCTCTCTCTCTCTCTCTCTCTCTCTCTCTCTCTCTCTCTCTCTCACACACACACACACACACCCTTGTCTTTCTGCCTGCCGCCCGCATCTGTTGACAGTTGACTGACAGGTGAAGTAAGAACGGTTCAGTTCAGTTCCCTTTTCTCTGCTGGAATAACCAGGAACAATGTGCTGTGAGCTCTTCCTGCTCATTGGCTTTTTGTTTATATGTTGGGAAAATCGAAATTGTGATGGGTTTACAGTGATACCTGCAGACTGCCATTGTCAATGGGTTAACAATGGTAAATATTTGTAACTTTGTCAAACATTAAAACGGTGGTTATTCTTTCTGGTCATAGTAAGTTGACTGGAGTTGGGATGACTGCTTGTGCTGAGAAGGAGTGGAAGGTCTGCACTTCTCACCAGTATGCAGGTTTTTATTTATGTAAGCGTTTCATTTTGGACGTCCAACCGCTCTCAGACAGTAGGGTTTATGAGTATATATTTGTGGGTAACCCACCCCCTTCCCCTCTCTCTCCCAGCCACCCTGTCTACCCCCTAAAAAAACATATCAAAAGGTTAGTTCATAATGTCTGTGTGGGATTAAGTCTTTCCTTGTAAATCAGTGAGGGTTTCCACTTCTAAATCTCACTTACCCTCCCTCCCCCTCGTCTCACCCCCCACCCCACCCACCCCCCCATACCTCTACTCTGCTCAGACCAGCTGACTCTCCACAGATGATGGATTGTCCTGGCGGATAGAGAGTCCATCACAGAGTCCACACAAGGCTCCTGCTTGTCCACCTTGGGGCTCCGTGGCGCCCCTCTCCCTCCCTCCCTCCTCTTCCTCCTCTCTCTCCCCCCCCCCATTTCCATCAGGGACGTCCTGCGGCCGTGGAGCCGTGTCTCGGACGCCAGCCCCCACTGACACGTGGGTCAACAAGATGGTGGCTGGCTTTGGCGTTGCACACGGGACAATAAGGGATTTCTCCCATTTGCTCTCTAGTTCGCCATGGATTCAACAAAGGGCATATTGATGCCTGAACTCAAACAGGGGAAGACTCTTGAGAAAAGGGAAAAGGGGGGAGGAAGAGAGGGAGGAAGAGAGGAGGGGACACACAAGGTTTAAAAAGGAGCTAAAACAGGGGAATCTGGGAAGAGGGGGAGGGGATTGGTGGGCAGTAGTACTGTTTGTTTAACTCTCCCTTTGCTTGTTTAAACGACGGGGGTCGGAAAGAAAATAACTAAAGCCTGTATGGTCACTTTCATCATTTTGGATGAGTGTGTGTGTGTGTGTGTGTGTGTGTGTGTGTGTGTGTGAAGGGGGGGGGGGGTTCACCCCAGAGACAAGTCAATTTAAATAAAACAGTAGCTGCTTGTGCGAAAACCTCATAATGTGATTCTATACAGTCTTGACCTGAAGCTGTGTTACTTGAGCTGGGAGATTTACTATGCTTTCTCGAGGGGGGTGTCGGATGTGGCGAAGCAGTTTTGGAATATCGATCATGCACAAAGATAAGAGTCCCTTAATGTGAAGTTGTTCAGGGACCCTGATGCACAGTAGCCCCAAATGAGCTAAACTAGACTTGCCATCTGTGTGCACATCTGCTGGTATTGTTCAGCTGTCTTCTTTCCACGGGTAGACTTTACAAGAGCTGTCGGTGACCTCCAAATGAAAAGGCTGGTTCAGCAGTGTCTTTGCGCTTTGCCCTGGTCACTGCTAATATGCTGACTCCCGAACACTTCATAATGACATGTGCACGTTCAGGCTTTTAAGGGCTTTTACTACAGCTTTTATAAACAATGAATTAATGACTTCCTGCTTAAGCGAGCACACTGAACATGGCACAGACAGGGTCACAAATCCAACCTGATATCGTACGAAATGTACAGTGCAGTCTCACTAAGTAGCTCAACAATCAATGTATCATTTTAGAAACAGATAAAGAATCAATCCATCCGTCCATCTGTCCATCCATCCATCCATTCATCCAAATACATACAGTGCTGTATTGCACCATGGCCACGAGCAATCCTCTAGGAAGAACTTGTGCAATGAACAACATCTGAAATATGCAGTTGCAGCCACTCTGCTGCGAATGTTTCAACGGTGCTGCAGCGGAGCATCATTCATCGAACCCAGAACTACAGCATCCTGTAATTGTAGTTGAAGTAATTGTGTTTTTTGCCTCAATACTATCTGCATCAAGTTGAATAACACTTTCTTTGAGCCATCTGTGTGATATATTATGTATACTTAGGCATTCATTCATGCATCGGCAGGTAATGTGTACACTGCACTAAGGAGCTATTACGAATTTCATTCATATTACGGAAGTTTAAGTGTTGAAGAGCCCACTCAATATAACGAACAACAGTTTTAGGATAACTAAATATTTATAATTTGTGAATTGGATTCACTGTATCGCATCCCGTGCTGCTTCAGGCTACTGGGTTAGTGATACATGGCTTGTAAACAAACATATGTTTTAGGACGTGTTCAAAAGCAAGGACTGTGTGATTATCTAATTATGTGTAGTTATGTGTTATATTTAATATCTATTTTATGGGTTCATAAATAAAATAAAATAAAACATATTAAAACGTAAACATTTTGAGAACACTTTATTTTCTGCATCAGATGCCTCCTACAACAACATCTGAAAGGTGAAAAAAGAAATGTCTTCTATACCTGGGTCTTAAAAGCTGGACTGAAACCAATGTGTGCAATAGATACTCATTTACCCTCTAGTATTACATTTAGAAGATTTTCAGAGGGAATTAGTCACTTGTGGGTTGAGATGACATATGATACCATTCGCTTTAGCGGCAAACATCATCATCTCCATTACCTCTTCATTGGGTAATCATTTGTGTTAATTGCTCTATTGAACAGGTCTTTGATGAGCCTTAGAGTATCAGGTTTGGGTCTCCGTTTGAAATATGAACAGGGCATTGGGAAATAGATCAATGTAGGTCTCAATGCTATTTACATTAAGGATAGTCCAAGACCAAGACAGTATGTATAGGCAGTGGGGTTTGCTTACTGAGTGATGGTGCTCAGTTGAGGGAGGTAAAGAGTGAGAGAGTGATAGTGAGAGAGAGGGCAGGGGTGGTGGGCGAAAGGAAGGAAGGGAGGAAGGGAATAAGGAAGAAAGGAAGGAATGAATGAATGAATGAATGAATGAATGGTCTTTATTGTCATTGCTACAGTACAGGTACCAAACAACGAAATTTAGGAGGGGTGGCTCCCCTGGTGTTAGGAAAGAAAAAATAAATAAATAAATACACTTTTAAAAAAATCACAAGAAGGGAAGGAGCTGGTTTACATAAATAAAGGCTATGTACACTATCCACTATACTATACTGTACAGATAGACGACTAGGGTTGTCATATTGCACAATAGTGTTATTGCACATTTATTTAAAGTGTCGCAGTTTGCAGGCTTGAAATGTACATATTTGTGCCTCAGCACTACACCTGATTTTTTTCAGTCCAGCAGCTGCCATCAATCCGTCCAGACTGTCCAGGGCCCAGAACCTAGGTCTTTGCTGTGTTCAGGGCCTGGACGGCCCTGTGGTAGAAGCTGTTCTTCAGTCTGTTTGTCCTTGCGGCCAAGGTCCTGAACCGCCTTTTCGAGGGCAGCCCGGTAAAGTGTTCGTACCCAGGGTGGGTTGGGTCCCTGGAGATCTTGGAGGCCTTCCTGAGACAGCGTGTGTTGTAGGAAGGAAGGAAGGAAGGAAGGAAGGAAGGAAAGATGGGTGGATGGAAGGATAATAATTAAAACGAAATATGTGAAGTGAACCGGGGAACTCTATTGAAAAAACACCAATTAATGATGCTTGTATCGACCAGTCCTGGCTCGTGTTGACTATTGACTCAAAATGACGAACTGCAGTGACCCTATTGAGTCCTGGGAGAGTTGGGAGTGTGTATTCTATGGTTGCAATCTTAACACACCCTATCCACACAGTACATGACAAGCTGGTGGGGCTACTCCCTATCCCATGCCATAGTATCTACATTACACCACTCACCACCTCCCTCACAAACACACACACACACACAAACATACCACACACACACACACACACACACACGCACGCACGCACGCACGCACGCACGCACGCACGCACGCACGCACACACACACACACACACACACACACACACGCACACTCACCACACACACACACACACACAGAGAAACCCTCTGGTGGTTTCTTATCACTATGATATGTGACTTGGTGGCTCCGATCAGCATCTTGACACACTTTTCAGTTCGACAGTGTGGCAAATGTGTATTTAGGGGTAAAGTGTGTGGTTTCCCAACATGGCTTCTAAATGGAACAACTCGACGAAAATAGGACACATTTGGGGACCCCGATATTGTCATTATAATGTAGTTATTGTGTATAATTATTGCATGGTATAGTATTGTGGTATGGTATATCGTTGCATGCAACGCCTTATTTCATTGTTTTTAATGTAGTTATAATACAATTTCTTGAGAATTGTGACAATCAAACATAATTGGATTATCATATTGGTTTCTGTTTCGTATGTTGTGTAATTCTGATTGGTGGTCAAAGTCTCATGTTAGCAGGAATATAATACAATTTCATATTTGCACAATACCTAGATTTTTACAAGCTCTTTCAAATGTCTTTCATTCATGATCATGAACAGAAAAAGCATTCCTTCCACTTTGTACAGGTTCTCTTTCTTTTTAATCAAAAACTACATCAGTAGTCGGAACATCTAATCAAACCTCCTGTCCTGGATCTTAGTTTTTTTTTCTCCAAAGCACTCCAGTCCATTCACTTGGATAATAGCCTTAACACATTCAATGTTTGACGGCTATGTAATTATGTCTCCAGGAGCCATGTAAGGAGGAAACCCCTTTTGTATGTGACTCAATCTAGAAATGAGGATTTGATTTCTTCACCTGAGAGACACCTTCTGGTTCTGTAAAAGCATACTGCTTGGCCAGTACAGGATAACGTGCAACCTTGGATTGACACCTCTGGCCCCCCATTGAATGCAATGCAGTTGACCACTACTACTGTGTTTCCAATACCACATCTTCAGTTGCGTGTTCAACAAGTCAAGTGGACTCTCTTTTGTATCACCTCTTTTTTTTGTTATGTCTTAGCCAGGGTTCTGCTTCTTGATATTGAGAGCAGACCTTGAGATTGTTTGTTCAAATCTTGACATAGATCAATTGTTACTGTCTGATTGATTGCAAGGAGGTGCACTCAATACATTAATGATCAATTATCCAAGGAGGCAAGAGCGGTCAATGCATAAATAATTAATGATTTGTCGATTAAATCATCCCTTTCTTTTCACATGGCATATATCAATAAATATGTATACAGTTATATCCCAGTCAGCATACAATTGTGGGAAATATCTGGTCTTGTGGTGGCATATATGGCTCAGTGCCGGAAACTGCAAGTACTATATGGGCCAGACCTGGTCCGAAAGTTGGGGGCCAGCCCTGGGTGAGAGTTGGGGGCCAGCCCTGGGTGAGAGTTGGGGGCCAGCCCTGGGTGAGGGTTAGGGGCCAGCCCTGGGTGAGAGTTGGGGGCCAGCCCTGGGTGAGAGTTGTTGGGGGCCAGCCCTGGGTGAGAGTTGGGGGCCAGCCCTGGGTGAGAGTTGTTGGGGGCCAGCCCTGGGTGAGAGTTGGGGGCCAGCCCTGGGTGAGAGTTGGGGGCCAGCCCTGGGTGAGAGTTGTTGGGGGCCAGCCCTGGGTGAGAGTTGTTGGGGGCCAGCCCTGGGTGAGAGTTGGGGGCCAGCCCTGGGTGAGAGTTGTTGGGGGCCAGCCCTGGGTGAGAGTTGTTGGGGGCCAGCCCTGGGGGAGAGTTGGGGGCCAGCCCTGGGTGAGAGTTGGGGGCCAGCCGTGGGTGAGAGTTGGGGGCCAGCCCTGGGTGAGAGTTGTTGGGGGCCAGCCCTGGGTGAGAGTTGGGGGCCAGCCCTGGGGGAGAGTTGGGGGCCAGCCCTGGGTGAGAGTTGGGGGCCAGCCGTGGGTGAGAGTTGGGGGCCAGCCCTGGGTGAGAGTTGGGGGCCAGCCCTGGGTGAGAGTTGTTGGGGGCCAGCCCTGGGTGAGAGTTGTTGGGGGCCAGCCCTGGGTGAGAGTTGGGGGCCAGCCCTGGGTGAGAGTTGTTGGGGGCCAGCCCTGGGGGAGAGTTGGGGGCCAGCCGTGGGTGAGAGTTGTTGGGGGCCAGCCCTGGGGGAGAGTTGGGGGCCAGCCCTGGGGGAGAGTTGGGGGCCAGCCCTGGGGGAGAGTTGACAATTTGCTTTGGGCCAGAGGTGACCGACTTTAGACCAGAGAACAAAGTTTTACCTGGGCCACATCCAGATGCCAGTAGAAGTCAGAGGTGAGCCAGATCTGGGCTGTCATTTCTCTGCTGACAGGGATGTTGAAAAAGTTTTTTTATCTTGTGAACAACATTTTTACTGTACTTAATCAAAGGTCTACCTGCATGCCAAATGAACATATTGGAGAGAATTGTGACAATCAAACGTAATTGGATTATCATATTGGTTTCTGTTTCGTATGTTGTGTAATTCTGATTGGTGGTCAAAGTCTCATGTTAGCAGGATTAAAACAATGCCGCATTTTTATGACGTTCATTGGAGATTTTAATTGTTATTACTTCCTGGGCCAGGGGTGTCAAAACATAATGTACTAGACCAGGGGTGAATGGACCAAAACACTAGAACGTGTCACATTTGACTTTGCACCCCTTCAGACCGTTTGGCATTTTTTCAAATGTGCACAGGGAGTGGTTCTCGCAAACCAGAGAAATATGGAAAGGGAACAGGGGCGTGCTGTACACAACAACACACAATATGAATAGTATGAAATGACATGAATTATTTATCCAATCCCACCCACTGTAACAGATCACAGACTGAAATGTTCACTGAGACCATGTAGAGTTATCTCTCTTACTTGGATGATAAGACATTTGGTTAGTACATGTTTGTGTGATTGTGGCATTATGGCATAGTTTTCCCTTTGAACAATGAGTTCACCTGGCTGGCCCAGCACGCTTTGTCCACTCTAGTTGCATCATCAAAGTGCCGGTGGTTTGGGAGATCAGGGACCAGAATGGAACCTTATCTGAGTGTAGGCTTAATGTTGTGTATGTGTGTACTGTATGTGTGTGTGTGTATGGGGGTTAGGGGGAGGGAGGGAGGGGGGGGGGGTTAGGGGGAGGTTGGACTGAACCTTATCTTTATGGCAAGTGTGCGGCAGATAAGATCTCCAGTGAAGCCCTTTATTACCCCATGGCTGATTTGTGACTCCCCCTCTTTACAGTTAATCACAGGTGGAGAAGACGTGGGGCCCCTCTCTTAGGCCTCATGGGTAGTGTCAGATTATGGAGTTCTCTCACAGCTGGGAAAACTGGGATGTCTGGGATAGCACTCATTCTGAAACCAAGCGGTGAAAGTGACAGTTATGCCCACACTTAGATTCACGAGGATGAGAAAAAAGACCTGTCAAAAGACAGAAGTCGTACTTAAGCAATATCACACGAGAGGGAGTGCTGTTATAATGGCATATAAAGGAAGACTGAAAAACAATCATCAGTTCCCTTTAAATCTTGAATTTAACTCATTTCCTCGGCTGTGTTGTTCGAGTGCGGCTCACATGCCTGTAATAACTCTGCATAACCACAGTAGGTTATGTGCGTACGTCAAGTCAATACCTGACGTAGAGCTATGATCGTTTCCACGGTCAAATTGACTTTGATCCAAAGAACTTTCTATAAATGAGGCCCCTGAAGTGGCCAGCAATGAGTCCAGATCGAAAATCCCATAGAACACCTGTGGCACGATCTCAAAACAGCAGCTGGGAGAAGGCACCCTTCAAATGTGAGAGACCAGGAGCAGTTGGCAAAATAAGAGTGGTCCAAGAGATGTGTAAACAACTCATTCATGGTTACAGGAAGCGATTGATTTCAGTATTTTTTTCCAAGGGGTGTGCTACCAAATATCAAGTTTGTCCAGTTTTGTCCAGTCCATTTTTGGGGTTCTGTGCGGAATCATGTCAGATTTGGCCTTTTTTCTCTGCTTTTTGTCTTGTTCCAATGTTCCAAACATGTTCCAAAAATGTGAATACCAAAGCATTTGTAATTGCGACAATTTTCTGACAGTGGTGCATTATCTGACAGAAGTGCAGCGGTGCCAATATTGTTGTCCATGACTATGCTCTATGAACAACTCCATGGAGGTATGCCAGAGACACAGGCACAAGCGTGTTCTCTTTGACCCCTGAAGGTATTATAAGTATGTGGGCTGCTGTTGCTCCAGCTGCTTGGCACATCTCACTGACTCCATTTCAAGTTTTCTCTAGGCAGGCAAGCTGGCTGGCAGGGTTTTTCACTTCCAGGTTCCACTTCACGTGCCTGTGAGCCAAGATAACTGGAAAAAAAGATATCTGCACCCCTTTTTTTCCTCGAAAAAAACCCCAGACACTCAGACAGGGATTGTGCAAGTGGAGCCAAAGTGGGAGCAAGGAGAAACTGAAGGGGAGACAACGCTGGTTGAAGAGATAAGATGACAGAGTGGGAAGTATGGAGGCGAGGAAAGAATTAGACAAGGAAATCTCACAAGGAAAAAGATAAAGGAGGTTGACAATGGAACTAGCAGAGTAGAACAATGGGGTTTCTATGGATACAGTGAATGTTCCTTTGAGGCAAGTGTTATGACATACAGAACATGTACCCGAAGCAGTATGTTAGTCAGTGGGCAAGGACTTGAGAGAAAGGATGGCATAATGGGTGGCATGTGGTGCACACTGGGGTGTTCAGAAATCACGTGAAATATTATCCTTGCACTCAGCATTAACTCAGAAAACAGGGTGAATAAATATTGAGTCATGGAATTTCAGCTTAATTAATTTTAATTAATTTGTAAACATAAAAAAAAATCTTCACTTTGACAATATGGGTTATTTTGTGTAGATTAGGGGGAAAAACTATTTTGTACACAATGTGGAAAAAGTCCAAGGGGCTGAATACTTGAAGGCAATGTACCTGTACTCTCGTAAGAAGTTATTCTGAAAACTTGGGTGGTTGAAATAGATTATAATCAATATTGAAGAATATTAATGAGAGTCGAGGTATTATGATTTTTTAAAGAACAAGAAACATTAAGAAAGCTAAATATTTTAATTTAAATCTTAAAAAGCTATTTTGCTATTTGAAAACACACACACACACACACACACACACACACACACACACACACACACACACACACACACACACACACACACACCGTTAATTACAGTACCATAATAATGTTTTAACAAGAACCATACGCAGCAGCGTAAATACAATGACTGCCCATATAAGGCATTTACTTCCTTGTCGGCAACTGTTGTCCTGGTGCCAGTCCCTGGGTGGATCAACGCCAGGAGAAGGCAGGAAATCACTCATCTATCTTGGCGATAAGACACAACCGGTATCTTTGGTACACAGAGAACAAAGGACAGCTGCCAGCCCGGTTTCCTGTTTCTAACCCCCTTCTCGCTGCCATTCCCATAAACTTTATCAGTTATTATCAGCATGGCTCAGTGTCACACTTATCAGCATACACAATGCAGGTGTAGTGCTAACGTGCTAAAGTTTGCTAATGTACAGTAAGACACTCACAGTGGTGTGGTTAATAGACCAGGTGGAGCTCAAGAGCAGTGTGTTAAGTTTGTTTGAATAACCCTCTTAGCCCATGTGTCTCTGTGCACTGTATGTCTGGCATCAGTAGTAATCCCATACCTAATGATTATAGGACCAGGAGTTTGTTCTGGTGTTTTAGCCTGTAATTTATTTGTCCCAGGTTTTTTTCCTGATCATGTTGTCATCCCCCTGTTTCAACTCAGGGCTGCGCTAGCAGCTCCATTGTTTCCAGGTGGCAGGCAGCACACCGCAACTCATCCAAACACACTCAATCCACACCTGCCTCCACCACTTAAAACTGCAACCGCAAGTGACATGAACGCCAGTGCATTCCAATTCATCAATGTGGTTTGTATTCTTTTCCAAAAAAAAGCAAAAAAAAAAGCTTGGTTTCCCCACCCCACACACAGACAGAAACGATTACAGTAGATTGTGAAACTGAGCAGAAACTGAGCAAGGTTGCTTAAAAATGCTGGATAATGTTTTATTATTACTGTATCTATTTCACACTCACTATGTTGCACTCTGTGCGTAATCATGATATACAGTATATTGAATGTGTGTATTTCTTACTGTAGAACGGCATCAGTTTATTTATTTACAGACTCTCATTCTATCATGGATTGTTATTGTGATTGTGATTGTTATTTCCCTATTGAGTGGCTTTCTCAAGAGTTCTGACTGCTGTTCCCAGTTAGATAATGTGGATCAGCTGTTGTCATGGGATACTGCGTCATTGGCGTCATTGGTACATCAGGGGTTCTTGAAGTAATCAACAGGTTATATAAGTGTGTAGCTTTGCGTTGACAGTCGGGTAGCATCAGTTCAAATACACCTTTATACTGATAGTATACTTGATTGTAGGACATATCCAGTGTAGTGACATTGAACCAGATTCCTGTCTTTAGATCCCAATGACATGGAGGTGGTTAGAAAGGTAGTTGCTTAGATCTTTTAATTATTGTTTTCTTGATATAAATGATACCCTAACTGTTGTTTTTAAATAGTATTTCTATTATATATGTCCAGGTCAACTGGGCATCTACAATGAATGTCCTTCATCTGCTTTTCTCTCTCACTCATTGTCAGACCTTATTAGCCAGGTAGGAGAGGGGAACCCCTAGAGGAAATCTCCCTGATACCGTATTAGCCTCTTGGCTGTGGTCACATCATTTCCCCTTTTCCTCACCTCGAGCCAAACGATTCACCAGACAACGAGAGACACTGCCAGAATTGGCTGCTCCGAGAGCCAGCCAGTGCACCCACTCCTGGCCAAGTTGAAAAGGTCACTAGAGCAACAGTGGAACAGTGTTCCAAAATAGTAGTCTGTAATATATTGGAAATTCCCGAGCATTTAAAGAGTCGTTTGTTGACCTACGGTACTGTAGATTTACCTGTAATATAGACACAGACTTGGGACCGGCCCAATTCTAACCCTCAACATAAGGTGGAGTGAGTATGTGAAAGTAGGATGTATATTCTATAGTATACCTTACACCCCCCCCCCCCCCCCATTACATCCAATGTTTTATGCCACATGTGCACTACAACCTCACCCTTTTGCGGTTGCCCCGCCTTTTCCTCTCTGTGACCCTCCAGCTACTGCTGCTAATTGTTTGCAGACCACCACACAGAAAGTATTCATCTAATTCATCTATGCCATAATCAAAACCAGAAAGAGAAAACTCATGCCTGTTCCCTCGGCATATGGAAGCGGATAGAAGAACACTGTGTACTAAAGCTCACGTTTTAGCCATAAGTTTGAGGAGGATTTGAAGAGTAACATGAAATGATTACGGAAATGTGGTTTGGGGGATTTTTGTGTTTTGTATCAATTAGTGGATGCTATTTTTATTACACACACACACACACACACACGCGCACACACACACACACACACACACACACACACACACACACACACACACACACACACACACATACACACACACACACACACACACACACACACACACACACGTGAATAGCACTGGACACTATATATAATGGACAGGATGTAGAACCTGTCACAGACCTTATTAGCAGATACCCCATCACACAACCATGTGACAATGTTGAGTCACACATACACTGCCTATCTATGTCCACTCCTCGTCATCACCTGGCGTCGCCGGCTCATGGTTTCACAGCTCATGGCATTCTCCGAGTTCCACTGGGGTCAATGGATTTTTCCACCCGACGCAATAAACATCGTCACTAAAACGCCACAACTTTTGACCTTATGTCTTAACCACGGCGGCTACATTCAGGAGGGTGAACGTTGCAGATAGACGTGCTATGAATGGAGCTGGCTTGATTTGCTTTCCTCCTGTGGCCGCCAGGGTCAGGTGTGTTAACACCGGGGAATGGGAGGAATGCCTTTTACACTATTTGGATGTCAGTAACAGCCCAGCAATCGCTTTAGTTGCTATTGTCCTCTGATTATTCAGGGGCTAGTTTTTTCACAGGCCGTTTTCACAACGGCTTGTGACTTGCGTGCACACCGTTTTATAAATCCGAATGTTGGTTTACGTAACGGTTCTTGCTTGTCTACGTATGCAAGCATTTTACGCCAGTTCTACGCAAAGCTTTATAAACGAGGCCCCTGGTCTCCTCTCTGCTCCTTGGTCCAACACTATGCAACCTTAAATCTAATATACAGTAGTGAGACAGAGCAACGTAATGTGAGACAGAGAGAGGTAAAACACCTCACATTTTGGCAGTTTGTGTATCTGTATTTTAAAAAAAATTCTGCCCATACTGTCCTTGGATAAACCATAATTTAGAACAATTATCTGACTGTTATTATAGCTGCCATGTATTTGTAAAAACCAAAATGTGTGCACAAAATAAGATTACATTACAGTATTTTATTTGCTCCATGTTTTAATGAAAATGTAGATTTAGCTGTGGGGCTGGTGTGTAGGTCGGTTGAACTGTGGGACCGGTGAATGAGGCGATCTGTGGGCTTCGCGCAGCCCTGCCCCCCCCCCCTTGTCTGAGAGTCAAGGCCAGTTTTATTGTCAAAGTCCAGGGCCGTTTTGTTGTCCCAGTCCGTCCGTGAGGTGATGTAATGTTGATGGGGGACGGTACTCTTTTCTTGAGGGTAATCTTTTCTGTCATGGCCAAGCACTGACCTTTACTTAGCATATTTACGTTTTCAATGGTCAGTATGAGGGAGGGCAGCAAAGCGTAACACTACAACATTTCAATCGTCATAATTTACAGGTGTTCAATGGTCTTTTCAATTAGTGATATACTCTATACCCATTAATTCTTGAAGAATATACAGTATGCCTCATGGTTGTATTCCTGAATTAAACAATGTACAGGTTCAAAACCCGAACCCGTTTCTAACTTATAATATCCAACGAGTCTAAGCAGTAGCCCCCAACAATGGTCAGATGGTGTATACCGTGTGTTGCTATGCAGGCGCTTGTTTACAAGTATCAATAAATCAATGTTAACTGGCTGCTTTTCGACAGATGTTTTCTCTTATCATGGGGGCAAGCAAGCATGTGGGTCAATGGTAGCTCAAGGGACTTTTCCTTTTCAATGGGAGACAAAAAGATGTCGGAAGCCAGTATTGCATAGCTTCCTATGACCCCCATGACCGTCTGACACTTCCGCCAACAGGCACAAGATCCTAAACAGACAGACTGCATCATAAATAAGTGAATAATGTGGGGGTAATTAAACATGAATAGGTTCATCTGGTGTTTACAATGACTACTGCGTCCTTGGGGAGCGGGTTGTGTTTGTGTGTGTGTGTGTGTGTGTGTGTGTGTGTGTGTAAAGGTCTGAAGATGGTGTTTTTCATCATGAATTGGTGGAAGTACATTACATTACATTTTTGGTGTTTAGCAGATGTCTTTATCCAAAGCACCTTATAACAAATACATTTGTCTAAGTAAGTGAATCATCTATCCATCAGTCATATAGCAAGAAACAGTAATCAATGATCAGGCCAGGGGCCATTGGTGCTGGTAGAAAAACTGTACAGGGGGGTAGAGGGGATGAAGACATCTCAGGTGTGAGAGTTAAGGTGTAAGAAGTGGCAATATGATTAGCCTTGCTGTTCAGAATTGTAAGGGAATTTGAAAGGCTTTCTAATGTTACTGGGTTCAAATCCAGAGGAGGCCTGTCAATACTCTTCAAATACTGTAGTATACACCTGCGTATTGTACTATAGTCCACTAATGAAGTCCAATGACATCACCTGAGATGAAGAGATGGCCACTACCGAGTTACCCCTTAAGGTGACTAGCTGTCACAGAAACATTCGACTGGGTCCTAATCTTTCTCCATGGATAGCGTAGCCTAGCCTCTATTTTCAGCAATGGGGTTCCATGAAATGTGAATTTGGGATGAATTAAAATGAAGGAGTGTCATTTAAGTAGTGTCATTTATGAGAATTTTTCAATTCATGACTTACCGTTTGTATTCCTGAATTGACTGGATTGAAGGCGAGGCAAGGCAAGTTTATTTGTATAGCACATTTCATACAACAGGGGCAATTCAAAGTGCTTTACATACATTATTTAAAATTACAGCAAGAGGAGCATAAGAAAATAAAAATTACAATGAATAAAAGCAAATATAAGAAGTACATAGATAAAACATTTAAAAAGACAATAGTTAATGGAAAAAATACATTGATAGAAGTGTTTGTGTTTAATCATAACTGGTGCAAAACATGAAGGTTTTTAGCTTAGATTTAAATATTTTAAGGGTTTGGGCCTGTTTGGTTTCTTCAGGGAGTTTGTTCCAGGAGCATGCAGCAGCGTGACTGAAAGCTGCTGCACCGTGTTTTGTTTTGAAGTGGAATTGATGCTGCGTTCAAGTGCTCCTCAGAGAGCTCCCAGAATCGCACCCTATTGATCGATTCTGAGAATTTCCTATTAGTCAAATAGCTTTGACCTGACTGCAAACATAATTTAGACCTCCTTTACCATTCCCCTTTATGGTTTTAGGCAAAACCAGTTTCATACTTTTAAAATAATGCCAATCCATTTGCTTATGAACTTCTCAGAGTTTCCCAGGAGAGAACAAAAGCCTGGTTGAACCCTTCCCATGCTATGTTAGTTTGGGACCTCCATTTACAATAACCTGGCCATCAAATCCCCTCATAATGAGACCTATGTTTCAACTTACCCAGAACCTCAGAGGGAACATCTGCTTCTCACCACTTCACTGAAGCTGCTACTACCCATGTTCTATTGGTAGGGATGCTCCGATCTGGATTTTTGGGGCCGATACCGATCACCGATATTTTTCCTCAAGATCAACCGATACCGATACCGATACCGATTTTTTTAAAAATACATAACTGTAGGCCTACTGACTGGATAGCCTACATATTTTTTGCTTTTTAGACAAAAGTTTTGATCCATTAGGCACCAAGCAAACGCAGACCCATTTTTATGGCATAGTAAAAGTCTGGCCTATCACCCAGTTAGGGCCTGAAGCCCAAGTCAGTGATATGGCTGTATAAAAGACATCATAAACGTGGCCTTCATGGTTTACATACTGTTACATCCTCCTATGTTTTCTGTTCAGTTATCTGTCTTCCCCAGGGAAAAAAATAAAAAAATAAATAAAAAAAAAAGATCGGTTTTTGCGATCGGCCATTTTTGCCGATCACCGATCGAGTCATTTGGAGTGAAATCGGCCGATTTAAATCGGTGGCCGATAAATCGTAGCATCCCTATCTATTGGTCGAAAAACACCCTTTCTCACTTTGCCCTGTTCCATTCCATGCTTCCTGAATACTGATGTTCAAGTCCTTCCCTCCTATGGGCGTTCTCTAAATGGAAGGGACTGGATAGGTGAAAGCAATATTATGGACCCTTCACCTGAGGGGTCAGTCAGCGTCATATTATTTTCAGCTCCACTATATTGCTTTGGCCTGTGCGGTCTTTTTTCAAATTAGTGGCCAACTATCTGAGTGAGGTACTGGAGAAAAAGGGAGATAACAATATTGGAGAATTCTGGCAGTGGAAAAATGTACTTGTCTCTACCGTCTATCTGTTGTCAGTATGTTGGCCTCCTTCAATTACCTCTCTGTGTCAGGGTGTCAGGACCTAGGCCTAATTCAAAAAAAAAAAAAAACGATTTACGACCCAAAAAGCTCCTGGAAGTGGTCCAAATCCAATCCTCATATCTTCTTTACACATTGTCCCCCATCATATCAGACCGCTGGTCGCCTGCGATCTTTGACACAGGGTAATATTGAAGGGATTATGGGTAAATTCCTTATTGTTTGATCTCAGTGCAAGTCTATTTACAGACAGAGGCTCTGGTCACGACTACGCCTTGGGCTGTTTGAATTAGTGATCATTAAATGACCAAGTGCTACTATTTATGGAGAAACAATGACACTTGACACCAATTTAAGACCACTTGTGAAATGAGCCACATGTTTGCTTTGGTTAGGCAAGAACTAGAGAGTAAGACTATTAGTTCAAGGTAAGATTGTGTTTCTTTGGAGTGCATTATATTGAGGACCTTTCTTGGGAAAGGATATCATTAATAATTTACCATGACCATTGAGAACTTAGGTAATTGAAACCATTAACTATAGCATAATGCCGGTCTGCAAGCCCCATTAAAGGGTTGATGATGTTGTACTTGCTGTAAAGCTTCCATGGTGTGAGACAGTGCTGCTACTGGCCTTCAAGGTTAGGTGCAACATGCTGATGACTGGCATGACCACCAGCCAGAACGCTGATGTTTTAAACAAGCTAAAATACATAATTGAATTGAAAAACAAACGAGTTGACTTCCCCACAATTGTGGTAAACTGAAATGAAATAACCTTTTCCATCTTATTCTTGTTCTTCTTCCGAAAATTTGCCATTGAAAAAAAGGCAAAAACTAATATGGCATTAACTTCTGCATTCACCCGAGGGAGGGGTTTTAGTGGTTGATTCAGTGGTTTTCATACACGTTCACCTCCCGACAGGTTTGAACAAATAGTATTAAAGCGGCTTTGAAACAACATCAAAGTGGTATCTCCACCGCCATGCTTGACGGTGGGGATGGTGTTCTTGGGGTCAAAGTCAGTATTTTTCCTCCTCCAAAAACACGACGAATCGAGTTGATGCCAAAGACCTCAATTTTGGTCTCATCTGACCACAGCACTTTCTCCCAAGATTTCAATCCATTACGGCGTAGTGTGTTACCAATGGTCATCTTGGTCCCAGCTGCCTTGAGATCATTAACAAGCTCCTCCCGTGTAGTTCTGGGTTGATCCCTCACCTTTCTCATGATCAACGTCACCCCACGAGGTGAGATCTTGCTTGGAGCCCCAGACTGAGACAGATTTATGGTCAATTCGTGTTTCTTCCATTTTCGAATAATTGCACCAACAGTATTCTCCTTCTCACCAAGATGCTTGCCAATCTTGTAGCCCATTCCAGTCTTGTGCAGGTCTACAATCTTGTCCCTGATGTCCTTAGACAACTCTTTTGGTCTTGCCCATGGTTGGAATCTGGTTGGAATGGTTGGAATCTGATTGATTGAGTGATTCTGTGGACATGTGTCGTTTAGGTAACAAGTTGAGATTACTTTCTTAAAGTGAGAGGACTAATCTGAGGACTAATCTGTGTGCCTCATGGTCACATAACCGGTCTGTGGGAGCCAGAATTCTTGCTGGTTGGTAGAGGGTGAAATACCTATTTTACTCAATAAAGCACAAATATTTTGTCAAAATTCATATAATGTGATTTTCTGGGATTTAAAAAAAAAAAATCTGTCTCTCACTGTTAAAATGAACCTACCATTAACATTATAGACTGTTCATTTCTTTGTAAGGGGGTAAACTCACAAAAGCAGTAGGGG
Organism: Nansenia antarctica; assembly: GCF_963989245.1. Lineage (NCBI taxonomy): Eukaryota > Metazoa > Chordata > Actinopteri > Argentiniformes > Microstomatidae > Nansenia > Nansenia antarctica. The sequence goes on along the minus strand of NC_137682.1, from coordinate 8,581,349 downwards.
GTGAAATACTTGACTGTATAATTTCCTGACTGTAGCTGGGAATGCATTCAACACCAATTGTACCTCTCCAAAATGAACTGACTATTTCAGCTGCAACCCCCCCGCCCTGACTTTCCCCCATCCCCTTGTGTGTGCAGCGGGATAAGCATGTATGATGTATGTGAGTAGGAACCCCTGAGGGTTAGAGGGAGATACCGGAAGTTCTTGAAAACTGAAACCGTCTAGTTCTTGGAAACCGAAATAGCTGTGAAGACTTATGATCAGCAGTTACACACCTTGGTGATTTATGTCGGCTGTCCCGAGGGGACATTCGTTCACTCAACAACTATTTGCATTCCATGCATTGCAAATCCCCAACCAGGCTTGCAACGGAGACACTGTTTAGTCCCTCGTACCCTAGGCACATAAACCCCCATTTCGTGTCTTCTCGTTGATTGGTGGAAGCCCTATTTGCTATAACAAATATAGCTTAGGCTTGGTAGCAGCGACTACAATACAGTTGAAGCATTTCATGTCAGCAGGGGACAATGGCTTGTTCAGAGGGCTGAGGATGAATGCTGTGTGTCTGTGTGACCACATGTCAGGAACACGCACCAAGATTACCCCCTTCTCTGTGAATTATGGGCTTGTGGGCAGTGCTGAAACCTTAGAGGTGAGAGGCTCTTGTGTAAAAAAAAAAACATCTGCCCCTTTTAGAAATAAAAAGGAAAAGGCTCATTTTCAGTAGCAACTGTGAGGTTATGGCTTGTAATGGAATACTCAAGCCCATGCTCTGTACTAAGGTGTCAATGACCTTTCGTTCCGGTCATCTCACTGGTTTCCCTGAACTTCAGTTCTCTGGGATGTCTTTCTTGCAACATGAGCTCTGTTTTCACAGATTGATTTCTGAACATGGCAGTACAGTACCAAGAGTAAAAAGAAAAAGGTGTGGTGTCGTTATTTGAAGTTTCTCTCATGTACAGCTTGTACATGTTACTGAATTTGGTGATCAAATGGAGAATTGACCATGAATTGAAATTCAAAGACTTTTTGAAGAATTTAATTGATTCTGAATTAGAAGAGAGGATATTGAAGTGATGGAACCCCCCCCCCAAAAAAAAACAAAAACAAACAACAACAACCAACAACTCTGGTGTAGACTACAGTAAGTGCTGCATGACATACTGTCTTACCACCAACCTAAAAGCAAATCAAATCAAATCAAATTCTATTGCTCACATACGTTACATACAGTTGTAAGTGATATAGGGTACTTCTTTATGAATCTAGCTACTCGTACAACAGTAAAAAAAAAATAAAAAAAAAAAAAAAAAAAATATTTGGAATTGAGCATTGAAAAACATAAAAAGTAAAAAAAAGTTTTCGCCAACACAAATTCACCTCGTGCAATTTATACTAGCGCATTCGGGAGGGGACAGGAGGAAGTGAAAACGTATCTAGTCCTGCCCCTTCCTTACAATATATGAATTATTGTATTGTATTATTATTTCAAAAATAGAATCTCTTTCTAAAACTAAATACAACATAAATATACAAATGCAGAATTTTTTTTCAAGTAGTAACTGTGACACCAAGGATACCGGTCTATAATTAGTGAAGGAATGCTGGTCTCTAGCTTTAAATAATGGGAGAACTTAAGCAACTTTAATTTTATCTGGGAATGTTCCCATTTTAAATGACAAGTCACATAATATGTGAGTTAACGGCTCCACAATTCCATCAATAATATTCTTAACCAAGGACATATCAATATCATCCCCATCTGTAGAAGTTTTATTTGTGCATTTATTTACTATATCCCTAATTTCCTCTTTCTCTACAGTTCCCAACAATATTGAATTAGTATTTCTTTCCCCACATTCCTCTACACCGAAACTCTTCCCAGCACTGCATATTTCTTTAGCTAATGTAGGGCCCACATCAACAAAACAACGTTTTTAAATTCATCCACCACCTCATTCGTAATAGTAATCTTCCTTTCCCTGTGTAAGAAATACTCTGGGAAACCTGAATTTGTTTGTCTGTTTCTGATGATATTGTTTAATATATTCCACATTCCTTTGATATTGTTTTTATTCTTATCTAATGCAATGACAGTGGTAGTGCAAACGTAGTGCACAGGGTGCAGTGTAACAGCAATGACTGCTTTTACAGTGGCATGTAAGTAAACAACAGAGCCATTACAAATGGACACTGTACCTCTGTACATGTTTATGACATACAGGATGGAGTAGGGCAGAGCAAAGCCATGTGCTCTTTTGACACTTTTAAGGAGCACATGTTCGAGGAAAGTGTCAGATTTAAAGACTATTGAGGCCATGGGGGCTCTCTCAAAATAAAGAGTGTCTCTTCAAACCAGGAAACAAGAGAACAGAGTGTTCTTGAGTGGTACAAATACATATTGGCTGTTTTAAGCTATTACTGGCATTGCGTGAATGAATGCCCTGAGTGTCCAATGAAGAGAATAGGCATCAGATAGGCTTTAGGCTATTTTTGGAGGGGGAATTTACACACAAAAGCTTCCATGGAAGCCTATCTCCACATCAGTGTCAGAGCAGCACTTTTCTGGGGGGCCTTAACAGGATTAAGGTATCTGTCAATCAGCAGCTTTGTCCATTCAGGATCCAGCATTCTAAAACTCAAGTTAGAACACAGTCGGTCACATATATCAGTCCCCTGTTGCGTCCATTCTCAACTCTGAATCTGTGGAAAAAGTATAACCCCTGATCTATACAGTGTATCAGTGTACCGGATCGTGTTGCTACTCTAACAGGACGCAGCCTTTTCAGGGCAGACAGGACAACGGAGGACTCAAACGAGAGGTGGTGGTCTGTGCATTTATGTCAACACAACTTGGTGTACAGACACTGCTATCATTGAGAGTCATTGCTCTCCCAATTTGGAATACATGATGATCAAGTGTAGACCGTTTTACCTGCCCAGAGAGTTTACTGCTATTGTTATCACTGCGGCCTACATCCCTCCAGATGCTAATGCTGAGCTAGGAATGAAAGAACTGCATGTTGCCATTACAACCAACAAACTGCACACGTGGAAGGTGCCCTTCATTATTGCGGGGGATTTCAACCATTCTAATCTGAGGTCTGTACTCCCAAAATTCCACCAGCATGTATCCATATCCTGTCCTACCAGAGGTGACAAAACTCTAGATCATGTTTACAAACATAGCTGACGGCTATAAAGCCATTCCCCTCCCTCACCCGGGACAATCTCACCACATCTCATTGTTCCTACTCCCCAAATACACACCACTCATTAAAACGGGTGTAACCCAAATTAAAATCTGGCCAGAGGGAGCCAGCTCTACCCTGCAGCACCAGTTTCATACCAAGGACTAGCCCAGGCTCAGCGCTCAGGCCACTCGGGACCACGGACATTGATCTGTACACCTCTTCCATTCTCTATAGAGTCTATTACATCAAAACATGCGCCGACAGTGTCGCCACCCAAAAACTTATGAGAACCTTCCCCAACCAGAAGCCTTGGATGAACAGTGAGGTCCGCTCACTGCTGAAGGTACGCGACGCCACTTTCAGATCAGGCGAAGCAGAGGCCTACAGCTCAGCCAGGGCTAATCTGAAAAGGGGCCTCAGACAGGGAGGCCAAGCTCAACCACAAACTACAGATCGAGGAGCACTTCCAGAGCAACTCTGACCCCCGTCATATGTGGCAAGGCATCCAGGCCATCACAGACTACAAAACCCAAACCCACCCTTTGGTGAAAGACGATAGATGACCAGGCCAATGCAGTGGTTAAGAGCAACCCTTCTGCCCAAAACATCCCTCGAACCATCACAAATGACATGCTAACAGTCCATGGGGGTGGGGGTGGAGGGGCTTTAAGCAGGGGGCCTCGGTGGACAACCATCTGCCTGTATCATGACATTTTTGCTTACAATGAGAAGCTGTTTCCACCAGATGTTTAAAGACCACAATACATTAAATTATTTATGCAAATGTGCTCTTAAATATTTAATAATAAAACAGTATTACATATGCAAAACACATTTGCATATGAACGTTCAAGTAGAACATACAGTAATCGTCTGTGAACCAAGGTTAACCCATATGTTGACAGCAGAGAGGGTGAGACGGCAGAGGCAGAAAGGGGGTCGCTGACTCCTTGACCCTCATGACCCATGACCCTTGACCTGGGAACAAGGTATGACACAGAAAACGGAGTAGGTGAGAGGACACGGAGGAGTGGAGGAATGAACAGGCACTAGTGTGTGCTGAAAGAAGGCTCTTTGTTTTCCCAAATACCATGTCTATATCAACTCAAATGAAGTTGTATAGCAATATGATACCTTAAGACGTTGAACACAGCATGTTTTAACAGGATGAAGGGCCTCCTGCCTTTCAGCTTTCAAAAACATGATCAGACTGTACAGTTATGAAGCAATTATGATTTCATTCATACTATCAAAACATGGACATGTAAACATAACTTTTACTTACCTGTTGAGCAAATCTCCAGGAAATAATTTCCTTGATGAAAGGAAATGAACCCAATGTTCATGGCAATATGAGCAAAGCACAGAGAGACTCTTAACTAGTCCCTCTACAACCTCCCCATCGTCTGAACACCCCCAGCATGTCTCCTACATAATTACTACTAATCAGTTGACCCTTGACCTTTGTAATTGCGCCCTGTCAATGGCCATTGTCAACACATTGAAGAGCATTCATTAAAACACCAAAGCAGTGAGGGGTGAAAAATACTTGACGAAGCCGCAATGATCTAAAGTAGAGGTCCTAATATTGGCCTACTTTGTCTTTAAAGAATATACAATCACAGTAAAATACTATACAGTGAGTGAGTTAATGAATGATGTTGTTTCCATGGCATTGTGTCAATAAATATGTGTCATATACTCAGGCCAGTCTCTAAGAATTACCTACTCAGCCCCCCGTCCCGCGTCCAATTTATTTATGTGTGCACTCACATGAACACAGGGTTAGTGTTAGTGAGGTTAGCATTGTGTGTGGTCACTCTGAGAGATAATTACCTTATCATGGTAGATAAACAGCCCTGACTATCAGTTTGAGGTGTAATCATTTCCATGAGAACCACATGGTGAGTACACTGGCACGTTGGGGTTAAACACTGACTCAACGGTGGAAAGGTAAAAGCATGGTTTCATGTAAATGCTCTAGTGTAGATTTTTAAGGTTGAATTTCCCATTACAGTATTATGGTGTTAAATGTATATATTTTTTTATGAGCTGAGCATTATTCTCAAGGTTTAGAAAACTATTGAACTAGTGAACTATGCAATATGCATTTATATCAATGTACATTTGCATATAACATCTTTGAGAATGCTTAATGGTGCACTGATCTCTTGTTTTAAAGTTAATTTGAAAGTGAATATGCCCCTGCGGCACTCGTGCAGACATCTCGGCACACTTCAGTTGCCCTGGGAGACACCCTCACAGCCTACTGCCTTCTATACAGATCTACATTATTAATCACTATCTTATAGAATCATTAGACAAAGTCAATATGTTATCTCATTATATATTAACAGCATGTCTGGGCCTCCAGGTTGAGAGACGAGAAACAGAAGAAAAGACCAGGTTAAACTGTCCCCTGGTTATACGTAGTGTTCACTGGTCTGGATTTGATCGTTTTTTTTTTTCTTCATATGGGACCTGAGTGTGTGTGTGTGTGTGTGTGTGTGTGTGTGTGTGTGTGTGTGTGTGTGTGTGCGTGTGTGTGTGTGTGTGTGTGTCAAAGAAAAAAACATACTGTGCCTTTTGTGTTTTTTCACATTTCAAACCATTTTTGTTTCATCGTCTAATTCTGTTCAGTGTGATTCCACTTAACCTTCCTGTCCCCTTCAGCGGGCCATCTCGGAATACAATAATACAGCTCAATACAGCTATCTCAATTCATTTGAGACCCTCTCCTTTTTAAACTATGGTTTGCTTCACCGGGCAAGAGACACTCGCATTCCTGCCATGTAGAAAGACATCACTGTGGGACGCAGGGGTGCACCGAGCAAACCCAAGGCTCCAGGCACAAGATAAGGCCCAGCCAAGTGGAGTGAGAAGCCAAGCAGGTAAAAAGAATACAGGTTCACTCCCTTGTCTGTATCTCTCTCTGCCTTGCTGGCTCTCTCTTCTCATCAGAAATGTTTTTGGAAGTCCAGTGTACCATGCTATACAGAATAAAACAAATATTGCAGCATTAACGTGAAACAATACTATTGTGCAATATGACAACCCTAGTCGTCTATCTGTACAGTATAGTACAGTGGATTGTGTACATAGCCTTTATTTATGTAAACCAGCTCCTTCCCTTCTTGTGATTTTTTTTTTAAAGTTTTTTTTTTTTCCCTTTCCTAACACCAGGGGAGCCACCCCTCCTAAATTTCGTTGTTTGGTACCTGTACTGTAGCAATGACAATAAAGTCCATTCATTCATTATACAAATGTGTAGTGATCAAGGGAAACGTGAGGGAAATATCTTGAGTAAATATGCCTTGCCGTAATGCAGATTGGATTTTGAAATGAATTGAGGTCATGTATCGTAGGAAGATTATTTAAAAAAACGTGTGGTAGTTAAATAGCTTTTAATGATCTCAATTCAAATTCTCAATTGAGCAGTCTAATGGCTGGTGTGTAGAAGCTGTTCTGGAGAACCTGTTTGACCGGGGTCTGGAGGCTCCAGTATCTTTCCCAGAAGGTAACAGAGAGAACTGGGCTAGGGGGTCCCTGATGATCTTCCCAGCCTTCCTCTTGCATCTCTCAGAATAAATGAGAGGTAGCTTGCGGCCCATGATGGACTAGTCCATTTTCACCAACCCTCTGTAGAGCCTCACGGTCCAGGACGGTGCAGCTGCTGAACCAGATGGTGATACAGCTGGTCAGGATACTCTCTTAGGGCTTCTTCTTCGGCGTATGGGTAGTTGTTTTCCTCTCCACTCCACCAGGCTCGGGGCCGAGGGGCTACCCTTTTACCACCCCGAGACCTGGTTGAGGGGCTCACCCGGGCTATATTTCTGGACACCCCTCCAGAAGCCACGTCATCGTCTCGTCATCTAATACCGACAGACCATGCATCCCGTTGGGTGGGTGGTACACCGGGCAATCCAGGATAACATGGTCTGCGGTTTGGTCCTCTGCGCCACACTCGCACGACGCTTAGGGCTTTCACACCGCCAAGGAAGCGTTCCGGTTCGTGTTTGCGTTCTGGAACCTCCGAACCTTGGTGCTGTCTGGCGAACCAGCCCGTGTTCATACGAGTGTAACCGGAACCATCAGTGTCATCAACTTTGGGTGATGAAGGGGTGAGATGAACAAAAATGTCACAACAAGATGGCAGCTACTTCACTGGAAATGAGGATAATATCTTCCACTACAGTATTTGAAATAAACACTATTTTCTATTAAACAAAACAAAAGACACTTTCTAAACACGTTCTCCTACTAACCAGCTACTCTGATACGAGAATAGAATAGGCTTACGAAGTTTGCGTTCGCCTGTGTGCGTGTGTGTGTGTTTGCTGAGCATGTGAGGAAGAATGATGAAACTTTTAATATTTATTTTAATCACTAATGATTAGATTTAGAGCTTTTCAGGCTCCGAACCAATTTATTTTCGGCCTGAACGTGCCGGCCGGTTCCAGACTTGGTTCGTGAACGCGAACCGTAACGGTTCCTTGGCGGTGTGAAAGCTCTATCTGTGGTGCAGACAGTCTCTTTAGAATCTTCAGCAGCACTGTGCCAGATATGTCAGGCATCTGTCACAGCTTTATGTCTGTCAAATGTACAATGCATTCTGTTCATTAAAAGTCGTTTTATTAAACACAATAGTTCCTCCCCCTCTCTACTGTACCCCATCAAGTTGTATCCAATTCAATAATAATGGATACAAAAAAAAGAACCTGAGATTAATAGCTAAACCTCTGGCTCATATTTTTAACATTACAATTCTCCCTGGTACCATTCCCCATTTGTGGAAGGCAGCCAATGTCCTCCCTCTTCATAAGGTGGGGAGATCCCAGCAAATATAAGAATTACCGCCTAACCCTCTTAAAGGGAACCCCGGCTATTAAGACATGTAGGCCTTAATACGCTCTAATTGCCATCTCCTACTAAAATATGTTGGTAGATAGACATGAAATATGTTCATTATGTAAAAAAAATCCTTAATCCATATTTTTTACCTATATTACTGCAGTCGCACCAGTGACGTGAAACGGGCTTTCGCCTACCGGTCGCAGGTCGGAATTAGCTGGCTATGTTTTCTGTCCAGCCGTTTCAATTTGAAACCGAGCGCAACTTAAGCGAGGAGGACAGCAGAGAAGACATTACCCCAAAATGTTGATCAAAATGAAGACGATCAGATAGGTGAGGAGGCGCGAGTGGGACATAATCGCAGGTGGTGTCTGTGCAGCAACTGTCAACAAATGCCAACCGAGATTGTTTACATAAACATGGTCCATAATTACCGGACCACACACGTCAGCTGGCCTCTGTACTGACATGTCTATGTCCGTCTGAGTTGCTACATTAGTCTTAGTTGGAGGACACTGCACACTTACGGACTGCTGACCTGGCGGACAGTCAGCCTCCTCCATGGTCAGGGTAGTGTCTGCTGGTGGTGTTGCGTTAGTGCTACATCCTCCTAGCAGGAGAGCATCCAGAGTATCCTGTCTTATCCGTTTCCTGGCGCGCTCCTCGCTCTTCACTCGCTACCCGAGGCCGTTTCGAGTCCTTGTGGGCGAAAATTAAGTTAAGATACAATTAAGGTTTAAGTCCTCGCTTCCAGCTAACGGCACCTGTGAGCTCTTTCATCAGCCTCGGTCGATTAAACGCAGACGCGCATCTTTAGGTAGTTGGGTTCGTCCACACGCATCTTCCCACTGCTTTCTCCTCTTCTTATCAGTAGGAAAGATGTGCACACTTACATCACTCCCCTTGTTCACGTTCGACTTATAGTTACAACCAAACGCAGCACAATGTGGCATTGTATATGTGGCACGTTATATCCACTGCAGGTCAGGAAAGATACCAGCGTAGCAACATTTACTAAAGTTTAGCCCATTTCACGTCACTACTGCGCGACTGCAGTAATATGGCTGCCTCCATGGGTCAAAATATGTATTACAGATTGAGGATTTTTTACATAATGAACATATTTCATGTCTTTCTACCAACATATTTTAGTAGGAGATGGCAATTAGAGCATATTAAGGCCTACATGTCTTAATAGCCGGGGTTCCCTTTAAGGCTTTCTTGTTTGGCTAAAATATTGGAGTGTCTGATATAAATCTTTCTGCTGCTTCCCTAGTTAAAAATGATATTGTGTCCTCTCTGGATAAGAAACATCATTGTGCAGCCCTCTAATTGACAGCCCTCCTGTTGCTGAGGTTATCTGCAATCTCGTGTGTGGATCAGTCGGCCCATAATTGGTTTCAAAATGACAGGCTAGGACTCAATGTCAGTTTAGTTTCAAGTCTCAATATTAATAAATGTGTTTCAAGGTTCAATACCAGGTCCACTGCTGTTTACCATTACATAAATAATGTTGTTGGAAAACAGATTGGTGGTTTCCTGACCTGTGTGTATCCGCGTGGTTCGATCGTGGTTACCATGGTTACCATTCAAATTGTTTTGGATTCCTTGTTTTGTGGGGAACACTGGGACATCTGTGTTTTTTCATTCAACCTTGCTGAATAACGTTGCAGATAGAAATTTAAAGAGCAGAGTTCACCAGATTCATTGCTGTGTTCAGTATATAAGACAGGAATGTCTGTTCAACAATATATTTCTCCTCTATGTTCTCCGCAAGTTAACGTTTAACACAAATAGAAATATTGCATCTTTGCATCTTGTCATTGTAGATAATTAGTTAAGAACTTTATTCACAAGGGGAATATGAGTGGACATTGCAGCCTAAAGGCCAATGCACACGGCGCACGATTTTGTCGCACGACAACATTCGATTCTCAATTCACACCAATGAATGAATGAATGTGAATGGAGAATCGAATGTTGTCGTGCAATAATATCGCATCGCACACCGTGTGCATTGTCTCATTGGGTCTCATTCAAAACAATGGAATCGAATTCGGCGGTGCGACAAAATCGTGTGCATTGGCCTTAAGACAAAAGCCTCAATGGGATAACCTGCTGTGTTGTCTATTGGTTGTTGCAGCCTAACAATAGATTTGATCTTTATATTACATTAAAACACATGAATCAATGGGCACATCGGCTCCCTAGGCCTGGAGTTGCGTACCCCTTGATTTGGGGGCGACTTGTGAGGAACACAAATAAAAACAGAAACAACCTGCCGTTGTTTGATTGATGAATTGCAATTTACGAGCAAAAGGCTAAGGTTAAGGACCAGCTTACAGAGACATGCTATTGTTTTGATTAAATAATGTGTGTATTTTGTATTGTATTGTGTTGTGTTGTTTGTGTAATCATATTTGTATTGTAAACACAGGGCGCACCTACAAAAGAGACATTGATCTCAAGTGTGTCTCCCTGATAGATAAAGGTTAAATTAAAAAATGTGTATAGCGACTAGAAACTGTACAAAGGGTTACACAAAGCTTGCCTTCTTTGACAGCAGTGGAAAGGAAAAACAAAATTCCGCTGAGAGGAAATGGGTCTGCCCAGAGTCATCTGTGTGCAAATACTTGAGCAGGAAGTTCAAGCTGTCTGGGTAAAGAAGACCCAGAGAAAGAAACCACAATATAGTTACAGTAGGAACCTAACACAGCAGTGGGTAACTCTGGTTATTAGTTCCAGCCGTGGATTAATACCTGATCAACAGCTGTGATCAGATATAGTTCACAGTGCCTATTTATACATTTATATATTTTTACAGTATTATTATAGTATTATAACGCCACTGACCTCATGTCTTTTAGCTTGCTTTTATATTTGTTTTTATTTTTCTTAAGATTGTTGTCTTTATTTGGAATGGAATGGAATGGAATGGACTTTATTTGTCATTGCTACAGTACAGGTACCAAACAACGAAATTTAGGAGGGGTGGCTCCCCTGGTGCTAGGAAAGGGAAAAAAAACACATTTTAGAAAAAGCATAAAAGCATAAAATCACAAGAAGGTAAGGAGCTGGTTTACATCAATAAAGGCTATGTACACAATCCACTGTATTATACTGCACAGATAGTCAACTAGGGTTGTCATATTGCACAAAAGTATTTTTTCACGTTATTTTAAAGTGTCGCAGTTTGCAGGCTTGAAAATGTACATGTTTGTGCCTCAGCACTAGCTGCCATACAATCCGTCCTGACTGTCCTGGGCCCAGAACTTAGGCCTTTGCTGTGTTCAGGGCCTTGACGGCCCTGTGGTAGAAGCAGTTCTTCAGTCTGTTTGTCTTAGCGGCCGGGGTCCTGTACCTCCTGTTCGAGGGCAGCCTGACAAAGTGTACGTGCCCAGGGTGGGTCGGGTCCCTGGAGATCTTGGAGGCCCTCCTGAGACAGCGTGTGTTGTACAGCTCCTCCAGAGAGGGGAGGGGGTCGCCGGTGATCTTCTGTGCTGTTCTCACGACTCTCTGTATTTGCACTTGACACCACGGACCTCATTGTCTCTTAGCTTGTTTTATAGCATTTTCGCTTTTTAATAAGTCTAGTGTGTAATATTTGTGATATGTTATATGTGTATATGTTTGTGAATATGTGAATATGTTTTTCTGTTTTTGCACCTTCAGAAGAACCACTACAATTTCATTGTATAGGCAACTGTACAAGGACAATAAAGTCTATTCTATTCTATTCTATTCTATTCTATTCTAATACAGCAGTGGGTAACTCTGGTTAGTTCCAGCCGTGGATTAATACCTGATCAACAGCTGTGATCAGGTATAGTTTGTTTCCACGTGCATTAAATCGCTCCACTGCAATGACACCACCAAATGCCTATGCAGGGAGAAAGATCAGTGGTTAGCTTTGGATGCTAACAGGTTAGCTTGAGTTGCTGGCGGGTTAGCTTAAATTGCACGTAAGGAAGGGGGTGAGACGTGAATAACGAGTAGGTTAAGGTAAGGGATACGGGTTAGGTTATGAATAGCTAGGTTAGTTGAGGGAACATATTAGACATGATCCCCATTTCCCCTCTGGGTAGCATTTAGGGTTTAGGTGTGGGTTGCTTTTAGGCTCTTTGGAAAACAACAGCAACACAAATAATAATTCAATTGATTACCTAATATTATCCATAAATAACTTGATTTGTTTAAAAACATTTTAAAGTTTTGTTTTTCTAGCACAGGGCTCTTATAGAAATACACCAAAGCAGCTTAATACAGAGTGCTTACTGTGTTGGTTTACACTCTACACAGACATCAGAGTTTAGTCTGGCTTCACTACGCTATTGTTGCATCTTTCCACACCTCTGAAAGTGAGTGAAGTGAACTTCAGCTAGCCTATATGCTCATAGTTCAGCTATGCTAACGTGTACAGTAGCTCACTCAACAGAGATCCCTTAATGTTATCCGTACATTTAGAATTACCCCCGAATTCAGCCAATTACTCTAACAACTCACACAGACACACACAGTTAGCTGAGCTATGCTAACATACAGCTCGCCATGGTACCTTGAGTTCAACCGCTGGCTCTGGTGCTCCCACAGCTTGTCCTCACGTGCCCCACATTCTTGAATCGGAGCCAAGGCCTGGCCACTCATACGCTCTCCACTAGTAGCTCCACGTGCAGGCTGCTGTAATGCTGTGGCCTATACCATAGTGGGATATGTTTATGTATTTTTGGCCCTGGGAAGAGAAGCGAAACTCCCCCTCCTAAGGAAAGGAAAAGAGTGGAGGTTAGAACTTCTTCCCGACAGCTGGAAAGTTTAGCTATTATCGCCGATCCACATGTGTGCGGCTTTCCTGGGATTTGACTATGCAGCTAGAAACTGTAACTATATATAATAATATAATATAATATATAATATCCTTAGCCTCTATTTATGTAAACCAGCTCCTTCCCTTCTTGTGTTTTTTTTCATTTTTTTTTCTTCCTAACACCAGGGGAGCCACCCCTCCTAAATTTCGTTGTTTGGTACCTGTACTATAGCAATGACAATAAAGACCATTAATTCATTCATTCATTCATTCATTTCATTCCTTCATTCATATGTTATCATACTTTTAGCATTTTTACAACTAACCCTAACCATTGTGACAACTTCTATATGTGGATGTGGATGTCAAGGCAAAGGTAAATCCAAAGCTTAGACTCAATACTAGACATTGACAGCTGTTTTATGCTTGCACAAATGATATATTTTTGTAATGGTAAAACCAATAAAGGCTACACAATACCATCCCAAAAAAGTGGGGAATCAATCTGTACATTAATGTCACGGTAATTGATTTAAAATCCATACATTTGGAGTGTAGAGCCAAAAGAAGTGCTAAAAAAATGCTTCAATGTCTCAATATTTTACGCAGGGCACAGTATCTGTAGAGTCAACAGAACAGTAGTAGCACAATCTGGCTAGGAAATACAATATAAAACTGCACTTCAGATAGATAGGAAATGTGTATGTATATGTATCTATTGGATCAGTAAACCATAACATACATCTATCTTCTATACTACAGTATAGATATACTATAGTTTGTAGTATTGGTTGATGGGTTCCGGGTCGCTGGGTCGATGGGAGGGGGTCTTAAACGATAGGCCTACTATGAGACCACCATAATACTCTCAATAATTGCGTTGCTGTGCTGTGGCTTTCTTGGCAACGTGACAGGCATCTGCAACCAAGACAAATAAAGATACTGTGGCGGACCAGAGAGAATATAGCCAACCACATCAATGGGAAGCCACAGTACAATGCCTATTTGGAGGTGGTGGTGATAAACGAATGGGAAGAGCTGCTTTGAGTTTGGGTGATGTCTTTGGTCTGTATGGTATATCATATATTTCAAAGCACTCAAGGAGCCTTTATCTTATATTTGAATAAATTGTCGATCTAGACTTCTAGAGTCTAGACCCTCAAGGATACACACATGCGTGCGCGTGCACACACACACACACACACACACACACTGGCCATGATAATACTCCCACTAGGTTACACACATACTGGAAGAACACACTTACTCACTATGGTTGATAGTTTTGGACACACATACATACACACACACACACACACGCATGCACACTTCTCTTTTTTGAGTGTGAGACTAGCAGTGATGTTTAATACCGCAAGGATCAAACACTCTTTTAAGATCGCCAATCCATACATGCAAGTCTATACATCCGTACCCTGATTTCAGCAACACAGTAAGCCACTATAACAGTCCTAGATTCTTCAAAGCCTCTGACACAGACAGAGGGAACAATGGTGCTTTTCTCCCCTGCAGTTAGTTTAATGAACCTTATGCGATCCCTTATGTCCCCCATTACGTGAATAGACACCCATTGTCTTTGCTCTGAAGACCTCATGAGAAGAGTCATTCCCTATACATAAAGGTGAATGCACAGAAGTTGACACAATGTCTAGAAGGATGTGACATGTCCCATCTCAGCTCATTCTTGACCTAAGAAGAGGTCCCTTTGGGGTTGGGGGAGGGGGTCACTGGAGCCAAACCCATCCTTCTTTTTTATGTATTATGTTGCCTTGGGGGCAGTGTGTGTGTGTGTGTGTGTGTGTGTGTGTGTGTGTGTGTGTGCGCGTGCGTGTGTGTGTGTGTGTGTGTGCGCGTGTGTGTGTGTGTGTGTGTGTGTGTGCGTGCGTGTGTGTGTGTGTGTGCATGTGCATGTGTGTGTGCCAGAGAGGGGAGAGACAGTCTCAGGTCGTACCCCAGCAAACAAAAACGGCTCAGAAAACTAAAAACGCCTCTAGCCTTATCCCCATCATGTCTGTGTGTGTGTGTGTGTGTGTGTGTGTGTGTGTGTGTGTGTGTGTGTTTGTGCGTGCATGTGTGTGTCTGTGTATGTAGGAAGTCTAAGAGTGTGAGTGTCGGCTTGAATGAAACAACAAAATACCACCGCTAATACCACCGCCATAATAAACTTGGAACAGCCCTTTATGAAGTCTACTTCCCACCGATGGTAAAGTTTTATTCCTCCTTACAATACAACAGGGCAATTGTTTCCTCACTCGTTAAACGGTCTTCAAAGATCCCATTGTTTCTACTTCTCTCTCTTGGAGCGCCGAACAAGAGAAAGTGCCTGTTAAGAAGATGGCCGCCCCGACCTTTGAACTCTTCCTCGCTAAGGACGGTGCACCCTTGGAACCTTTTGTTGGTGGTCCCTCGTCCCACCAGAATTGGGCGACTGCTCAGTCCCCTCCAATTCATTATCAAAACAAAGAGCATGACAGGGAAGACCCATAGCCCCACCGTGACAAACACCTGCGAGCACACACGCACACACACACAAATACATACACACACATACACACACACAAATACATGCACGCACACACACACAAATACATACACACACATACACACACACAAATACATGCACACATACACACACACACACACGCGCACACACACACAAATACATGCACACGCACACACACACAGACACACACACACACACACACACACACAAATACATGCACACACACACACATACACACACACACACACACACACATACACACACACACACACACACTCAAACTGGGAAAGTAATGCTTTTTAGTTCAGGTTTGTAGATTTAACAATACAAGCTAATGTCACAATGGTAAGTTGGATTACATGATGGTATTGTCCATAACTACCTCTGTGCCTTAATTTCCCTCCCCCCAAAAAGGTCTTGAGAGCTCAAACCTTTGACCAATATTTCAATATGTTAGGTTTACGGCAACATCATTGTTCCGTATGTAAGGAAATACAACAGCTTGAGCTTTAGTTTCACTTGCAGTAGTTATTAGGGGTGCAACGGTTCAGTTGGCCCACGGTTCGGTATGAACCTCGGTTATTGGGTCGCGGTTTCGGTTCGGTTTCAGTACGTGTTTTGTGCGTAAGGAGAAAATAAATACTACTATTTATTTAAAAACTGTTACTTTACTTTATTTTGCTTATATATTTTCCACTCCTCCACCTTTTCATTTCTCACACGTGAAATATGCCCCCAACCCCCTAACCATGTCCATAGTCCCCCTCCTCAAATTCCATTGCCCAGTGAACATTAGGTGGCAGGAGAGGGCCTCAGGAAGTGTGGGTGTGGGTGTGGGTTTGTGTGTGTGTGTGTGTGTGTGTCAGAGGCAGTAAGAAACAATCAGGAACTATCTGTCAGTATCTTATAATACTCCTGCCTTGGACAGAGATAAAGGGAAGTGTGTGTGTCTGTGTGTGTGTGTGTGTGTGTGTGTGTGTGTGTGCTCGCACGTGCGTGCACGTTAGGAAGAAAGTAGTCCAATGTAGTACAATGGATGAGAAGGAGGGTGAGTGTGAGAGAAACATACCCATCACCTTCCAGCACGAGAGGGTGGGATGAGAGGAGCGGTAGGGAGGGAGATATGGAAGGAAGATAGAAGGAGGCAGTAGGCAATCCCAAATTCCACGGGCTTATGTAAGAGAGTCCTGTGGAATATCTGACAACGATGGCAATTGGATGCTTGCTATCAAGTTTCCCAATAGTTTTCATCCTCTCTATTTTCACTCCTCAGACACAAATGTTTGGTGAACAGAAGGCACGACTCCCTTTTTTTCCTCCTCCTCCTCCTTCTCTCTCTTTCTATCTCTCTTTCCGTTGTTATTACAGCGCTCAAAGCCGGCTGTGTTTCCAGTTGGGTAATATTATGTAAGACTGAGATAGGCGCACTGCCAATGAGAGGAAGGTTGTTTCTAATGATAATGTATGTGTATCTGACACCACATGGCGCTTTGACAGTCAAAGGTCAAAACAGAAGTGAGCAAGGAGTCTTTCACAATTTATTTTAGTAATACATCCTCTCTGAGAGAGAGAGAGAGAGAGAGAGAGAGAGAGAGAGAGAGAGAGAGAGAGAGAGAGAGAGAGAGAGAGAGAGAGAGAGAGAGAGAGAGAGAGAGAGAGAGAAACCCCAAACAAGCACACAGTGCTGAAAGACTGACCTGATTATCCAGATATTTGGCTGTCAAACTTGATCCCACCCTAATGGAATTGACTAGTGGTCATTATTTTGCTTTTCCCCATCATCCCAGAAATAGAGTGTAAAAAACAGGTTTGAAGATTTATTTTTTTAAAAGACCATTTTTAGCAGGTCACTAAATACCGTAGTAGTAGTAAGTAGTGTAGTAGAAATGTCCATGAGTTATCTAATATCTACCCATGGCCACATCTGCAGAGTGTCCAGAAAAAATCACTAGATGTGTGTATACAGTTTGAGTCATGACTTGTGTAATCACTTTCTGGCATGTCGCCATGACAAACACTCTGGTAATCCACTGTTAAGTACAGTGAATGTTATACCTGCCCCCGGCAGCTATTCAGGTTGCAATGTTGACTCTTTTTTTTTTAGGACAGGCCCACATATCTTTCAACAATGTATCAAATCAGTTGACACCAGACAATGACAGAGGGTGTTTCAATTCGGACTTCAATGCAAAGAAGTGCTACCTCAGCTTGCATAGTTCTATCCTGAAGTCAACAGGCGGACTGTGCAAGGGAAAGAGAACAGATAGTTTTTTTCAGTAAAGGGGTATTTGTTCAACATGCTGTCTTATGAGCAATGGGTTGTACCAAACACACATACCTCTGATGCTTTGTAACCCATATATGGTCATTTCCGAACACATTTCAAGTATTTATGTCCTATTTGTGTTAGTTTGAGTAGTCTGCATTCCATAGAAACACACTTTTGGATTATTTATCCTTATTTTGAAGACGGTAATGACAGTGTAACTGCATGGTCCAAATCTCTTATTTGTTGGATTATCAGGTAACATGCCCTACCCACTTCAATGTCATTGCAAAATGGCTGACCATTACACTAGGACTTGAGTCAAGTGCAGTTTGATGGTCGACTCCACTGTCATGACATAAACAACCAGAGCTGTAAATGTTATGATGTATTGTTGATACCTAGACAACGGTATGTATAGTCTACTGCCTAGCCCTAACCCTAACCTTACTTTATTTTCAACTCAACAATAGAACATTCTCAACTCAGATTTTACCCAAAAAGGCAGTCCTCAAGAAAGAAAGCCCAGACTGAAAGAAAGAAAGAAAACAATAAATCATAGAATTGGGAATGCCTTAGTGGGAATTCTAGTGGTTCGTGTCCATTTTTGTTCTGGTTCCCTCTGAGCCTATTTCAATCAGGGCAGTTTAAAACTGCAGGGATGATGATGAGAGAGAGAGAGAGAGAGAGAGAGAGAGAGAGAGAGAGAGAGAGAGAGAGAGAGAGAGAGAGAGAGAGAGAGAGAGAGAGAGAGAGGAGAGAGAGAGAGAGAGAGAGAGAGAGAGAGAGGGAGAGAGAGAGAGAGAGAGAGAGAGAGAGAGAGAGAGAGAGAGAGAGAGAGAGAGAGAGAGAGAGAGAGAGAGAGAGATTGCAAACAGGCAACACGTCACCACATGTGAACCTCAGATAAAAGTTGATGGATTCATACTGTATCTCAGCAACATGTCTTACTTTCATTCCTGAGTAAGTAAGATGCATAAGAGTGACAGGATACATACTGTAATACATGTTTGGCATTTAGAAGACGCCTTTATCCCAAGCAACTTACAACAAATACATTTGACATTTGAAGTAAGTGAATCATCTATCCACTAGTCATAGTAGCAGGAAAAAGTAATCTATGCTCGAGCCAGGGGCCGTTGGTAGTCGTAGTGCTAGAAGAAGTCAGATTTGGCGTGACTGGCACATCCGCGTAGAGGCGCTGGTGCCAGTCAGCCAGCGGAGGTGGAAGAGCGGAGTGAGGGGCTGGTGCTTGTATAATGCTAAAAAGTTGGTCTATACATATATTGATATATTGTCACATGCTTTATCGGCCACTGGTATATGGTCTTTGTATGTAGTGGGATAGAGTGGCAGTGACTCAAAGGCCTGATCCCAATTCACCCCTACGGCTCTGTTTTCACCCCTACGGCTGATCATGTTTAGGGTACGGGTGTCCCAGTCATGTTTTCATCGAGGGCTAGGGGAAGGGGGAGGGCTATCCACGGCTCCGTTTGGAGATTTCTCGGGTTCCCGCGTTCCATTCGGAGCCATAACCCTACCTCCCAGGATGCATTGCGTATCATCTACAGATTTGATCTGATTTCGCTACAGAGCACCGTTATTCTGTCACGGTCTGATAATGAAGCATTTGTTCTTTTTTATTTGATGACTTTTTTGATCGATTGATAGCGTAAAACTTTCAAGTTGTGAATGAATTGCGAGCTTCAATGCTTTTCTACGATACTACTTTTCTACCCGTTTCATAGGGAAAGATTTCAACCACTCAGGGGCGTGTCCAGGGGGGGGCCAGGGGTGGCCCGTGCCACCCCTGAAATCTGATTGGCCACCCTAGGTGCCACCCTGATTGATTGGCTATCTGCCTAGTCACTCAGAGCAGAGGCCACTTCGCACCACGAGACAAACTTTTCGAACAGAACACCTTTTTGATCAGCGGTGAGGTTTGATTGATTGATTGAAAACTTTATTAGAATGTTTGCAGAAGTAGGTACATGAAAGTACATATGGCAGGTGTGCTGGTCTTGGCGCTCCTGAAGAAATGTGAGTACCATTAATGGTTAGACTTTTGCATAGCTACATACAGGCTACGGTGTTGTGCTAGTGGTTAAAACGTTTTAGCTGTAACATTATATTTTGTAGTAGGCTACTCTGGTCTCTCATCATCCGATCTCAGCTTGCTAGTAAACCTGTCGTCGAAATGCTAGCTAATGCTAACGTTAGGCTATAGGCTAGGTAACGTCAGCTATATACATTTGAATGCTTGAGTATGTTTTGTTTGTGTATTGTGCAAGTTATAAAGTGACATGTGTTATGTGATGGTTAATGTTACAGTATGAAAAGAAATCAGAGCATTCAGGGTTTCTTCCAAAGAAAAAACCCCAAAAGGACAGAGCAGCAGGACAGAGAAGCCAGAGCTAATGTTAGTCAGTCAGAGGATGAGAGCCAGCTGGAGGATGTAGACCCAGTTAGCCCACAGCAAGAGCCTCCAGCTTCTGCTGTACACATGGGTATGTATGTAACATTCTGATAGCTCCAGATGTATTTTTAGTAAGCACTTATTTGATAACCGTGATAATGTAACATTGTGATTAATTGCTATACATTTAAACTAAAGCCGAATCTTGTCGATTAAGCCTGTAGGGGTATTCATATTGTATTCATTTGAGTTTGGTAGCTAACATCGGCCTACTTACAAAAAAGGCTGATTTTGTCATTATGACCATTTCTGTGATTTTGTAGAGTCAAACAAGGATACTGATGATGAAGGCTGCACATCAGCTTCACCTGCACATCAGGGTATGTTGTACAGTATACAATACATACAATATAAGCCATCTACTTCTCTGCTTTCAGGTTGTTATGAATACAACTATTACTACTATTACTATTACTACTACTATTAAATTGATACAACTATTACAATTCCTGCATTGCTTTTTTCAATTACCTGTTTACTTCAGTAGATGTGGCTTTGAATTTCTCGTAATCTGATTTCATTATTTGCCAAAACCAAGTTTACAATGGCAGCTTCCTGTACCCCGGTGAACATTTGGCATTTTTTCCCCCACAGTAGAGTAAATTGTACAGGAAACTTGAAACTTTACAGTTAAGAGAAGCAATTAGAAAAAATTGTAAGAAAAAGAAAGGAGAGGCAGCTAGTTTTTTATGTTAATGTAACATATGTTTAAGAATTATTGTTTTTCCTTGTACCTGTACAGTGTACAGTGTTTTTTGTTTTGTTTTGTGTTACAATTGGAGTGCCTGCATGTTATAGTGTACAAAATATGCTGGTTTGTTTAAAGAATAAAAAACATCTGAGTTTAATATTACATTTGTATGGAGCCACTCTGTTGTGTTGTGATTGGTAGCACTGGGACTTTTAAACAGGGATTGTTATTTTAGGGTGTGTTCTCACTAGAACATTTGCTTCACTTGGAATCAGAGTTTAGGATGAAATTCGCTTTGCTCTGCGTTGTTTGGAGCTGTGAGAACGCACATTCGAAGTCACTCCCGGAGCAAACAACCAACACATGCTCCGGCGCTTGAAAAGGGTGGTTTCGCTCCGGTTAGAAACGACGCATCGAGGCTGTCCATAGGAAAACAACAGTGCATGCGTGTTGATCTGGATAAGAGCGGGACGAACGGGCAGTTTTCTATTTTCCTGACCAATCAACTACCACATCTGTTGCTTCAATTGCCTATGTTACTTTGTTTACATAAAGGGCTGTGAGAACGCAAATCAGAAATAATTTATGCAACAATGTTGCAAACTTATCCGCTTGCTCTGGGTCATGATTCAGATTTTCATGTAAGAACATGACCTTAGTAGCCCAATTAAAGTATACAATGGGGAGTGGAGACAGAAATGGTAATAAAAAGCACAAAATGGTGTGTACAAATTCACCAGAATGCAGGGAATTAAGTGTTAAATTCTCAAAATTGTGCCACCCATGCATAACAAGGTGCCCCACCTGGGCCACCCCAGTGAAAAAGGTCTGGACACGCCACTGCAACCACTACGCCTTGTGGCTCTGTTCAGAGGCCTTGGCTCCAAAGCGAGTGGCACTCCAAAACGAGCCGTAGGGGTAGGGAAGGGAATCGGGATCGGGCCAAAGACGTTGCCTTGCCTGTATTCCCGTATTTCACTTAGATCAGCTTCTCTTCAGCCACGTTTTCCCAGCCACCCTTTTGAGGCTCCTCTTACTTGGCTTTTTCACATGACCTCTGAACATTGTGGTACAGAGTAGACCATGGTGGGTTTTGAAGGTTGCTGCTGCGTGTGCAAGATGCTCTGTTGGTTTTTGCGGGGATAGGGTACTCCAGATGACATTATCTCAGATCAGAGTTAATGATTAAAAACTGCCCACTCTGACCTTGTTTCATGTAGAACACACACAGAGAGAGAGAAGGCAAGGCAAGGCAAGTTTATTTGTATAGCACATTTCATACAACAGGGGCAATTCAAAGTGCTTTATAAAAAAAAATACAGCAAGAGGAGGATAGTAAGAAAATGTAAATTACAATGAATAAAAGCAAATATAAAGTAAAGTGAATAGATAAAACATTTAATAAGACGATAGTTAATGGATAAAATACATTGATAGAAGTGTTTGTGTTTAATCATAACTGCTGCAAAACATGAAGGTTTTTAGCTTAGATTTAAATATTTTAAGGGTTTGGGCCTGTTTGATTTCTTCAGGGAGTTTGTTCCAGGAGCATGCGGCAGTGTGACTGAAAGCTGCTGCATCGTGTTTTGTTTTCACTCTTGGAATGATTAGCTGATTAGTCTCAGCTGACCTTAGGGACCTTGCGGGAATATAGTGTGGTAGGAGATCTGATACGTATTTTGGTCCAAGACCATTTTGTGATTTGTATGTGATTAGGAGGATTTTGAATTCAATTCTCTGAGAGACTGGTAGCCAGTGCAGGGATCTCAGGATTGGTGTAATGTATTCAAGCTTCTTTTTTGTTGTTGTCTTCATTACAATAATCAAGTCTACACTCTAAACAAATGCATGGATGAGTTTTTCAAGGTCTTGCTTGGACATGAAACCTCTCATTTATGTGGCTGTTGAAGTTTAGATCGGAGTCTAGAATTACACCAAGATTTCTGACCTGTTTTTTAGTTTGAAGAGAGAGAGAATCAAGTTTTGCACTGACTTTCGATCTTTTGTCCTTGTTTAGTTGGAGGAAGTTTTGTGTCATCCAGGCGTTTATTTGCTCATTGCAATTACAGAGATTGTCAATGGGACTATAATCGTTCGGTGAGAGGGCAATGTAGAGAGAGAGAGAGAGAGAGAGAGAGAGAGAGAGAGAGAGAGAGAGAGAGAGAGAGAGAGAGAGAGAGAGAGAGAGAGAGAGAGAGAGAGAGAGAGAGAGAGAGAGAGTCCAATGGAGACCTTAAATGCTGAATATTCTAAACACTGGGATAAAGGGAATTCAATAAGAATTGCTTTTTGCTTTTGGTGCATCATCAGCGGATGCTCTCTGCAATGTTTTAACGACTGATTCACATTGACACATTGATGCAAAGTGAGTGTGCCACAATAAAGTCCAAACTATTTCGCTGTGGATGAAAGGAACCCATGGAACTGACTCTTACGTGAACTCTTAGATCACGATTACATTTGATGACAGCCCTGCCACACTGGGAGAATAAAGTAAGAGACTATAAATAGCCAGATACTGTAGTCTACAGTCATACTACAATCATAATTGTTATGTTTTTCACCCAGTAAAATTACATCCCTAAATGTTCTTCTGATACTGTAAACATGTTTAATTGGGAAACTGTTAAGTTAATTGCTTCAATGAAGGTTGCAAACCAATTCCCTTTAGACCAATAGTTTGCTTAATCCCATTTCGCTTACATCCCAAGTGATTTAAGCCACCTAAAACCAGATTTGATCAGATATACTGTATGTTTAGAACTATGATATATGTAAGGGATAATCAACAACAAGGTGTGCAGTTATGAGAAAATAATCATTGCTGTGTATAGCTTAAGTATGGAATGAGTCCTTAATACCATCATATTTGGTGTTATCATCCTACAGAAAATGTAACACCTGTTAACAAGGTAGGCCTACCACAAATAAATACTGTCACTGGAAAGAGGTCTTGGCTTATCTATAACGAGATGTGCAGGTGCTATGTGGACTTATCTAAAACCATTCCTAAGAGCAACTGCCTCTCTCCATTTCCATTTTCTCGTCGATTTCATTTTACCAGATCCTTAGACAGACAGCATTTTCACTCTGTCTCCCATGGCAACTTGACCGCAGCATCCATTTCCTTTTAGCTGTGACTTTACTAAGAAACAACCCCTGTTTCCTCCCAAACCTGCATATTGGTGTTTGTCGTCACACACCTCTAAACCACACACCTCTTATCTATGTAAATGTGTACTTGCTGCTGTCTACAGTGCAAACATGTATTTATAGTCACACAGATGCATCTATGAGCTCTCAAGAAAGGGAGAGAGAAAAAGTGAGTGCCGTGTCTACTTTAATCATAAGATTGGTTCTGCGAAAACGTTAACTGGGTTAACTGGGTGAGAGGGACTTGTTTTGGCTAGAAACCTTAAGCTAGGAGAACACTGCAACATTTACAATTGCAGACAAGCCCAACCGATGAGTGTCTCACCATAACTTGTCCACGTCACACTTTCTTGATGCAATGTACACTGCACAAGCAGACCCGGTGGTGGCTCAAACTAAGCATCATTAGGTGATTTATTTATTTATTAAGTGTCAAAGCCCCATCTCACCCTCCCCTTCAGTATTATTTTGTCACCAGGACAACATTGGCAAATGAGTTGACCAGAAGGAGCACATTGCAGGTTGTTAAAGTGAAAATTTCCTCCCAACTTTTATCTTTTATAAAACAATGATGATCATTTCCACTAAATATATACAGTATATGTGACAAGGTCTGGTGAAAAGGTCTGCATGTCGGCAAATGACCAAAATGCTTCTTTAAAATATATATATGTTTTCCGTTTCATATTACAAAAGTTTAAGTGTTGAAGAGCCCCCTCAATAAAATAAACAACAGTTTTAGGATCACTAAATACTTATAATTTGTGAATTGGATGCACTGTATTGCATCCCATCCTGCTTCAGGCTACTGGGTTAGTGATACATGGCTTTTTAACACTTTTAGGACGTGTTCAAAAGCAATGACTATGTGATCATTTAATTATGTGTAGTTGTGTTTTTAGCATGTTGATGTTCTATCAGCATGGTGTGATGTGCTAAACATGCAGTTAGATGTTCATAGCCATGTTCCTTCTTAGCTGCTAGCTAGCTACCAACGCGATGGAAGCAAACGCGTCTGTTTTGATTCAGAGCGAGTTTCTCCGGTATTTGGTTTGAGGTTTACCAACATTCAAATAAGCATATCTTCTTCAACTATTTTCAATGTATGACACATCATTTGAAAGCTTACAATCTGCACTTTCATAATCTGTAAAAAATAAAAATAAATACCATGCCCTACTTGGGGACTTTTTCACCAGACCCTGTCACATCTATGGCAGCTATGATCCTGGTCCCAAATGCGGTGCATTGTGGAGTTCTTGCACCTTACCATTGTTTACAGCATCCTGGATTTCCATTGGTAAACATCTGGCTTTATTTACACCTGTGAAAATGTATGCACAGGTCTTTGGGAAATAATGAAAAACTGGAGAAACAACACCTTTGAGTAGAGAATTGGAAACACAATCATGTATTACCATGTTCTTGGTGATGCCTTTGTTAAATACACACATCCAACATATAGACAGATATAACAACACAGCATTTATGGGAATAGTTTAGGAAAAAAGCAACCGATGAAATGAGTATTCCAACCCCACTACCCCAAAAGCACATGTTACATACCGGTAAATAAACATCACTTAAACCATCAGATAAGCCGGAGCTTTGCTCCATTCAGCCGATTATGTAACACAGCCACTCTTTACAGTACCAGGCCGGAAGGACACTCAATATAAGACTTACATCATCAACTAGTGACATCACTTTATGTCCAACATCATGAATATATGGCTCAGTATATGACATCAACCTGTTTTCGTAGAGGCTAAGCTAACACAGAGTATAGCTACTTTATTTGTTATTGTGAAGTTACTTATTTAGCTACTAATTTAGCTAAGATTAGACTCAGATAGCCACACATTGCCCTTCCTTTCCATTTACCCATATCTTCCTCCAAATTACCAAAGCCAACCACACGGTGTCCTTAGTAACCAACAAGAGGGACTTTTTTGTGCCACTTGGCAACAAGATGGATTCAACTCTTGGCACAGCAAGGACTTGAAACAGCAAACTGCAGGAGGCATGAACTGCTTCTGTTTGAGTCACTCAATAGACTCTTGTGTTCTAGTACCAAAACTCATTCAATTCCTTTTGTATTTTAGTGGTGATATCCTTCTATAGATTAATAGTGTAACTTTCCCTATTTGATTAAATCATTTTAGCAGGTTGATGCTGCCTTTATAAGGCACTATTAAGCACTTATAACTTTCAGTATACCCTTGATATTTTTAAAATACATAACGCATTTATTGTAAGAAACTTTTCAACGCTTCATAACATGAATGCTTCAATTTGTTATGAGTTTTGTTGTTAGACATTTGGAGCATTTTTTCCACAGTTAACCTCAGAGTTAAATAACTCACAAACATTACAGTACATCAAAAGGTGCAAATGAAACAAGACCACCAGAGCCATGTTTAACCCAGAGAGGGAAGTCGGTTTGTGCATCTGTGAGTTTGTCTTGTCCTTCATGCTGTGAAGAGGGAGAGCAGTGTGTTAGCCCGATAAAGAAGAAGAGTGTCTGGGAATATAATTGTTGTCTGCCAGAGAAGACACACACATATGCACACACACACACACACACACACAGACACACACAGACACACACACACACACACACACACACACACACACACACACGTATTCATGAAAGGGTGGCTACTGTAAAGAGGGAATTGGTCAAAGCTGTCCTCTGTTATTTTTTCTTTCTCTAGACACACACACACACACACACACACACACACACACACACACACACACACACACACACACACACACAGCTTGGCCACTGTGGAGGGCTGCCAGTGGGCTGCCAACAGCTGGTGAGGGCAGTTAATTGGGAGACGACACTTGGCTTTTTAAACCTCCAGATTTACCCCTCATCAAGCATCCCATGAGCATGCAGCTTTCTCCTTCTCTTCACAAAGACACACATCTGAGAGAGAGAGAGAGAGAGAGAGAGAGAGAGAGAGAGAGAGATGGAGCGAGAGGAAAGAGGAAAAGATGAATAATAAAATATTTAAAAAACAGGTCCACCGGATTACCCTGGCATTAGCCGAGGCTCCTCTGTGTCACTAGTCCCACCCGGGCATCGCTATGGCAACACAAATGCCAGTATGCCAGGGGAGCAGCTGGCAAATAGGTGACAGATTACCCGCCAAACAGATTTACTGTGTGCTGCCTGCCCGGCTGCCCCTCGGACGAATTTCGGGGGGAATAAAAGGGGGATCTGTTAAATGAGAAATCACAAGAAAGGGACTTGTTATTCACACACATTGACTTTCAGTGCCATGGCCCTTGGGGTGGGGCAGTTTTGAACTCTGAAAGGAGGCATCTTTTGTGGGGCTTAAGTCTATTTTCTCTGGGAATCCTTTTTTTTTTTGCCAGTCGTGGCATGCAGCTGTCAGATGTTTAGTCTGTGTGTGTGTGTGTGTGTGTGTGTGTGTGTGTGTGTGTGTGTGTGTGTGTGTGTGTGCGTGCGTGCGCGTGCGTGTGTGTGTGAGAGAAAGAGAGAGAGAGAGTGCCTCTTTCACTATTAAAGCAGGACAATATGGCCTTGTTGAAAAAAGTAGTTTATAATCCAAAAGAATGCAGTGTGTCCAGTTACTATTTTTACAACATCAGAGGCAGTTTAATTCAATCATATTTATAGTAAATACATCGTTTCAAGCCACTATACTGAATTCTATAGTCCAAACTCCACTAAAAGCAAAAGTTAGGCCAGATGCCTTAATTGTGTTTGGATATACACATCTGGGAAAATGTTTCCCCAATGACCGTTTGTTGAGAAAACACTGTGAAAAGTTTCAGCAAAGGGACGCATTGTAGGATAATGTCCCTTTCTAAAAAAACTGCTTCTGAAACTGTACGGGAGATCACAATCTGTCTATACTTAAAAAAGCAAATCCGCTCTTTTCAAATGATTGTACCTGTGAGGACTGGTAGGAAATTATAAAGAAACGGCTATGCTTGCTCAAACAATAACACACTAGAGGGTGTGCTATATCGTGGATATCGGAACGGCTGTGATGTGGTCACAGGCATGAGGCGCAGCCAATATAGCATATTCTCTTGTGTGTTATTGCTTTACACCAACAAAACAATTCTGACAACAAGCATTTCATGATATTTTTATGGTTTATGATCTCTGCCTATAAAAGTAGTTCATAAAACTATTACTGTAGTTAGGGACGCAGGTTTGTTGATAGTTCTGTCTGTGGCATGTTGTCATGTCAGTGTTTACTACATGTTATAATGAAACCATAAAGTAAGTAAACTATGATCTGGTAGATTTTGATGTTCTTTTGATGTTTCTTTTCTCCGAATGGTGATCTCAATATGAAAGGATGAAAGGACAGCTGATAGCACCAGGGTGACCACAGGGTCACAACCAGGGTGACCATGTATTACAACCAGGGTGACCATGTATTACACTACCTTTGACTTGGCTTCCCTCAGTGGTCACACATCCCTCAGTGGACATAAGTGGTCATTAATAGACACGACATCTTATGACACCTGCCATGCTAATGACAATGTCATAGGTAGGTCATACCGTACATGTCAAATAAAGTGTTACCAAGTTAGTTTATCTCAGACGCAAACCACTTGAAAGATTGAGACATCACACAAACAGGGGCGCCGCTAAGGGGGTGGTAAGTTAGGACGATTCTAAGGGCCCAGCACTGACAGGGGCCCATGAGATTTTTTTTTTTTTTTTTTTTTAATATATTATATTTATAAATATTATTATTATTATTATTATTATTATCATAAGGACGTTAATGTAGCCGAATTCAAATTATAATTCTATGTAATAAAAAAAGTCACAAAAGAAACAAACTGGAGTTTTGTTTCTCTATGTTTAACAAAATTAAGCCTTATTATTTACCCCTCTATTTAGTCATTGCATGGTTCAGTCCACCGCGCGCGAGCTGCTAGACGAGAGGAACGTTACCGCAAATATTCTGACAAGGTTTCCATGACCAACACGTCCTGCTGTAGTATGTGTGTGGGACAGATGGAGGACAGCCAGATTGGAAATGCATCAAATGTACGTGTGCGTGCGTGGACGATGTCGTGAAAGGCAAAGCCAAAGTCAGGGTCTCAAAAGAGAAAAGTAAAAAAATCACTAAAAACAGTGGTTTAGTGATCTAATCACTGCGTGGATGATCTAGTTAGCTCGCTATCCGCTTGTTAAGTCGTGACGTGTTTCCGGGACCCAACGTTGGCTGAGGTGCTGTCTTCGAAATGGAGAAATAATAATAATAATTAATTATATTTATATAGCGCTTTTCCGGGGCTCAAATACCCTGACAATATGGAGAAAACGGGAAAGTGCTGTGTCCCTTGTTGTATGAATAGATCCGAGTCTAAAAAACTATTAAACTGTCATTCTACCGTTGTAGTTCAGAGGTATTCTGGTGCGGAGAATTTCTGGTTTGGACTCGGAAATGGCTAAACGTCACTTTTGACGTCAGGCTTAACAAGTGGATAGCTAATTAACATTAACTTCAAGTATAGTTAACTTACAGTGCACTGTCAGTATAATTTCAGTTAAATGTATGAGATGAGGGCAATTTTGGTCCAAATATAGGTTATTAGAGCTCAGTGAATTTGTATCCAGCAGCTATGCACTCTTGCTATTATAGCTAGCTAGCTAGTATAATGTTACATGCTAATGACGTCATGCACAGATGCACCTCCCAGTTGAAGGAGAAGGGGGTGAGCAGTAGGAGTTTGGGGTTAACAAACATATTTAGAATATTTTAATGTATGCTGCATTACCATGCAAGCATTGAATACAACTTTAGCTAATATTCATATTTAGTTAATAGTTCTTCCAGTAATTGCAATAACATTGACCACACTGGCATCTTAATAATATTGTTAGCTAGCTAGATAACATTTAAGTTAGCTAATCTGGTGTAATGTATGTGTTATTATGTTAATACTATTATAGGACATATTATGAATTATGTACCTATGGATACTCCATGCCAGGGCCCTCTTCAAGCAAGGCAGCCAGAGAGGAGAGCAGAGGTGGGGGGGTAGTGGTGGTCTAGTAGTGGATAGTGAGTTGGACTTGTGATCGGAAGGTTGCGAGTTCAAATCCCGCCTGAAACCACACCACTACTAGTGTGCCCTTGAGTAAGGCACTTAGCCTTCAGTTACTCCAGGGGGAATGTCCCTGTAATTCGTAATTGTTTGGATAAAATGAATAAAATGTTTACAAATTAAGAGGTAAAGAGGCAGAAGAAGAAGAGCAAGAAGTAACAAAGGACAATGACAGCAGCACAGCAAGTTGGCTTCATCACTAGATTTTAAGGATCTTATTAAAGATTTTGCTACTAAGAAGGCCCAGCGTTTAGCTTTGATTTGATTTGATCTCTTTACTCCTATCTTGAATCGTTGTGCATTAGGCTAGATATAGTTTTTAGCTCTCCAGGTATACTATTCCACAGTACTGCCAGTGTAAAAATAAAAATCTTCCCATTTCACATTCAATTTCGCTGGCACCATGTCTGTGTTGCTCCCTCTTGTATAAGACACGTTTGTCTTTGTGTGAAACAAGCAATGCTGAGTCAGTAAATATCTCTCTGCTGTAATTCTTCATTGATCTAATCCTGACAGTATTATGGCCAACTGATCTTTACAAGATCTACATTTATTTAGACACAATACCACCCCATTCAAATTATATTTTTATTTTTTATTATAGATTTATACTTTTATAATTGGGTTCCAATCTTCATTTAATTATACTTTTGTCCTTGTGTTGTTCAAGTCTTAATTTAATAAGTTAAAGAATGTTGAGATTTCTTTGCTGAATTGTTGATTCCTGTATTAACTGTAATTTTAAATTACATTTACAAAAGATGTCCATCATTGGATTTCTTGCAGTGCATCAATAGTTCATCAACTTCAACTGGGTTTAGGTTGATGGGTGGTTTAGGTGGGGGGGCCCAAAATGTTATTCTGTCATGGGGCCCAGAATCTCTAGCGGCGCCCCTGCACACAAATATAGGAAAAGTGCCTGAATAGTGGTCTAAAAGCTCTGTAAGTACTTCGAAATAACTGCAAGGTCAGTTGTATTTCAGGGACCGCAACCTTTTACCTCCGTTGGCTCTATTCCAGGGACTATCTGGGGGAACCTTATTCAAAGATGATTCAAAGCTTTTTCTTGCAACACTGCCTCTATCTTGCTCTCAGTGGAGCATTACGCTTATGAGTTGACGTGCATGTTGCACCTCTGGGGATAAGAAACATTGAGTAATCCATCACAATCCAGCAGTAGTAAATCATTCACAAACACGAATCAGTCAGGAGAGGATTGCTATTCATCCGTCACGTTTATTGCCAACTCGATACATTCCGCAGCATTGGGGAAAGAGGAGAGATTGGGACACTTTTGTGCGAAACCTTGTCTGATTATGCAAAACCTCCTCTAGAGACAGGGTCCGTCGAGATCTAGTTCCTACCATGACAATTCCTCAGAGCTAGTAAGTGAAAATAAACATCCTTTATCCAACATTGTTCACCACAGAGGGATGAAGATACCATCAGTCACCTTGGCTTAGAAAGACAGGGCTAACTGACCGTAGCCAGGAGGTAGTAGTGACGACTGTGTCGAGTGACGGTTTTGTGACAATGCAGTTTGTGGAATTGAGACAGAGGAGCAAGCATCTGCCAATGTTTTTTTTTTCTTTTTCGTGTCGATGTACATTGTCATGACGCAGACAAATGAGAAGAACTCAGAAGTGTGTGAAATAGCAGATTGACTGAAATTCAATCAGACTTAATTGTGGTGGATTGAGGGAGGATTGTGCATGGTCACAAATATAGTGATATGATTTTTTCAACTCCACTAACATTCATACCGTCAAGTGATTTTAGAACATTTCAGGCCTTTTAAAACAAACATATTTGGCCCTGAATAACCGTCATCGTACAGTGGGAGTATTGATCAACCAAAGTAAACGGTTGCAAAGGAAGAATGAATGGGAGCCATAGTGTATCTATGGGATTCTAGAATGGCATTCCATGGACATTCCATTTCCCATCAGATCACACATCAGGGAAGGATTATCCCACAGGACCTCAGACATGGAAGGGGTCCGGACAAGTCCGGACATGCCCAGGATGCAACTGATGAGCAAAGCGTTTTGACAAAAAGGTAAAAAAAAAAGCGGTGGGGGTTGTGAGAGTGGGTAATCTGCTTTTGTCATGCGATTGCGTTTGTTAATGTGCTCAGCAAAAAATGATGTACCACCTCCAAATGTATTGGATGGTGCTACATGACGCAGTAAAACAATGAAGATGGTGGGGTCAATGGGTCGCAGACATCAGGCAGTTATTGCATGCAAAGGATCGTCCATCAAATTACTTTTGGGTATGCGGACTATGCTTAAAAAGTGTTGTAATTTCTGAATAGTGAAACCAATAAGTACACAAATACCGTCACATAGAAGCTGAGAATATTGACATTAATCTGATATTAATTGTTTGATTTAAAATCCAAACCTTTGGAGTCCCATCACTGCCCCATCACTTATGCAGGGCACTGTATACATTTACATTTTTGGCATTTAGCAGACGCCTTATTCCAAAGCGACTTCGCGACAATCGATACATTTGACTAAGCATGCAAGTGAATCATCAATTCACTAGTTGTAGCAGGAAGAGTACTCCAGCTCAGGCCAGGGGCCATTGGCAGTCGTCGTGCTAGAAGAAGAAATATCTGAGAAATTTCTGATGCGAGCTGCTATCGGGAGCCAGTGCAGGGTGCGAAGGAAAGGGGTGACATGAGAACATTTAGGGAGTTTGAACACCAGACGGGCAGCAGCATTCTGGATGAGTTGCAGAGGTCTGATGGCGGAGGCAGGGAGCCCAGCCAGGAGTATGTTGCAGTAGTCAAGGCGGGAGATGACCAGTGACTGGGTCAAGAGTTGCGCTGCTTCTCTGGTGAGGAATGGTCATATCCTTCTGATGTTGTCCAGGATCACTCCAAGGTTCTTAGCTGTCTGGGAGGGGGTTACAGTAGAGTTCTCCACTGTGATGGAGAAGTCTTGGAGAGGGCAGGCTTTCCCAGGGATGAGGAGTAGCTCAGTGTTGTTAAGATTGAGCTTGAGGTAGGATGGAAGGAAGGATGTCGGGGGAAATGGATTGGAGTGTATGTTTCACTTTCTCTTCTATGCACTGTGGGATTACTGATCCATTCAATAGCATAGACGGTTATGTATTGTTTATTCCCTTTACAAGGGAGACCTGTCCCTCGTGGCATCCAAAAACATTTATTTTAATTACAACCACATACTGTAGTTTAAACACTTTATATTGTCGTTCAACCTGGTTCGAAAATGGCATCTGAAATCTAAAGCAGTTCGAAGAATTGCAGACCCACAATGTGTGTTTTAGGTGGAAAAGAACAGAATAACAAAACTCCAAGAGGCCCTTGTAGAACAAGTATTTACAGCCAAAGAACAGTCAGAGAGTGAAATACATCTATCATGTCGAGTTATTTACACCTGAAACACTTTCAAGGGGCTGAGACAGAAGGAGCCATTTTTATCTTGCGTTGTTTTAGAATTCAAAGCAGTCTCTTTATATACAGTACTCCTACTGTGGTTATGTTTTTCTGTTTCCCCACTGTGAAGGGCTAGAGACCCTCGGATCTCTCCTATAGGATGGCCTCCATTCAATGGTTTGGCTGGTATCCAGCTCCTCACAAAACCCTCTATGTCTGCCTCTCACACCCTCCACCCTCCCCTCGTCCTCCAGCTGTTTTGTTTACATGGTTTTTAGGGCATTTCCACTTTATTTAGAATGAATACAGTAGAGATTGACAGGAAGGATAGGTGAGAGAGGAGTGAAGACGAGATGCAAGATATATCAAGGGTCGGAATCGAACCAGGGACCTTGCGATGACGTGGTTTGCACGTTAGTGAGCTACACCACAAAGCTCCCCCCCCTCCAGCTGGTTTTTAAATACAGCAGCTGACTCCCTCACATTTCCCTTGTTGTTAAGTAGATGGTGTTTTCTGTACGTGGGGGGAAAGTAGAGAGAGAGAGAGAGAGAGAGAGAGAGAGAGAGAGAGAGAGAGAGAGAGAGAGAGAGAGAGAGAGATTTGTGCCTTGTCTCCTTGTTGAAAGGTCTGCAAAAAGGCTATAGAGATGGGGAGGTACTGACAGACTGACTAAATGACTGACTACACCTGCTTTGTGGTGCTGATGGGTGACTTTGGGAGGAATGCCCCACAATGTTGCTTTTCAGCAAACGGTCACTCTGGGCAACTGTTCTGTTTTGGAACATTCTGTCCAGCCCCTCAGCTGAAAACCTCTAGAAACGCAGCTCAAGTTATAGGCTTAACGACGAGGATTAAACTACTTTCAATGCACCGTTGCACTACTACTGTAAATGATTGTTGCTACATACTCTTAACATGGTATTACTATTGTTATTATTGCAACCATGCTGCTACTTACACTACAGCCTATGCACTGCTATTGTCACTGTTTCATTATGACTATATTATATGGTATTGATTCATTGAATATTGTTGACTGTTATTG
This sequence comes from Nansenia antarctica, assembly GCF_963989245.1. Classification (NCBI taxonomy): domain Eukaryota; kingdom Metazoa; phylum Chordata; class Actinopteri; order Argentiniformes; family Microstomatidae; genus Nansenia; species Nansenia antarctica. The sequence goes on along the minus strand of NC_137682.1, from coordinate 8,546,821 downwards.
ATTGAGGAGCAAGTTCCCAAACCATTTCACTCTATCAATTACGGCTGTATGTGATGTACTTGACAAATAACATTTGATTTGATAACTCTGACCAAACTAATTTAAGGAAATAATTATAGTCCTTTAAGATTGTATCCATTTACACCTTTTTTTTAAATGTGTATTCACACATTAGGATAATATTCCGGGTTAGTTATAATGCTATTACAGGGCGTAAAGGACATTTCTGGGAGACTCTAGAAAGGAAGGAAATTACTGAGGTTTTAACAGTGATATAATAACATATTTTCATAGTTTTGGATTGCAGATCCGCCCCATGTTAACTTCATGTTAACTGAAGTTCTCAGTTTGGTGCACTAGTGATCAGATATCATTGATTTAGTACTGATCAAAAACATGATCAAAAACATACATCACAAAAAAACAAGAAAAACAACAACAACAACAACAACAACATGAAAACAAAAACACACGCACATTCACGCTCACACATTTCAGTACTGACACACAGACACTGAGTTGTGACACACACAAACACACACACACACACACACACTCACACACGCATGCACGCGCGCACACACACACACACACACACACACGCATGCACGCACACACACACACACACACTCACACACGCATGCACGCGCACACACACACACACACACACACACACACACACACACACACACACACACTCGGCCGTCCACACTGATCATAAGTGACATTGTGCTGAGCTGTTGTCCTATTCCCACAGCCGCCATGTCAGGAAGATTGAGAGAACATCACAGGGGACCTGGTCCCTCTTTTCGGGGAAACGTGTCTCTTCCACGCTCCTCTGTCAAACCCCCTCAGTCTCAAACTAAACATGATAAAAACAGACTGAGGAAATGGGTGAGTGCACAGGGTCCTTCCCACCTGGGGTTGAACACAGTGCACAGGCAATAGATCTTTAATTGTCATAACAAGTCCTGAGCAGTACAAACACTGGCCTAGTCTATATTAGGTCAATCTACAGGCGTCTACAGGGCCTCTAAAGTTGGTGGTAATAGTCACCTTGTAAGGGAAAATACCTGGGCCGAGCATAACAAATGGACAATCGATGATGAGTGTTTTTTCCTTGATGGTACCATGTTTATGTTGATAGATATTATATAGATTTAGATTAAAGTTGCTTACTTTTCATGGTGAAGAGATGATTTCATGAATTTGTTAATTGTTATGCGTTTGATGTTCCTCCTCACTCCTCCTATCATCAGTAATATACAGTGTCCTGTGAAAGTAATGGGACAGTGAAGCATGTTTGCTTCTTTTGGCTGTACACACCAAATGTTTGGATTTTAAATCAAACAATTAATATGCGGTTAAAATAGAGATTCTCAGCTTATTTTTAAAATGTGTGTACATAATGGGTAGGTATTCACTATTCAGAAATTACACCCCTTTTATGCATAGTCCCCCTATTTCAGGGTTCCCGATAGTAATGGGACAGATTTATCAAATTATCCAAATTAGGCACTCTACGAGTATTCTGCAAGTTCTATTCTAAGTTCTATCTGCAGTGAGAGAGAGGGAGTGTAACCCAGTAATGTTGCTCTTGTTTTTGTTGTGAGAGTGAGAGAGTTACGCATGCTGACAGACAGTGACACACAGTCCTCCACTGAGTCAGAGCATGTAAGGCACACACACACACACATTTCCTCTTTAAAAAAGATCAATTTCCCAAATGCTATTTTGGTACTTGGTGCCAGACGGATAGTAATATATATCAGCTCTGCCAGACAGGAGCTGTCCTCAAACATGATATTTACAGAACAACAAAGTACATAAATGAAGCCACATGCTGTGCATGCACTCACAGTACACACACACACACACACACACACACACACACACACACACACACACGCACGCACGCACGCACGCACGCACGCACGCACGCACGCACGCACGCACGCACGCACGCACGCACGCACGCACGCACGCACGCACGCACGCACGCACGCACGCACGCACGCACGCACACACACACACACACACACACACACACGCACGCACACACACACACACACACACACATACACACACACACACACACATACACACACACACACACACACACACATACACACACACACACACACACACTGACAGCAGCCCTATTTTAAGCAGCACAAATAGCGAGCAGGTGAGCTGGTGGAGAGGCTTGTCAGCTTCATAGACACAATCTGGGTTGATGGAATAGCTGGTCCCAGCTGTATCTGTATGTGTGTTTGAGGAGAGAGGGAGGGAGGGAAGGAGAGATGGACGGATAGAGAGAGAGAGACAGACACAGAGAAAGAGAGTGAGAGTGCCAGGGATGGAGGAGAGAGGGAGGGAGGGAAGGAGAGATGGATGGATAGAGAGAGAGACAGACACAGAGAAAGAGAGTGAGAGTGCCAGGGTTGGAGGAGAGAGAGGGTGGGAGGGAGAGTGAAAGAGGAGTATTGGAGAGAGAAAAGAAAGAGGGAGGGTGATAGAGGGAGGGTGAGGGTGGGAGAGGACGTGAGAGATAATGAGGGATGGGTGAGACAGACAGAAGAGAGAGGTGTGAGAGACAGGTGAAGTGCAAGAGGGAACTAGAGGAAAATAATAGATAAGTGAAAGAGACCAACAAGAGAGGAGACTGAGATACGGATGGGGGCTACTATAAATAGCAGGAAATGAGTGAGGAAGGCCTGAGGACAGTGGGGAACAGCTGGGGCAGGGAGAAGGAGCAGCGTGTGCAGCACAGACACAGCTAGCTGTCAGGTGTGTGTATGTGAGTGTGTGTGTGTGTGTGTGAATGTGAGTGTGTGTGTGTGTGTGTGTGTGTGTGTGTGTGTGTGTGTGTGTGGGGGGGGGGGGGTGGGTGTGTGTGGGTGTGTGACAGAAAGCAGAGAGAGAGAGAGAGAGAGAGAGAGAGAGAGAGAATGAACACCAAATGGGTGTACAGTGGGTCCACATTCCTGTATGCGTGTGTGAGGCAGCTATTTGTATTATGTGTGTGCACGTGTGAGTATGTGGTGTTTTGTGTCAAGCAAAATGCCCTGTGACTCTTCTCTATGATCAACATGACCCTCTTTCTGTTTCCATCTAAGACTTAGAGACTTTCTCTATCACCTTATCACAAATCACATCTCAAAAGTGCTCAAAACAGGCTTCCTTACTTTGGTTTTTTCCTAATCTAGACCAGGAAAGAAGTGGAGAGAAAAGAAGAAAGGATGTGTGGAGAGAGGAAGCTACTTCAGAGATTTGAGATGCACCCCAAAGTCACCAGGAAGTGAGGGACACTTTGTCCCATTGGGGGACTCTATATCTTGTAGCCTTCTTCTGGGAAATGACATGACAGTTGTATAGCATCACAGCGGCCCGAGGTCTACACGCCGCTATTGATCAAGACTTTAAGCCTGGCTTGGTAAATCAGTCTGCTCACGACCTTTCTCTCTCTCACCACTATGCATCCGCAATGTTGGAGTGCACGGCACTTAACCTTCGTCCGTGTAACAGAAACTTCATAGTAAAGCGTCAATCTACACAAATGAGTATGCTGTGTCCGTTTTGGGAATTAAAGTGTATTCATGTATTCAGCCATTAAACTACTGTATTAGTTAAACATGTACAAGACGAGGCATTTTCCCGCAGCACAATCACACAAGGTCAAGCGCTAAGACTAGAGATCTAATAGAGCTAATTAAGGTGAAATACCACACAGTGTGTTACTATGTTGAATGCGGCTAATTGGCAGGCAAATGTTTTGAGGCTCCAATTTGGTTTATATTCCGTGGAACTTGCAAAAAACGGCGCATTTGCATACATGTTAGACTACTGTTTGAACACATAATTCCATGTCTAATTGGACACATTTCTACGTCGATTCTCCAAAGACGTGTAATTCATGCTAATTAAAACATATGATAAACATGACGAGAAAGGGCAGAGTCGGTGTTTGCAGTATTGGAAAATAAATATGAATAGCTGAGGGTAGAGCAAGCATCAAACATCAGTGAAGAGGTTGGGCCTTCGGTGTCGGGGGAGGGGGTCTTTTTGTGCCCAATCAGCATGGGCTGGCTGACTGGCTGGCCGAGTGAACTCTCACAGGGCGAGCATGTCAGCATGTTCTACCTAGGGCCCATGGGGGAGGGGTTGGTTGGGTGGGAGGATGGGAGAGTCGTGGGGGGCAGGGGAGGCAGGGGTTAGTTGGGTAGGGGGATGGGGGATGGGGGAGTCAGGGTGGGCATGGGAGGGAGGGGGCAGCAAAGTGCTGCATCCAACCACCACCATTATAAAGGTTGCTAGTTGGTCAAGGATAATGCTATTTAATTAGGTTTACTTGATAGAGGCTGGTCCACTTATGAGTGCTTTTGACAGCAGTTCTGTTGTGCTCTAGCACATGCATGAAGCAGGTCCCCAATGAATAATCCATGTGTCCGTCACAATGTTTGATACCTTTTGTTATGTTCAAGACAACCATGACACAAGTCTATGGTGAAACATAGAACATTCAGATGAAGCGTTATCATCCAAACAGGCTAGTACACAGACCCATCCCAACTCTAATTTGCATCATCTCATCCCCCCTTTCTTGTCTCCCATGATCGATATAAACGGTAGAGACATAAAAGCTAGGACCAAAGGGGACGGAAGATATGGTCTCCAGTGAAATGCCAACTGAAAGGTCACAGCGCCGGCAGAGTGACAAATCCGAGTCGTCAGATTGCCCTCTCTTTACAGCCCAGAACCTGTCTCAATGGTCACACTGAATCAATTATATGATACCAGCAGGCTGTCCGTGGATGGCTCCGTCTATGGAGGAAATAGAGGGAAGTCTAATTCGTGTTTGTGTGCTTGTGTGCTTGTGAGTGTGCCTGTCTGCCTGCCTGTCTGCCTGTCTGCCTGCCTGCCTGCCTGCCTGCCTGCCTGCCTGCCTGCCTGTCTGTCTGTCTGTCTGTCTGTCTGTCTGTCTGTCTGTCTGTCTGTCTGTCTGTCTGTCTGTCTGTCTGCCTGCCTGCCTGCCTGCCTGCCTGCCTGCCTGCCTGCCTGCCTGCCTGCCTGCCTGCCTGCCTGCCTGCCTGCCTGCCTGCCTGCCTGCCTGCCTGCCTTCCTGTCTGTCTGTGTGTGTGTGTGTGTGTGTGTGTGTGTGTGTGTGTGTGTTTGTGTGTGTGTGTGTGTGTGCATGTGCGTGCGTGCGTGTGTGCGTGCATGTGTGGTTAGTTACAGATCCTCCAGGATGGTGGAAAAAATGACTCATCACTCATTCATTAATAGAAATGAGAAGTCAGTCTGGTAATCAGAGAGAGATCTGTGTACCCGAGCCACGAGAAAGGATCATTATCATGAAACATAAGGAACATTGTATAAGTAATTATCTAATCGAAATATGATTTTACTGGTGTAGATATATACAGTGGTGGAAATATGTATTGAACACATCAACAATTTCTTAATTCAACATTATTTCCATTGTAGCTACGGACATGACATTTAGACCAGACATTGGTATTAACTCAATAAAACTACACAGCTACAAGAAATTGTAACACTCCAATCCATAAAAGTGTTATGTACAATAAACGGGAATGACACAGGGAAAGTATTGAACGTGCTAACTTGAAATGTATTTAATACTCGGTGGAGAATGGAACAGCCTGGCCGCCTGGCACCGCCACCTCTATGTGGATGCAGTAGTCAAGCTACTTGGTCACGACTGTTCACTGTCCTGGTGCTCCAGTGGAACAAGGACTGCGGAGTCGCTAACGATCTTCCACTGTAGATTGAAGACCCATCTCTTCAAGCTACATCTTAACTGTGCCTCCTAAAGACCTCTTAACGAGAAAAAAAATCAAACATAAAAAAGTAATTCTCCCTTCTTCTAGCATTGTAACTGCCAATAGCCCCTGGTCACAGCATAGATGACTTTTTCTTATGATGACTGATGGATAGATGATTCACTTACTTAGATACATGTATTTGTTATAAGTCGCTTTGGATAGAGGTGTCTGCTTAAATGACAAAAATGGAAATGGAAATGGAAAAGCCTTTGTTTCCAATGACAGCTTCAACACTTTTTGTGTACAAAAAAAATAATCACTCATAGTGATCAGGTGGGATTTTGGCCCATTCTTCAACACAGACAGTCTTTAAATCTTGAAGAATCCAGAGGGGCCCGCTGGTGAATCTTGATCTTCAGTTCCTTCCACACATTTTCCAGTCTGGCGATTGACTAGGCCAGTCCATCCTCTTGAACCAATTGAGAGTCTCTTTTACTGATGACGTATCAGGGTCTCTCCAAAAGCATTGACGCTCGCATTTCATCAATGAAGAATGTTTTAATAGTCCACATCCCCAACCAAAAACAGTGCTGGCGCTTTGTTATCCTCACTAAGGTTTTAAGTGCTTTCCCACTCTACGTCTCTAACCCTTTCAATGCCACCCATCCTACCTGTCGCCATGACAATTAAACCCGGCCAGGGACCCACTCGCATCCATTAAATGTCACCGGGACATGAAATGTGAGAGCACCATAAGCTAGAGAGGGTAACAACAAGCTGGGACAGCTTTGATAGAGGTCAGGAGTGTTATCCCAAAATAAATAATTCACCAAGGTCAATTTTAATGGCTCAGCCAAGCATTTGGATATATATTATTCAGTAGAGAGGGTCTGAAGTGTGCATGGGAGGTGGGGGGCGGGCGGTCCTTCTGGCATTGGAGGGAGGGAGCTCTACAGGAGAACATGAAAGACAGGATGGATGGAGGAGGAAGGATGTGGAATGTGAGGACACCGCTGGGAAAGGTGTTCATTAATTATCTCGCCGTAGCTCCTTACAGTATGGCAGGAGACCTGGAGAAATAATCTCTGTCTATTCTTAGAAGATCCTAAGAATCCTCCTACCTACTCCCCTGCCTGACTGCCCTACCGGCCTAACCCCTGTCTGCCTGCCGACTACTCCTCCTGCCTAGACCCCTGCCTGTCTGCCGACTACTCCCCCTGCCTAGACCCCTGCCTGCCAACTACTTCTCCTGCCTGACCCCCCCGCTTGCCTAACGACCATCCTCTGCTACTCCCTTAACCCATTAAGGCCTAAAACGAGAATTAGAATAACCCCCTAAAACCTGACGTTTTTCTGGAAATTCAACAAAAGTGTCAACGCTTACTAATTCTTTTTTCTCTCAGCCTCTGTAGCAGATAGAAACGAAATTCAAAAAGTATTTAAAAGCTTACACCAGTGGCTTTCATGGGAATTGGAGTTTATTATTTATTAAATAAATACACCCCATTGGGGTTCTTTACTTTATAACTGTCTCTGTGTCTGCGCTTGGGTTCTCTGTCTGATCATAACACTGCCAGTCTGCACTGATATAGGACAACAGTGCAACAACTTCGTGGCTGAACGTAAGTTACATTTTGGTCAGTCATATGTCATCAAAGGGTGGAAATGCGACATGAAATAATGTCAAACTGCTCCAGTATTATGCACAGATCAGCCTTAAAACATGTAACGTTAGATAGATAACATTAGACATGGAGCTGACAAAAGCAGATTTATTTTTATGGTGTTCCGAAATCCGATGTGACAGGAACGCTGGAGAAACAGCCGCTGTCCACGGCGTTAGTCAGCTATATATAACAAAAGTTGTAACTATAATTGCATCTTTCTATCGTTTTTTATAGAGAGAAAATTCTGGTTTGTACAATTATGCAACAAATACAATTCATTTTATGAAGAAAGATGATGACATTGTCGCAGTGGCGGGCGGTGCATTTCACACCTAGGCCTTCAGTGATGTCCGACACATTCCTACCTGAATTATTCTACCTCTTAATACCATCGTTATGACGCCATGGCTCTAGAAACTAGACAGAAACACAGTATAACCGGGCGTTGCATCACCTTAACATAGTCAGACAAGTACAACAGAGTTATATTAATATTTCCGAAGCATTTTTAATCAATAAATCCGCATTTACAATGAAGAGTGTTAAACTAACATCTTTAAGATCGCTACATTACCCACGTCTGTCGTCTCGTCCACCATAATAGCGACAAAGGGTGCCTTTTTAATCTCCATTTTGATCTCTTCTTCCATCACTTCAGCAATAGCAAAAATCAGGTCGTTTTGTATTTTGCCTGACGTCCCAGTAAACACTTTGTTTGTGGACAGGTGGTAATGTAAATCTGGGTTGTTTTCAGCCAGAAAAGAAAGAAGCTCAACGTAGTTTCCTCTGTTTGTGGACTTGGCGCTTTCATTGTGTCCCCTAAATGAAAGTTATTGTTTACCCAAAAACAGGACACAATCGATCAGTATTATCGATCAGTCAACGAAAGCTTTCGTTGTGAGGCTCCGTTTCCCTGCGCCCTTTCAAAAGTTTCACATCTACCGGCATAGTTCCGCATCTCAATAGTGAATATCAATAGTGCGTATCAATAGTGCGTAGCAATAGTGCGTATCCAATCAAAAGACGTGCTGGGTGCTGACATCATTGAGCCTTACAGCAGGCGCCGTTGTTGCTTTTGCTCGCATCTACGTAGGTTTACTAGGTACGCCACAGGTTTTCTCGTTCCAATGTTAAGTTACAGGTCGAATCCGCAGCACCGTTTAATGTGAAGGCGGGCAGATTTTTGAGCCCCCTAGCAACACATTTTGATTGGATAAAAGCTCTAACATAAAGGCCAGCCCTCCAAATCTCAATCGGAGACTGGAAGCAGCGCAACCAAGAGGAAAGCTATGAAATGAAGAGAATAGACTATGGGGAATCATTAATACATATTTGTGGAAAATATATATTAAAATAAAATGTATATTCTGATGATGTTTAGGCCAGCAGAGAAGGCCTTGCTGGCCCTGACGGCACACCACTGCATTGTCGTGTCATCATGGGGGGGCCTGAATTATTTTTCAACTACCAAAGGGGGCCTGACTGAAATCGTTTGGGAACCACTGGTGGTGAAGCATCAAGAGACCAGGCAAATGACGCAATGCTATGCAATCCAGGATCAGTGGCTGTTTCCACTATAGCATGGTCCTGGCTTACTCTGTGTGTGTGTGTGTGTGTGTGTGTGTGTGTGTGTGTGTGTGTGTGTGTGTGTGTGTGTGTGTGTGTGTGTGTGTGTGTGTGTGTGTGGGTGTGTGGGTGTGTGGGTGTGGGTTACACTGGGTTAGTGTGGCATAAGGTTTCTGCCAGACTAATCTGGCCACGTCCCTGTTTGTCTTTGTTGTCCAATTTCATTACAGTTTGCAGCAGCACATTGCAGTTGATGTTCTCTACACTACCTCACGTATTTGTTCTGTCAACATGTTATGGAGATGATGTTTAATATTATGGGCTATTTTGGGGCTTTCTTGCGCCCCGAGTATACCCCCTTGTACGGGTCAACCTTGGGACTAGGAGCACCGTGTCAGGACAAGTGCTTTTAAAACCCCAATGATGTCCCGGGTCAACTGGACCCGAACAGTATGAAAGGGTCCAAAAAGTGAACATCACACAAGGGTTAAGATACTGATGTTGCTTTCATCCCTGAACCCGAACCCATGGCAGAAACATAGTACCCAGTAACTAATGTAAAAAGTTACCTTCTTGGACGCTGTGAGAAAGCCTTTTCAGGTTCCTTCAATAGAAGAAATAACAGTTTGGAACATATTGTTCTTTCTTACTGCAGAGATGTTCGATTTTTGGTGAATAGAGCCTATTGTGAATTTCCTCTCATGATATTGTGTGTTGGCATTTTAGTTTAGTTAGTCTTAGGCCTGCATTTTGGCAACACAACTGAGTACCGGTAATGTCTGTCAAAAAGACCTTCATACATTCATCAATATATCTTGTTCTTTTTTATTTATCTATTTCTGGTTTAGATTGTTTGGTGGAGATGACACATGACTATTCAGTCACATAACCAATAATGTCGCTGATTCATCATGGCGAATGTTTTACGATGTAACGAAAAAGATCATCTTTTCTCACAAAAGAGTGTCTATTACACAAGTCAGCTTTGATGGTCAAAGCGCTCTTTTTCCCATAAGGCTGTTGATAAGGCTATTCTTCATTCATTCACGGTCGATAAAATACTAATTTCATTTGAAAGAGTAATTATCAAACTACCATGCTGTAACACTTTACCAATGTCACTGAATGAGAGGGTGAGTATCATGTGTCGGGTAAAAAGGAAGCGTAAAATCTACTATTTGAAAATAGAGGGAACATCCTAATTATAACTTTTGGGATGAATCACTCTCTTGTGTTGTTCAATCACCCTGGCGGCAAATTAAATTCACATTCCCGCCAATGGCCTCATTACCATGGGACACATGTACACACAGACACACACACACACACACACACACACTGTACAAAATCTCTCTCTCGCTGTATCTCAGACAGACACACACACACACACACACACACACACACACACACACACAGGCTCTGTCTGGTCTGTTCCCCCTTTGGTGTGCTCTCTGATGTCACAAAAGCAAATGTTGGCCATTAGGTAATCCAACGACAGCATTGGACCCTTTCTTTCACTAAATGCTATTACCGGATTGCATTTTAAATGTGGATTGACTACTCATTGCCATAGGACTGCCATACTCATTGGCCTCGCTTACTTTAAAATGATTTTGTAATTGCTCTCATGGTCTGCCATGAAAGAAATATCCTGCATGTCATCCCTCCTCTCTCTCACCCATCCTTCCTGTCAATCTCTACTGTCTCTATCGCAATAAACAGAAATGCCCTAAAAACATATATTTTTTAAAAATCAATTCGATTGTGTGCAGTAGTTACGGTGAGCTAACTTATTATTATGCGTGCCACCCACCAAGTTCGCTAGCCAACTAACGCACTTGGGAGATAAGAATATCCTGCACTTGCTCCAAACCACACTAGCCTTGTTTTGCATCATTACAACCAGGAGAGTAGAGGAGGCTGAGAGCCAGAGTTTTAGGCACAAATAGACCCGGAGTAAGCACTGTTGGAGCCTGGGAGTGACTGTGGAAAAGTAGTTGGTCTTGGCACGCACTGGTACGCATAGTGTAAGCCTTGCTGTGGAAAACCGGCTATTGACTCCTGACAACAATCAGCATTCCTCTTACATTAAGAACCATGGGAATGGCACATCTGAAATCTAACTTTGTTTGGAGTATTAAACATTGTTCGTGTAATACTGGTGGTAATACTACTAATCTAAACCACAACAATGTCATACAGTACTGTAGTTAAGATTATTACATATTCTGTACAGTAAACATCAGCATTCCAGCTGTACAACTCTCGGTCACTAAAGGTTTGAGAATGGTACATATTGAGATGCACCTGCGTTTATAACATTCCTATTCAACAGTTACGGTGCCTTGGAACCAAAGATGTGTACCTAGTTAACATATTTAACCAAATGATTCTGACAAGTAATGGATCTTCCTCTAAAAAATAATAGTGCCATTTTCTAATTGTTTTCTAAATTGAGTAGTAACTAATTGATTAGTACTTGGCTATCCACTTTACACGTTATGCATGTAACCTATGAAAACAAACAAAGCAGATGGATATGTTTTGTGTTTCCTGGATCCTGTGGCCATAGGTTGACTATGTCATCTGCTCTGTCATCACAGTGGGTCCTGCCAGCTATTTGTCCTGAAGCTTGGGGGAATACCACAGTTTGAAACTTGACCTCAAGATTGTGACACTAGGGACTCTGGATACGTGTGTGTGTGTGTGTGTGTGTGTGTGTGTGTGTGTGTGTGTGTGTGTGTGTGTGCATGTGTGGCATAAGGCACACAAAGCCCGAATGGCTGCGGCTACTCAGTTGATAAATATACTGCAGGACAACGGCACCTTTTTGTTACACGAGGGGAGATCCTCTGGAATGAACACATCACATGCAGTGCAAGGAGACTAGGCCCAGGGAACCAGACTACCCCCTCCCCTCCCCTTGCCTAGGGCTGATTGGGAGATTTCACCTTCATGTTAACTCCGTTGGCATTGTGGTTAGGGCAGCCGGTTGGCAAGCGGGAGATCGGGGTTCGAGATCTGCTGGGGGTGAGTTGCTCTACCCTGGAGTTCACCATATGCAGAATACAAAGATGTGGTCATGGGGATATTGAATATAAAGATAAATATACACAGATGGATAGACACATGGGTTAAAAATTAGCAGATCCATAGATAATCAGACACCTGGGGGGTATTCAAAAAACATTGCTAAAGGAAAATCCAGTTTTGCAGGAATATATAATATAATAATATCCCCCTGCACTCCTTGTGCGGTGAATTGTTGGCGGAAAGCTCTGGTTCTGTTTTTGCAATAAACTTGATTGAGTAGGAAATTGATGTAAAGAAATGTCCATTTTAACCTTATTACGGTTGAAATGGATAAACAATTCATAACTGTAAGGTCAGCTTCGATTCACTGTAATAAGGGTAACGCTACACGTTAGGCAGCACAAATGAACGATGTGCACATGGGGGCAGGTTTAAATTATAACTCGCTGCTGTGCCTTTTTCACCACCTGTTTGGTGTGCTTGTCCCAGGTGAGGTCGTCTGAGATGTGGATGCAGCAGAGGAACTGCTGACCCTCTCTACGGCGGACCCGTTGATGGTGATGGAGTCCTGTTCCCTGTTCCCTGTTCCCTTTCTTCCTGAAGTCCACCACCAGCTCATTGGTGTCCATTTGCTCACCTTCGGCACAGGAACAATAGTGGATGACTTGAAGCAGGAGGGCACTATTTCTGTGGAGAGGGAGAGGTTGAATATGTCCGTGAACACACCAGCCAACTGCATTGTGCACGCTTTGATCACCCGGCATGGGATGCTGCCTGGCCTGGCCGCTTTGCTTTGGCGACACGCCTGACAACAACTTGCGAACGTCTGCTTCGGTGATGACCAGAGCGTTGGCTGTGCTGGCTGTGATGTGTGCCCTCTCAGGTAGGTTGGTGTTGGTGTTCTCAAAGCGGGCGTAGAAGCTGGTCAGCTTGTCTGGGAGAGACAAGACTGAAGTTGTGTGCAGCCCCTGGCACATTCTGCGTGAGTCATTCCTACATAGCTGTGTCTCTCTCTTTTCACTGTATTCCCATTTGGTACCCATGTATGTACCCATGTATGTCGTCATGTGTCTCTCGGTAGATCTCCCAGTCCGTGTCGTCTAGGTAATCTCAGAGTACAGTGTGTCTGATTCATCAGACCAGCGTTGGATCATTCTCATGACAGGTGTGGCAAGCTTCAGTTTGTGCTTGTAGGCGAGCAGGAGCATGGAGATGGAGGAGTGGTCTGATTAGTATTGTTGATCATGAAGCATACCACTCCTCCTCCCTTACTTTTCCCAGAAAGTTCTGTTGACCCCTCTATTTGTCCGCGGGGCAGATGGAGAACCCCAGAGGAACAATGGCATGGTCGGGTACGTCTTCCGTAAGCCAGGTATCTGCATATGATATTGCAGTCCCTTGTTTTTTTGCTGGAAGGAAATCCTTGCTCTTAGCTCGCACAGCTTGTTGTCCAGTGGTTGAACATTGGCTAGCAGAATGCTGGGGAGTGGAGCTTTGTTTTCACGCTATGTCAGTCTCACCAGCACCCCGACTCTGCACCCACTTTTGGTGTCTCCGTCGTGGTCGGACCGCTATTGTTTGGCTGGCGTCTGGAGTGAGCTGGGGGTCCCAGTGAACAAAATTCTGGTTTGGGGTAAGTGCTCATCAAGTCTCTTATGTGCAGTAGTGTGTCTCTGTCATATCTGAGGTGGCTGGCTACTTTAGCCCTAGTACTTGTTATGACTGCCTGCTTGTTTACATACAACAGTGACATCACAGACCCCCTCCCTCTGCCAGACAGGCTGGTGACATGATTCCATGTCCTAAAGGGATTAAGGGGAGGGTGGGGGTCTAGCCAGATTGGCTTTGCCCCGCCATGACCTCCCTCTGCCTGTCTTTTCCTATTCTGGTGATGAAGTGTGTGTATGTGTGTGTGTGTGTGTGTGGGGGGGGGGGGGGGGTGGTGGCAGGGTGTATACATTGGCCAGATGGGTGTAATGTCGATTTAACTAAAGACCAGACGCATACACACCCACACATGTATGCACACACATGACAAAACAGTTGTGGAAGATCAAATTGACCAATTGAGGAAGAACGGTTTGGGATTTACAGTTGTCTTCAAGGCCTTTTCTCAGTTTGTTTTTGTATTTATGTGTTTGCGTTTTCTATTTCATGACTTTTATATGTACTTGACTACATTTTGAATTACTATACAGGTTGATGGTTGGCATCCCACTTGTCTCTGGATAATAAAACACAGACATTCTGTGTTTACCCCCTGTACATGTCTCTCCTTTGTTAACTGAACAAGTGCTGATTGTTACTTTCAATACACATTATTGTACACAGACAGTAGCAGGTTGGATTGCTAGTTTAAACATCTGTTATTGTTATATACTCATAGCACTATTAGCTACGGTTAGCTCACAGCTGGTTTGTAACACCGAACACCGGAGATCTGTTCAAGACCTGACCACCGTAGCGGGTACTAGGACAGCTGTCTGTGTCTCAGAACACTCTCTGTCTTTTGAACCTAGCTCTGGGCTAGCTAGCTAGCTACCTCCCTACTCCATTCATCTATTATTCACCAACTCCTACTACCATTAGTTTGGTGCCTCTGTTGTTATTGCAGCTAGTGTCGCTGTCCCAGTCTCTGTAATAAGGGAAAATATAGGATATTCCTGGTCCAAATAAACATATGAAGCCTTCATTCAACCATACTATACTAAGGAAAATGAGGTTTGATCAAGTGGTCAGGAATGTAACCAACGACTGTCGTCATTATTACAATCCAGTATACAAATCAATCTGCCTTGAAACCCATCTACAGGCGTTTGCCACACATGTCTGTAGAACGTATGATTCATGGTAATATGAACTTATGGTAACAACATGATTCATTTGCGTACATTTGTTTTTAACATGTTATGGTTTCCAAATTAATCGTGAGCGTTAATGCGCTAACATTGATAGCTTATTTCTTCTTATTATTATTATTATTATTATATATTTTATTTTTTTCAAATGTTGTTATATTTTTACAGTTTTTACAATCTGAACCCCATTATTACTCTTGTGTTGCAGCAGTGAATGAGTTGTATTGTGGACACAGCCAAACGCTTGGGATTGAACCCCAAAAGGTGTCATAAAGAACAATCTTTATTCAATTGTAGTTCATGTAGAAAGTACTCTATATAGCTTATGTCAATATTAGGTAAAGCATTCAAGAGTAGAGTGCTTATTGCACCTTTTCACATTGCCCAACATGTGTTATTTGTACATAACCTTACAATGTCAAAACGACTACACATTACTAAATCCTTGAAAATTTAACTTTAATGAAACAGGACAAAAATGTTGGGGTATTTATTGTGATTTAGTGATTAATGTGTGTAGTTGGTATTGAGTACAAGGCCACGTACAGTGAGAACAGTCCTATCAGTATGTATCCACTACGCCCAACTCAAGAGATCTGTAGTCCGTTCACTTAGCTGATGACTACAATCAGTGGGATGGTTATGGTTGGCCCAATGCCAGTGGAGGGAATTGTGACACAAATGAGCAATATGCTTTATGAGGTGT
This sequence comes from Nansenia antarctica, assembly GCF_963989245.1. NCBI lineage: Eukaryota > Metazoa > Chordata > Actinopteri > Argentiniformes > Microstomatidae > Nansenia > Nansenia antarctica. The sequence continues at coordinate 8,531,202 of NC_137682.1, read as the reverse complement.
AGTCCAGTGAGTCGTATCACCTCATAAATACACTTGTGTGTCTTTGTGCTCAGGAAAGGTGATACATAGAAGGACCTTCATTCCTTTTTGTGTACCCATAAGTGCTGTACTGTGTACTTCCTTCTAATAAAATATTGTAAAAAAAATAAAAATAAAAAAAGGAAAGGCGATACAAGCTAATGCATTCAACAAGCAAATGCATACACTGAATGTCAAAGATTCAGTAAGTAAGTCAAGGCTAGAGTAATAAGCTTTGCCAGTGCTGTCATTCAAATGTAGATTTGCGTTTTAAAATAATAAAATACCTGTGTTAAATCAGTAGCGATGAAAGACTGACATCCCATGATAGAAAACTTTCATTGAAGAGCACAGTTTCGGTCCAGACAAGGCCCTTTCTAAAATCTGGGGCCTCATTTATAAAAAAGTACTTGAACGTCATCTTTGATTTTCACATAAGCTCATTTTTCTAAACGGACGTAAGCATTATTTATAAAACGGGCTGCGCTTGTTTAACATTGCGTACGTGCTTCCTTCTATAAAAACCAACGCAGGTAAAATGAACGCAGGTGAATGAGGTTTGTATTAACGCCCTGTGATAGCGGCTCAATTATAGCGGCTGAATTAAGCCAAGTGCTATAATATAGGGTAGGCGTGCGTCTCGGACTTCTCGGTAAGTTGCATTTGTAACGTTTGATCATGACAACTAACCAGGCAAATGCTTATACTCAGTACTCAAGTTGTAAAAGAAAATCAGGGGAGGTGGTGGATTTTATCATATGAGGACAATTTTAGCATCTGCCTCAGCGTCAGTGACTTGGTAAAAAAATGTCATTGCATGTGTGATCTGGTTCGGTGATCAGACAAGGTTGTCTAAGCCTGATGATTTTTGTGCAAGAGCAGGTCACTATATGTGTGGCCTTCTCTGATCCTAACGCATGATGCCCCTGTGTGTGTGTGTGTGTGTGTGTGTGTGTGTGTGTGTGTGTGTGTGTGTGTGTGTGTGTGTGTGTGTGTGTGTGTGTGTGTGTGTGTGTGTGTGTACTGTTTGTCTGAGGGAATGCTAAAGAACATGTGTCAGGTGATATTATACTCTCTTTCTCAGGATACTTCTCTGGATAGCACTCTCTATACATCTCATTCTCTTTCTATCTCTTTCCCTCTCTCTCTCTCTCTCTCTCTCTCTCTCTCTCTCTCTCTCTCTATCACCTTTTTCTCTCTGGATAATCCCCTCCCCCCTCACTCTGGGACACTGAGGTTGTGGTGACATGGACTTTGACTGGTACCCTGAAACTCAACTATACGCAGCGCTGCCCACCTTCCCACTACCATTTGTTTGTCTTTCAGGGGAATCACAATTTCTGAAAACTGGGGGCATTGAACCTTGGGTCAAATGACTCAAGATAATGTATATACATATGAACATACATGTATATGAACAAAAACATAAGTCATGAGTTAAAATCAAAGACCTAAGACTTTTTCTATGTACACAAAAGGCCTATTTCTCTGAAAGACAGTTGAGAAATGAACATTCAATTCATGGGTAACAGCTCTGGTGGACATTCCTGCTAATTGCACGCTCCCTCAAAATTGCGACATCTGTGGCATTGTGCTGTGTGATAAAACTGTACATTTTAGGCCTTTTATTGTGACAAGAAATTCAGGAATTACAACACTTTTTATACATAGTCCCCCTATTTTAGGGTACTCAAAAGGAATGGGACAGATTTGTCAAAAGTCAAAATTAAGCACTAATGTTTAGTATTTGGTTGACAATCCTTTGCATGCAATAAATGCCTAAAGTGTTCGATCCATTGACCCCACCAGATGCTGGGTATCTTCTCTGGTGATGCTCTGCCAGGCCTATACTGCAGCCATCTGCAGTTGTTTGTGATCTTTTTACCTAAAATATTATCATCAGGAAATTAAATGCATGTTCATTGGCCCTGAAAAACTTTGCTCTGGTAATATGTTTTGGGTTACTGTATGATGAATTAATGAATTTGGAGGCATTTGCTTGCACTCGAGCCGAAAAGCCTTTTCTGTACACTTCTGTGGTGGTATGCTGTAAATCTTGGACAGAGAACACACTGTGTGTGTGTGTGTGTGTGTGTGTGTGTGTGTGTGTGTGTGTGTGTGTGTGTGTGTGTGTGTGTGTGTGTGTGTGTGCGTGTGTGTGTGTGTGTGTGTGTGTGAGAGAGAGTTTTTAGGTGTTTCTGGACATGGAGGTGCAAATGTGTTTGTGTCTCATAACCTTGTTGGTGTGAAAGGTGACATGGGTGTTTCTGCGTCTGTGTAATCCCAGCTCAAGGTTTACTGAAATAAAAGACAAAGGACAGAGTGGCATTTAATACAAATGAGTATAACAGCATCCCACCTCTGCCTATTTACACAGACTCATTACCATGAATCTACTGGTAACATGACTAGGTCTGGAGCAGAACAAGATTTAGTGGTATGCCCCTGTCCCAGCTTAGTTGACACAGACAACAAAACCGGTAAATGATTGGGTAAACATTGAGACTTTTTGTTTTTAAGTGTTGCACCCTGACACGCTCATACTTGCTTTGTATATTGAACCAATATGCACACGCACACATATATACTGGCATGCACACACACACACACACACACACACACACACACACACACACAGAGAGACATGTGTAGATGGGGGTGGGGTATGGGAGAGAGGATTAGTGTGGGCCAGACTGCGGTCCAGGGGAGCAGACCAGTGGCGCTGGTAAAACAAACACTGGACCACATGAGATAGTGGGATCCTGGCCAGAGCCAAACATATATAGTCTAACAACACCAGGATATGACCAAACTACCATTCGGCCACCTACAGGCCAAATCATTTAATTCCATAAGAATTAAGACTACTGAAATCACATTGACTGTAGTCCAAGGGATGGGCATTGCTAGGATAAAGGATAAATATAATTTCCTCTCAACTCTTTGTGAGTTGAGTGTATGTATGATGATTATGGCCTGAAAAAAACTCTGGGGCCGAGTTAAACCCAATCAAGTTTGATGTCCTAAAATGTCTAATGTACAAGCAGGCCAAACCACAAACTAGGCCAAATGGGGGGACAAAACAGTTGCCAAATCACCCACAAGGCAACTGGACAAGACCAAAAGTAGACCCGGTAGTGCCAGGGTTGAGCTTCCCTGCAGCCAACTACACAGGGCCATATGATGACAATGCCAACCACTTAAGCCACTGCCAATCAACCATTAGGCCAACTAGGCAGCCTTGGCCAACACCGACCAGCCACTGCCAAGGCTCTGCCCAGCTGGCACAACACACACACACACACACACACACACACACGCACACACACACACACACACACACACACACACGCACACACACACACGCACACACACTCACACACACACACACACACACACACACACATACGCACACACACACACACACACACACACACACACACACATACACACACGCACACACACACTCCTCCTACTAAGTACTTTCCATGTAAGGTAGTGTAGTAAATTAGTAACAGTCTCTAGTCCAATGTAATGATCTGCGATTCTGCTTTGTATCTATGCATGAGAATCAGTCTGTTCTGTATATCTGATATATCTGGATACTATCTGGATGCACCACAGAGGCACATTTGGGATTTCTTAAGTTGTCTATGTAATAATACTGTTCATTCTCAATCGTGTGCATTGCAACATAATCAGGCATAGTCAAAGTCAAAAGTCAAAGTCCTAGCCTAGACCAGCGTTGCATTAAAATACCCTA
>NC_137682.1:8289921-8524921 GCF_963989245.1 Nansenia antarctica | reverse complement strand
CTTAACAAACATTTTACAAAGATGCCAATTCCTACTGAGGAAAAAGTTAGGACACCCTATGCCCTAATTTCTGGTATTGCCTCCTTTGGCTGAAATAACCTCAATTAGACATTTTCTATAACTGTCAAACAGTCTCTGACATCGACTGGGAGAAAGATTTCCCCACTCCTCCATGCAGAATTCTTTCAGCTGTGTGATTTTTGAGGGATGATTTGCATAGGGTGTCTTTGTATTTGCATAGAGGGGTGTCTTGCATGCACAGCCCATTTCAAATCACCCCACAGTATCTCAAAGGATTAAGATCCGGGCTTTGCCATTCCAGAACTCTCCATTTCTTTCTTTTAAGCCATAACATTTCCACCCCCATGCTTCACAGTTGGCTCTTGGAGGTTCTTGTGCTCAAAAAGGGTTTCCTCCTTGCACATCTCCCATGAAAATCAAACTCGTGCAGTCTCTTTCTGATGGTTGATGGTTGATATTTTGACATCAACTGTGGCAAGACCTACCTGTAGGTCCCGTGATGACATTTTAGGATTGTTGGAGACTTTCCTAACACTTATTTTCTCGCAGTCTGCTCTTGGGTTGAACTTGCCAGGATGGCCTGACCTGGCCATGTTGGCAGTTGTTTTAAATGTTCTCCACTTTATTTTCTGGACAGTGAAATGGCTGATTTCTAATTGTTTGGAGATCTTTTTAAATCACATACCAGACTCATATGCATCTACAACATTCTTTCTGAAGGCCTCCGAGTGTCACGGATCAGAGGTGGAACCCAAATGCAGACACAAGACTGGCAGGTAAGGATTAAGCCCTCTGAGAGGTGTGTGGTCAGGCAGGCGGGGAAGGTAGGCAGGCAGCCAGGTAGTCAGACAGGCATAGGTCTTCTGAGGAACAAGGCACATAGTAAACAGGCAACTGGCTGGGTAGCTTACGGTGCTGGTTACAGGTGCTGGACGTGGGACATAGACGAACCATCAATGGCAAACAATCCGGCGTTGACTGGTAATAATAATAATGATAATAATAATAACTTGGTTTTATATAGCGCTTTTCTCAAACCCAAGGACGCTTTACAGATTTTACAGACAGAAAGTCAGACAGAACAGAAAAAAACGAAAAAACAGTATGAAGATTGTTCTCCCCCGGTTTTATGTTCTTAACATCTCCGTTGTCCATCTGGTAACTTTTGGCTGGCGTTCCTAGCCGCCGAACTGCTGCTACCACAACCACCTATCTCCCGGCGTGCTCTACCACCTGTGGAACCCCTGCTCCGCAATACTCCGACTGGGCTCCTCGCTGCCGTCCTGCCAGGACTATCCCCGAATCCTCCCTCAGTCCTGCCATCGCGACTTGGCTGCTGTCCAACGGCAGCCGCCCAAGGTAATAGAACCATAAGATGTGCCATCAACTATTAAGTTCAATCCACTGCTTATAACACCAAGATATCACCTATGTAACTCTCCAGGAATTTCCATCTCCATCAATGCATGATAGACACCAGCATCTCAACTTCTCACTTATCAACACTTCTTGTCTCACAGGAAAAAGGAGAGCGAGCGTTGGCATGTTGACGTCGCCACAGAGGGAGAGAGAAAGTGCTATCTATGGTAAGCTTCCACCGAAAAAACCTGTCTGGTTGGTTTCCTCATAAGGAATTGCTGGTGTATTCCTACAACACCACATTTTCTTTGTCTTAATATAACTTCCTCTTCCTCGTTCTCACCTCTCTCACCTCAATAAACAGACATCAACTCTCCCACCCTCCGCCCCCTCTTTCCTCCACCTCTCCCTCCCACTGTGAGATTTCGCACATGCTGAAGCTATTCAACTCAACTGCTGGAGTGGCCAGCTCTAAAAAGCTCACCCTGGCATTTGAATGGGCTTAACCCTCAGAATGTAGTTGGAGGTGGCTTCAGTCTGGCTGGCAGATGATCATAGGGATTCCACTGCTGTTCCTTTACAGACCGTGGCCAAGTCCCAGAACTGGCTAGATGGAAGAGAATAGAAGACAGTGTAGCGACTTCTCAAAGCTCATTCTTGCAAGCACAGCAGTCTCCCTGTATTTGGAAAGGCTTCTATGATGCTCAGACAGGCTATCAGCAACCTTTCCTTGAAGGGACAATCCGGGATTCAAACAACAACAATGTCGGTCACCCTACCACTTTTTATTTCGTTTTTGAGGGATGGGGCTGGAGAAATTAATTAACATTAATATCTGGTCGCTCTGAGAACGACAGCCTCCTGACAACAAGACAAGGGAGTCTATCTGTGGGAGTCCATCAAGGAAGGACTGAGAGGAAGTCCAGGGCACTAAGAATACTAAGTATCTTCTCTTCCATTTTGATTGTCTCTTGTCATATTTGTCTACTTTGAGTACACTTAGCAAATCCAACTCTGTTTGTCTTATTAACTCTCTACCCCTCTACTGACTAATATCACAATATGATTTCGCCTTATTCCTGTTCTTCTGACACTCAGGAGGACACATAGACGCTACAATGCCCCCTCGCAACCCTTCTAATCTCATCTATCCACCTTCTTAATAATTTTAATTAATAATAACTTTGCCATTTAGCAGACGCCTTTATCCAAAGCGACTTACAATTACGAATTACAGGGACATTCCCCCTGGAGTAACTGAGGGCTAAGTGCCTTACTCAAGGGCACACTAGTAGTGGTGTGGTTTCAGGCGGGATTTGAACTCACAACCTTCCGATCACAAGTCCAACTCACTATCCACTAGACCACCACTACCCACCACTACCCCCTTCTTCAACTGACTATGACTTCATTGTCGCGGGAGATCTTTGGAACTGCCAGTCAGCAGTCCGGAAAACTGAGGCTATCTCAGCTTATGTGTCGTTCATGTCCCTCAGTTTACTCACTCTCACTGAGACCTGAATCTCACCTGAAAACACTGCTACACCAGCAGCCCTCTCTGACGCCTACTCCTTTTCTCATTCCCCCAGACACTCTGGTCAAGGGGGAGGCACAGTACTCCTCATCTCGCCTAAGTGGTCACACACTATCCTTCCCTTGTCACACCTGTCAATATCCTCCTTCGAATTCCATGCTGTTTCTGTCTACTCCCCTGTCAAACTTCACATTGTTGTCATCTATCGCCCCCCAGGTCAGCTCGGTAACTTCTTAGATGAGATGGATGACCTTCTCAGCTCCTTCCCTGATGATGGCACTCCACTCGTACTACTGGGTGACTTCAACATCCAGTCAGAGAGGCTTCCCTCATCTGGAGTACTTGACCATCTCCTCTCCTTGGGCTTCACCCTGTCCCACTCTCCTCTGACTCATAAGGTAGGCAATCAGCTTGACCTTGTCTTCACCAGATCCGCCCATACCTCCAACCTTACTGTTACCCCGCTCCCAGTTTCTTATTATCACTTTGTATCTTTCTCCCTTCCCCTCAAAACCACCTCTTCCCCATCAGTCTCTAACCACTTTAGGCCCTCTCGTCGCAACCTACGTACCCTCTCCCCCACCACCCTCTCTTCTTCTGTCTTATCCTCCCTACCCTCTGTTGAATCCTTCTCCCTTCTATCCACTGACTCAGCATCCTCCACCTTCCTGTCCGCTCTCACCTCATCATTCAAAAAACAGCCTCCCTGATGACCTTAACCTTTATCACTCTCTCCTCTCCAACTACACCTCCTCTGCTTCAGCTGCCAAAGGATCCTACTATCATTCCAAAATACATTATTTTGCCTCTAATCCTAGAAAACTGTTCTCCACATTCTCCTCACTCCTCAACCCACCTCCTCCCCTTCCTCCTTCCTCCCTGTCTGCCGCTGACTTTGTCACCTACTTCGAAAAGAGGGTTGATGACATTAGCAGCACCTTTCCCCCTCCTCCTACTAACACTGCTAACACCCCTTCCAGACCTTCTGCTCTACTCCCGGTCTCTGGCCTATCATCTTTCTCCCCCCTCTCCCCTGAGGAGATTCTCACACTGATCACATCCAAGCGGGCAACCACCTGCCCTCTCAATCCCATCCCATCCCATCCCCTCCCCTCTTCTCCAATCCATTTCCTCCGACATCCTTACCTCACCACCGTAATCAACTCCTCCTTGTACACAGGATCTGTCCCGGGCTGCCTTCAAGATAGCCAGAGTCAAGCCTCTCCTCAAGAAACCTACCCTTGACCCGTCCTCTGTCCACAACTACAGACCGGTATCCCTTCTCTCGTTCCCCTCCAAAACCCTTGAACGTGTTGCATCTAAACAACTCACTGACTATCTCCGGAAGACGGAACATCTAGACCCCCACCAATCCGGCTTCAAGGCTGGGCACTCCACTGAGACTGCTCTCCTTGCTGTCACGGAGGCCCTCCACTCTGCTCAAGCTTCCTCCCTCTCCTCTGTTCTCATTCTCCTGGACCTGTCTGCTGCCTTTGACACAGTCAACGATCAGATCCTTTTCTCCATCCTCTCAGAACTGGGCATCTGTGGCACTGCAGACTCCTGGTTTGCTTCCTACCTGGCCGGTCACTCCTACCAGGTGACTTGGAGAGAATCATTGTCTCCTCCACGAACCCTCACCACTGTGGTACCCCAGGGCTCTGTCCTAGGGCCCCTACTGTTCTCCCTCTATACCATGTCTCTTGGCTCGGTAATCTCGTCTCATGGGTTCTCTTACTACAGCTACGCAGATGACACTCAGCTCTTCCTGTCCTTCCCCCCCTCTGACCTACATGTGGCAACACGCGTCTCTGCATGTCTTGCTGAAATCTCTACATGGATGTCAGCCCACCATCTCAAGCTTAACCTTAAAGACTGAGCTACTCTTCATCCCTGGGAAAGCCTGCCCTCACCAAGACTTCTCAATCACAGTGGAGAACTCTACTGTAATCCCCTCCCAGACAGCCAAGAACCTTGGAGTGATCCTGGACAACCGCCTATCCTGTGCGGAGAACATCACAGTGACAGCACGCACCTGCAGATTCTTCCTTTACAACATCAGAAGGATATGACCATTCCTCACCAGAGCAGCAGCGCAACTCCTGACCCAATCACTGGTCATCCCCTGCCTTAACTACTGCAATGCACTCCTGGCCGGGCTCCCCGTCTCCGCCATCAGACCTCTGCAGCTCATACAGAATGCTGCTGCCTGTCTGGTGTTTAACCTCTCCCCAAGAGTCCCATCTTAGCTCTGCTCTATAGGAATTTACCTGCCTCACAAAAGTCTAGAACATGCTCTTTTGACCTCTGACCTCTATCTTGACAGGATAAAAGGGGTTAACAGACAGGGAGGGCCCCAATGTGGTGTGAAGTTCAGGGTCAAGTTTCCCAGAGCGCTTCAAATGAAGAGCAGAAAGAATAGGACTCAAGGGACAGACAGGGTAACCTCTTGAAACGCACTTCTTCATCTGGTTCTGTGTATTCACTTTATACTCAAGCCAAAACATTGCAAAGCAATGGATTTGGTGAGTAATCCCCACTACTCTACACAAACTAGGTAGTAGTGAGGATTACTCATGTGTTGCTGTGAAATATTGACCACTAATGAGATAAATAATCAGAAATACTTAAACTATTACCATATTATGAAAGCAAAATAGTTAATTAACTCATGCCATTCATGTCATTTCTAAGGATGTGACCACCAACCATATCTAAATGTGATACTGATCGCCACTGCATTGTGGACAGTGTTGACATAAGTACCGGTTTAAGTCAACAGGTTTTCCCTAATGTGTTACTGTTCTGAGAACCTCGATGGTATTTGCGTACATTTTCGTTTCACCATTCAGAAATGATAACACTTTTTTATTCATTGTCCCGCTATTTTAGGGTACTGTGATGACCCTCTGGCTTGGTCTGTCACGGCGGGCTTGTGTGTCTTACCCTTGTTTTGTGTCTTTAAGCAGGTAGAGTACCTGGTGGTGGGCGGGGCTGGAGAGCCATTAGAATAATCCAGGACACCTGACCTGGTTTTCTCCTGCCCTGTGACCAAAAGTAATGGGACAATTAGCCTGACAGGTGTCTCTGTTATGTCAGGTGTTTCTGTCACATCATTTGTGGAGGCATAAGAGAGCTGTCAATGTCTAGTATTGATTCTAGTTTTTGCATTTCGTGACGTTAGAATTATAAGGTTCTATCTCCATTTTTGTCAAAATTTAGTTTTTTACATAATCTGATCCATTAGGTGTTTATTAATGCCTGTGTGGTGTTATTTTTAAAATGTTGACATTTTTGAGTTAGTAATTAATAAAATACAAAGGTTCCATCTCATAAAACATAATGGAATGTAAAAACTTTGACGCTCAATATCTCTGAACTGCCCTAAACGGAGATAGAACCTTATAATTCTAAGCTCACGATTTGTCTTTGGAGTTTGCTATTGGTGTCTGTCAACCAAATAAATGTCAATGGCAGCATTCACACATTCGAGGGGCATTCAGAGTGAGAGAACAGTAATACATTTTTTTCTGATATTTCAGCCTAATAATACCTTCCTTGACTGATTGATTGACACCTCTTTGGTCCTAACCCCATGTTGACAGACACCCATAGCAGGCTCGACAGGCAAACGCAAAGCCTGGAATCAATCTGTGTGTCAGCAAAGCCCTTAGGATCTTCAAAGACCCCAGCTACCCCAGCCACAATCTGTTAGAAGTGATGCCGTCCAAAAGACGAAGCCTCTTCCGGAGCCTCAGGGCCAAAACCCAGAGGCTACCCAGCAGCAGCTAGGTCATCAGGCTCATAAACAAGCCTACTGAAGACAAATTACTATTATCTCCAAGCACATCCCATGTATACAGACTATCTAACCTTAAGCACACAGTCACAAACAACGAAAACAATATGTACACAGATGCCATCCAATAAAAGCTGAGAGTCTGGAACTTTTGGAGTATAGAGCCAAAAGAAGTAATGCTACTGCCCCATTGCTTATGCAGGCCGCTGTAGTCATGACAACCATTAGAAAGCTTGAATGTTAGATATTGTACCTGTACAATTGTTTACAATTACATTATTTAAAAAACACTGAGTAAAAAAAGCTTATATGTTGGGTTCTGATGAAGCTCATGAGGCATTTAGAAGTCATATTCCCCAAGAATCAATGGCTATGTATCATGAATTTACCAATCTCTGATTTCCCCCAATGTTATGTGGTGTATTCAATAATGGATAATATTAATAAAGATAAACCTGATTGAGCACTTCATTAACAAATCCCTCTTGACACCTATTCAAATCATAATACAGCTTAAAATGTGTTTGACTTATTCAAGTGGTTACACACTCAAACAGCTGACAGACACACCGTTATCATGGCTGAGATAAGATAACGTAGTTATTTAAAGGGCATGTAAGCACCCTGTTGAGACTAGCAGGGTGTTGGCGTTGAGAAGCTGTATGTGGGCTTGATTCCAATATGTGAGAGGCATGTTAAAACTTCTCAGATGTGTTATGTCATCATGACAAAATAACGTTGTTAATGTCAACAATGAGAGACTTAAGACTAGATCGACAGATCATGAGACTGAGCTGTTTGGATAAGATAAATCATCTTGGGCTTACACATCAGAGCGTGATTCCGGACAGGCCATTCCAATTAATAGTCCAAGCACTAGAGTATTTATTCAGAGAAATACCTCAGATTGGTTGTCATCACGAGGCCACTTCTCTGCCTATACCCTTTTTGTCTCTGTGTGTGTCTGCGGCTGTCTCCCTTGTGTCTGTAGTCTCCCATAAGCAGGTTCTGAGAGAACTGAAGAATAGCTCAGCGGGAAGGATACGTGTAGCTTACTCTAAATTTAACACTTCAGAGTGAACATAATATGTTATTATTATATTCTATTATATTAGTATTATTGTTATTATTGTTGTTATTATTATTGTTATTATTATTATTATTATTATTATTATAAAACACTAATGTGAATATTTTCCACTTTGTGTGGAGTAGAGTGTTATGATTTGTAGTGATATACATGCCTTTCATACTTACCTATAGTGAAGTTAGAGTGGGGAGAAGAGAGGTAGAGGAAGCATAGTGCAATACAGCTGTTTCATGTTACAACCCTACTGTATGAATTCTAATAAAGGTGATTTTTGTATTCATCTATTGTTGTGTCTTGGTGGTATGGTCGATGGTGTGATGTTGTGTCATCCTTATAGTACCTGTTTGGTGACATTGAGTAAACTGTGACATATGCTTCTCTTATCTTAACTACAGAAACCATTCCAGAACAATCTGAGACGGTGGGTGTCAAAATCCTCTTTTGTCCATTTGTTTGACGTTGAATCACACACTACAGGTAAAGTGAAGGTAAAATACATATTTAGATTATTTCTTTCTTTATATTGTATTCAAGCATAACATGAATGTGTTTAGTGTTACATTAGCATGAAGCAGTGCTCTAATAATATCACTTCCACTCAGACTCTCAAAGGCGGCTTGGTGAGACTAATAAAAGCCCTCCCCAGGGACCGTGGGAGAGTTTGACGTGTTTCTCGATGACAGATCCAACTTGGTGCCATCTCTTGAAAGAATGGGTTGAGGGTGTAGTGACTACATTATGGGTTCATGTTCTCCTCTTACTGTTGGTTGTGTAGTGGGAGGGAACCAGTTCTGGCACTAGGGGCAGAGGGGAGGATTATTAACGTTGCACCTTCCTGTTTATATACACGAGTTTTGGTAACCATTTTCTGGTCCTGTACTGAGAGTACAAGTTGTTGTTTTGATTAAACAGTTATCATTACGTTGCCTACGTCTTTCCTTTTTCCTCCGGCACTACACTGGTGACCCGACGTGGATTTTTGTTAACGTAATTGTGTACGAAAACCAGCGACGAACATTACAATCCTGCAAAATGTCCGGGCGAGGAAGACGTTCAAACCAGCGGCAGCCATCACCATCCCCTGTCAGGGTAACGCGTGGTGCGCACACTCCCACTCTCAAGCTACCAGAATTCTGGGACTCAACGCCTGCTGCATGGTTTGCTATTGTAGAGGCACATTTCAATAAAAGTGACATCGATGACGACGACGACCGGTACAACCATGCTGTGGCAATGTTGGGCAGCTCCACCGCGGCTCGAGTGGTAGGTTTTTTGTCTGCTCCCCCGACGACGAACAAATATGAGCGCCTCAAGGCCCTGCTTCTAGAGACATTTGAACTGTCCACTGCGGAGAGGGTGCGTCGCCTATTTGCCATGTCGGACTTGGGTGACGAGAGGCCTTCTGCGAGCATGGAGAGGATGCTAAACCTGCTCGGTACAGAAGACCCCATGATCCTCTTCACAGAGCTGTTCATGCGCACATTGCCAGCTCAAGTTAGGATGGCGCTGGCCAACACCGCCATCATGGAGCCCCGCGCCCTGGCCAGGGAGGCGGACCGGTTCGTCTTGGCCATGCCTCAACGGTCCCCCGACCTGCTCGCTCCCGCGGCCGCCCCGCCACCCGACCGTCGCAGGAGAGCGAAGGATGACGCCAGACCTTCTGGCCAGCAGGGTAACGCTGCGGGCCATTGTTTCTACCACGCCACTTTTGGCGCCAAGGCCAAACGGTGCCGCTCACCCTGCACCTTCGGACCGACGGGAAACGGCGGGGCCGGCGCTCAGTAGTGGCCCTGAGCGCTGGCGTCACCAACAGGCTGCTCTTCATACAAGACACCGCCTCTGGTCGCAGTTTCCTTTGTGACACAGGTGCCCAGTGGAGCATCATTCCGGCAGAGAGATCGGATATGGCGAAGGAGGAGCGTGGTCCGCAGTTGGCAGGCGCGGACGGCACACCTATCTGCTCTTACGGCACTAGGGCGGTGGACGTGTGCTTCGGAGGGCAATGTTTTTCGTGGGATTTTGTCATAGCGGCTGTCACATTTCCCCTCCTTGGTGCGGATTTTCTGTGCGCCCACAACCTGTTGGTGGACGTGGGGAACAGGCGCCTGGTCAACTCACAGACTTTCGCTTCATTCGCCTGTACGCAGGGGGAGGCGGTCTACAGCGGGTGGTCCAATACGCTCGCCGAAAGTGACCAGTACCTTCGGCTGCTCGCCGAATTCCCCGACCTTACCAAGCCCACCTTCTCCGCGCCCACGGTGAAACACGGAGTGGAGCACCACATCGAGACCGAGGGGCCTCCCCTCCACGCCAGGGCCAGGCGCCTCAACCCGGAGAAGCTGGCCATCGCCAGGGCGGAGTTTGCGCATATGGAGCAGGTGGGCATCGTTCGGCGCTCGAGCAGCCCCTGGGCGTCTCCCCTGCACATCGTCCCTAAGTCAGACGGCGGGTGGCGCCCATGTGGGGACTACCGCCGCCTCAACGACGCGTCCAAGCCTGACCGCTACCCGGTCCCACATGTCCAGGACTTTTCAGCGAACCTGGCAGGCAAACGCTTCTTCTCCAAAGTGGACCTGGTACGGGGGTACCATCAGGTGCCGGTGCACCCCGAGGACGTCCCTAAGACGGCCGTAATCACGCCATTTGGGCTCTTCGAGTTTCTGCGGATGCCGTTCGGCCTGAAGAACGCGGCGCAGACCTTCCAACGCCTCATGCACTCGGTGCTCCGGGACCTACCATTCCTCTTCGTCTACTTGGATGACATCCTCGTCGCAAGCACCACGGAGGAGGAGCACCTGTCCCACCTCCGGGCCCTTTTCACACGGCTCAGCCAACATGGGCTGATTGTCAATCCGGCGAAGTGTGAGTTCGGACGGAACGCCATCGACTTTCTCGGGCACCGGGTCTCCGCAGAGGGGGTGACCCCCCTCCCCTCGAAGGTAGAAGCTGTCGCTGCTTTCCCGCGCCCCAGCACAATCAGCGAGCTCAAGGGGTTCATCGGGATGGTAACCTTCTACTATCGCTTCCTCCACCACATCGCTCACATCCTGCGGCCTCTGTACGATGCCCAGAAGGGCAAGACTCTGAAGCAGCCGGTGGACTGGACGGCGGAGCGTGTCAAAGCCTTTCAGGACACCAAGGCGGCCCTGGCCCGCGCTGCCATGTTGGCCCACCCCTCGCCCTCGGCACCCACTGCTCTCACCACGGACGCCTCTGACTTTGCTGTGGGAGCGGTGTACGAACAGTGGGTTGGGGACGCCTGGCAGCCTCTTGCATTCTTCAGCCGCCAGCTGTCTCCCAGAGAGCAAAGGTACAGCACATTCGACAGGGAGCTCCTCGGGCTGTGGCTTGCTGTCAGACACTTCCGTTTTTTACTGGAGGGCCGCGAGTTTACGGCCTACGTGGACCACAAGCCACTCACGCACGCCATGTCCAAGGTGGCGGAGCCGTGGTCCGACCGCCAACAGCGCCAGCTCGCCTACATATCCGAGTTCACCACAGACATCCAGCACGTTGCTGGGAAGTCCAACCAGGTCGCGGATTGTCTCTCCAGGGCGGTGGTTGGTGCGGTCCAACTGGGTTTGGACTACGCGCGCATGGCTGCAGACCAGGCCGCCGACCCCGCCGTCCAGGCTCTCAAGTTGTCGGACACAGGACTGCGCCTAGAAGAGGTGGTTTTCGGTGACGCAGGGGCCACGCTCCTGTGCGACGTCTCCATGGGTCAGCCACGACCGGTGGTCCCCGCCAACTGGAGGCGCCCCGCCTTCGAGGCGATACACGGCTTGTCTCACCCTGGTAGGAAACCGTCCTCACGGCTGGTGTCAGAGAAATTCGTCTGGCATGGGCTCAAGAGGGATGTGTGGGCCTGGGTTGACACGTGCATCGCCTGCCAGCGCGCCAAGGTGCATCGACACGTCAAGGCCCCCCTGGAGCAGTTCTCTGTGCCTGAGCGGAGGTTCGATCATGTAAACGTGGACCTGGTAGGGCCGCTGCCCCCCTCGCACGGATACACCTATCTCTTTACCATGGTGGACAGGACGACTCGCTGGCCGGAGGCAGTTCCGCTCTCCTCAACGACAGCCCCCGACCTGGCCCGGGCGTTCATCGCGGTGTGGGTCTCCCGCTACGGCACCCCTGCTGATCTCTCCTCTGACCGTGGCTCACAGTTTACTTCAGAGCTGTGGGCAGCGGTGGCGGAGAATCTGGGGGTCAAGCTCCACCGCACAACCGCCTATCAACCGCAGGCGAACGGGCTCTGTGAGCGTTTCCATCGATCCATGAAGGCCGCCCTTCGAGCCAGCCTCACGGACAGCGACTGGCTTGACAAGCTGCCGTGGGTCATGCTGGGGCTCAGGACAGCGCCTAAGGAGGACCTCCAGTCGTCGTCCGCTGAGCTGGTGTTTGGACAGCCGCTGCGGGTCCCCGGTGACTTCATTCCCAAGTCAACGGAGCCCTGGTCCGCCGCCGCTCAGCGCGCCTCCCTGCTGGACAGCGCCAGGACCTTCGTCCCGGTCCCGACTACGCAGCATGGTGTCCCTACTTCGAGGGTGCCCCCGGAGCTGCACTCAGCGAGGTTCGTTTTCATTCGTCATGATGGCCACAGGACTCCACTACGTCCTCCTTATGACGGGCCTTTCCGTGTCATCGAGGCCGGAGCCAAGAACTTCATGGTTGACATGGGGGGTAGGCCTGAGTGTGTGTCCGTTGATCGCCTCAAACCGGCCCACTTGGACCTTGAACTGCCCCTGGACTTGGCCCTGCCACCGCGCAGAGGCCGGCCTCCAGTCCTACCTCCCCTGCCGCGCCCTGGCCATTCCCCCCTCCGACCCCGACAACCCCCCGCAGCTCGCGAGCCCCCGGTCGTCGCTGCCCCCCGTCCTTCCCTGCAGGAGGACGTGATGGGCGATGTCACACCTCCTCCCGCACCTCCTGACTTTACCTACGATCGTAGGGGCCGGGCCATACGCCCTCCTCGCCGTGAGGATTTCCAATATTGAGGTGAACACTGGGGGGGCTGGTGTAGTGACTACATTATGGGTTCATGTTCTCCTCTTACTGTTGGTTGTGTAGTGGGAGGGAACCAGTTCTGGCACTAGGGGCAGAGGGGAGGATTATTAACGTTGCACCTTCCTGTTTATATACACGAGTTTTGGTAACCATTTTCTGGTCCTGTACTGAGAGTACAAGTTGTTGTTTTGATTAAACAGTTATCATTACGTTGCCTACGTCTTTCCTTTTTCCTCCGGCACTACACGGGTCTGTTTTTTTCTTTTTTTTTCATCAGCAATTTCTTTTAACTTTTCTTTCACTTTTTGGAAGTCCAAACCCAATTACTCAAACAGAGAACAAAGAGATCAACAGCGATTGAAAAGGGTAGGAAAAAAACAATAACAGGACTAAAAATATCTCTGTGCTGGCTTGGTGCTAAGGGAAAACAGAGCTCTTGTTGGTTTGCCTGTGCCTACTGGCTGCATTGAGACCGGTGTTATGTAAGAGGGGCTATAACAGGTTAGGTGGGGGGTGCACACAGCTACTAGATGGCATGGCTGTAATGTATAGTATGGGTTTTAATAGTGCCTTCTAGCTAAAGGATTTAGGTAGCAACACAAAGGCAGGGTCTTGCCCAAGGGAGTTATGTTCAGGGGAGGGAAGTATTGGCACATAGCCCTGCATGAGAGGTACTGTATAGCCTGTTCCAATTCAACCCCTATCGCCTAAACACTTGTATAGATCGGTAATGTGGTTAACATGCCATCTCCCCTAGGTCAAGATGGAGAGACTACCATTGTGTCTACTGTCTACCTATCAAATTCTTTGACTACCTTGGGATACGGATATTATCAATTTTGGAATTGGGCATATGATTTTTAGCTAGGCATAACATCAGATTGGGGCCAGTTACAGTAAAAGATCAGTTGCAGGACGCCCCACTATGCAGAGCAATGGGCGGTTAAAACTAAGCTACAATGGTTCCAAGATGGGGAGCTATGATCTATTTGGAAGATGTGAAGGATTGTATGGCTCGGGAGCTAGGCTGCTTCAGGCAGTTGGTATTGTCTCAGCGTATAGTAATAGACTAGAATCGTACCAGTGGCTATTAGATTTCATAGATCTCAAGATCTCAAGAAATCTATAGATTTCAAGATCCTTCTGCTTGTTTATAAAATGGAAGGAAAAGCGCTATACAAATAAAGTTATTATTATTATTATTATTATTATTATTATTATTATTAAAGGATAAGAGGCTATAACATAACTGGGTCATTGAGGCCAACATTTACTGGAAGAATACAAAGCCATTCACTATGTACATGATATCAATAGTGATATGATCAATAGAGAATATGGCTATTGCTTTGTACAGGCACATTGTGCATTGAAATGGTTTTATTTAACATTTCAAAATGCATAGATGGTCATCTAGATAAGAAGAAATATGCTTTTTTACGATAATTGCTTGATGTATTTTCTTTGCATAGATTGTGACTCACCTCCTCAAGGCAGATAATGAAAGGGGGGAAACATGCAAATCATATGCAAATCATATGCAAATCTACTCTTAAGAAAAAGGGAGTGGAACACAAGGAACGGAGAGAATAGAGGGGGAGAGAAACGAGGTCAGAAAGGTTGATGTGCTCTCTAGATACGCAACCACAGGTGCTTAATCTTTTTTCAGTACGGTATGTCTCACTCTCTGCCCTTTGTTTAGTGTCCTGCTTGTCTAACTTTCACCTCCTTCAGTCAGACATTCTTTCACCCATTTGCTTGCACCCCCCCCCCCCTCTCTCTCTCTTTCTTTCTTTCTTTCTCGCACATGCGCACTCTCTCTCTCTCTCTCTCTTTCCCTCTCTCTCTCTCTCTCTCTCTCTCACTGTCTCTATCTCCCCCCCCTTCCCACATACAGGTCAGAGGACCAGCTGCTGCAATGACTTTGTACCAGATGAAAGTGGGTCTAGACACTCAGTGATCCGACAGAATAGAAACAAAAAGAAAACAGACATTTGAGCCTGTGTTCACCTGTGCCTTTATTCAGAAACTGTCTTGGTTGCTGCTCACTTCGCTATTCATTCTGTTGAACCAGGGAATGACTAATATAGAAAAATATGCAGTAAAATAGTGTCAGGTAAAGACATGCTTTGTCCCAGTATGGATGTCTTTGTTCATCCACCCACCTCGGGTGACATATCCAGCTGTGTAACCTGAGTATTTGAATGGTAAATGGACTGCACTTATATAGCGCCTTTTTTGCTGCTCCAAAGCGCTTTACAACAGCCTCTCATTCACCCATTCACACACACACATTCACACACCAATGGCGGCAAGCTGCCATGCAAGGCGCTGGCCCGCTCACTGGGAGCAATTTCGGGGTTGAGTGTCTTGCCCAAGGACACTTCGACATGTGGCCAGCCGGGCCTCGAACCGCTGATCTGTCAACCTTGTGATCATTAGACGGCGACTCTACCTCCTGCGCCACTTATGGCAGTAAAAAATGTCATTTATTAAAAATGTGTTTTATCAGTATTGCTAGAACTCAAAAAGTGGCTTTTTGACACTATAGTCACTCAGGATCATTTCGTCAACTCTCCCTGTGAGTTATCGGAGCAGCAGTTAAACAGGGGATGAATTGCAGTCACAGGAAATTTAGGCTTAGGGATCTAGGATGCACTATAAGCCTCAACACATGGCACTTTAATGGCCGCAGGCTTGGAATACCACCTGCTCTATTGCGTACAGTATAAGACCCCATGGGGCCTCTTTCTCTCCAACAACTAGCCCTATAGGCATCGTAGAGACAGGTTTCTTTAGAACAACATAAAGAAGGAGAAGTCGACAATGAAAAGACATTATTTAAGAATTAATGCCAGAAAGACCATGATGCATTGTCAATATTCAAGGGAATTGTGGCTTTTATACGGTTACACAACAAATCCCAAAAATCTCCTATAAACGTGTACATAGCATATTCCCAAATGCATCCGATCTGAGCAGTTGTCAGCATGTATGTAGGCCTATGAGAAACCATTATCTGAGCGCTCAGACATTCACATCGAGGTGAACACACATCAGGTAAGCTTAGAATTATAAGGTTCTATCTCCGTTTAGGGTAGTACAGAGATATTGAGCGTCAAAGTTTTTACATTCCATTATGTTCTGTGAGATGGAACCTTTGTATTTTATGAATTACTAACTGAAAAATGTCAACATTTTAAAAATAACACCACACAGGCATTAATAAACACCTAATGGATCAGATTATGTAAAAAAACCTCAATTTTGACAAAAATGGAGATAGAACCTTATAATTCTAACGTCACGAGCTGAACACTGGGCGTACTGCAGCTTCAGGGCTTGTCTGAAGGAAATACCATTATTCATTCATTTCTGTTTGGTACAGCAGGTTGTTTGTATGTTCCAAACAACTAACAGTGATTTGATTTGAATCTGTGTTTTGTTTCTGGTCATGCAAAGGAAAACAAATATATGGAATGTTTACTTTTTGTCATAGCAAAGCAGCATACTGTAGCTAGCTAGACTATCAAATAAATGCTGATGAGTGATCAAATTTTAGGAAATAATTGTCACATTTGCACGTCTGAGTGTCAGTGCACAACAACTTTAATATCTAAATGAATCTATAATTCATCTTTAATGTGTTACAGTATTATAATAACTACCATGGAATTAATTTCCACCTAATTTCAGGTGGAGCCAATACATTGAATAGACATTTGGCCATGTGTTGTTGATCTGTCGATGATCTTCATTTGTCTTCTCATTGTCTTCAAGTATTAACAGTGATGTGGTAAGATTCACTTTCCACATAGTGTGGGGAGAGATCAGGTGTTGACGTATACGTAACAGAGTTGGAAAGCACTGTGTATCTGTGTCGCATGTGTACGACACACTTCCGGGTGAGGATCAACCGACAGAAGAAGGGGGGGGGGGTGTATTTTGTTTTTCAGAGAGAGGAAAGTTAACATAGCACAGCAAGACGGGTAAGGACAACAAAATAAACATGGAGGACATCTAACATTCTTAACCGCACACATCCAAAGACAGACATCCATACCACATACAACGCATCAGAACATCACAGCAGTCCAGTCCACGACGGCAGTGAGTCCCCAAGCAGAGTCTTGAAAGTCTCTATTCTCTAATAATCCAGGTCCTGTTCCCCACCAAAGACGCTCAGACCCGCGGTCCTTTCCGTCAGCGATCTCGCGTTTTAGCAGTCCCGCCTTTGACGCGTAGAGAGTTCTGCACAGAGGTGACAGAGAGGCGCAGGTGTGTTCGTTGTTTTCCGGGGTGGAGAGATGGACACGGGCAGTGTGACAGCCTCGGGCCCGACCTCTGCCTCTTCGATGGGGAGGGCGAGGAGGAGACCATGGAAACACTACAGGGGGGGGGGTAGAGGGGATGGAGAGGTTTCAGGAGGGACAGTTAATGTGTAGCCTAAAAAAGATGGTTCTTCAGTCTACGGCGGGAAGATATGGAGTGACTCTGCAGTTCTGACAGCGGGGGGAAGCTTGTTCCACCAGCAGGGTGCTGCCAGGTCGGTGAAAAGCCGTGACTGGGTAATGCGAGTGCTGCAACCCCATAGAGGCCATGGTGCCAGTTGGCCGGCAGAGGTGGAAGAGTGGAGTGAACGGGCAGGTGTATGGGGGATGACGAGCGAGCTTGAGGGCAGGGGGGACAAGGCCGTCATATCATGAAAATTGATATTGACCACAATTTCTGTATGTTTCTGTATCCGTCATATTTTGTGGGGGGGAAATTCTGTCCCAAAGTTTTAGTTTTTCTTATGAATTGTTATCTGGCAAAGTTGCTTTTTGGTAACAGAGCAGGTGAGTCGCAGGTGTGTTTGTTGTTTTCCGGGGTGGAGAGATCGATGGACACGGGCAGTGTGACAGGCGAGCGGCCGAGCAGCCCGCACTTCACCTTCAGATGTGACAGCCTCGGGAGCCGACCTCTGCCTCTGCGATGGGGCGAGGAGGAGGAGACCATGGAAACACTACAGGGGGGGTAGAGGGAGGGTGGAGAGGTTTCAGGAGGAGACAGTTAATGTGTAGCCTGAAAAGATGGTTCTTCAGTCTTACGGCGGAAGATATGGAGTGACTCTGCAGTTCTGACAGCGGGGGGAAGCTTGTTCCACACCAGCAGGGTGCCAGGTCGGTGAAAAGCCATGACTGGGTAATGCGAGTGCTGCTGCAACCCCATAGAGGCCATGGTGCCAGTTGGCCAGCAGAGGTGGAAGAGTGGAGTGAACGGGCAGGTGTATGACGTGCGAGCTCGAGGGCTGACGTGCGAGCTCGAGGGCAGGGGGTTCAAGGCCGGTGGACAGGGGTAGTGGGGTAGTGGTGGTCTAGTGGATAGTGTGTTGGACTTGTGATCGGAAGGTTGTGAGTTCAAATCCCGCCTGAAACCACACCACTACTAGTGTGCCCTTGAGTAAGGCACTTAGCCCTCAGTTACTCCAGGGGGAATGTCCCTGTAATTCGTAATTGTAAATTGCTTTGGATTAAAAGCGTCTGCTGAATGGCAAAATTAAATATTAATTAAGTAACAGGGAGGAGTTAATTAATTATGTTTGTGATGAACACAATAATAATGAACACTAGTTTATTGTATTACCGTGGGATCATGTTTGATAGCCAAATAGCTGCATCATTATGTCAGTGTTACAGCACTGTGTGCTTGTTTGGGTGTCTTCAGACAGTGACGTTCTTAAGTAGTTTGCCTGAAGTAGTTTACCAACGTATTGGTAAAGGAAACATACCCTGTTATTGTACAGACTTAGAACCCATACTACTGTTTGTTTGTTGCAACCACATCGTTTGAATGTAGGTCATGTTCTTACATGTATTACTTTGTATAATGCCCTCTGTAATGCCCTGTTCTATTGGATTCAGATCTGGTGACTGAAGAACATGATGAAACGACTTTTGCTGAAGGGATGCACATGGTCAGCAACAATACTAGGCTGTGGCATTCAAGCGATGATTGATTGGTATTAATGGGCCCAAAGTTTGCCAAGAAAACACTCCCCACACCTTTGGGATGTGGTAGTAGCTAAGTTTCTATGAACCAAACTAGTATAATGCATTACGAGTGAGGTTATAGAGCATTCAGGATCCCTAAAGTGCATTGTTAGACTAAGAATTCATAATTAAATCATGGTTACAAACGTTTAAATTGATAAAGGCTTTATTGCAGTCACAATGCATTATTCATCTGCAGTATAGTGCATTGTACGGTAAGTCTTAATATAATATTCCTAATATACATGGCTCCCTAGAATAGCCCGCAGAATAACAGTTCCTGTAAATGCAATAGTCAATGCATACAAAATAGGGGGAAATACAGTTAAATACAATTATCTACAAGGAAAGTACAGTATGTGGGATGGGGGTTATACACAAAACAAAAACATTTCTTTATGCACAAAACATTTCTTGAGAAAACAAGAATGCGAAGGGTTTTCCCCATCTGCTTAGATGACTCAATCCCACTCAACCCAAAACAGGAACTAACACTGTGCTTTAGGTATGCATGCCTGCTCAAACTGTTCTCCACCATCCATCTCAAGTTGACTGTCTCACCTTGGGTGATTCCACTGTCTGATGACTGGCAAACAATCTTCAGCCTTAAATCAGTCATGACTATTCAACAAATCAACAATAAATCCATAAGTGATTTTCAGGTTTATTTCCAACAAAATATAATTACATGATTTTATGACTCGAAATGTTGTTTTGAAGTTGAGTGTGCATTATTTGCCATTGAGGATGATAATCTTCTAGCATTGTGACTGCCAATACTGGTACCAATACCTTACCCTAACCCGATATTAGTACACTTGATACACTTTGATTCTTCTTTGTCTGCTCACTCGCCTCACTTTTCTGAAAATGAAATCTGTTAAACACTGAATCAAGTCTGCATGGCTAGACCCGGTGAAACAGTCAAATACCAAAAACGGTGACCGATCAGACTGATAGAATCCAAGAGCAGACACAGACAAGAGACAGTAAAGAGTAAAAACCCGAATAGGGTGAATTTATTAAAGGGAGTAGCAGGTAGGATGGTCGTTAAGCAGGCGGGGGGGTCAGGCAGGCGGAATGGTCGGTTGACAGGCAGGGGGTCAGGCAGGCGGGATGGTCGGCAGGCAGGCAGGGGTCAGGCCGGTAGGGCAGGCAGGCAGGTAGTAGGACTGATCAGGCAGGTAGGCAGGAGGGCAAGAGGGCGGGTAGGAAGACTGGTAGGCAGGAGGGGAGGTAGGAGGGCTGGTAGGGCAGGTAGGGAGGTACAGGGCTGGTAGGGCAGAAAGGCAGGAGGGCAGGTAGGGCAGGTAGCAGGAGTCAGATCAGGGTTCTGGGGGCATGGACAAAAAGGTTAAGTAGGAGTCAGGTACTGGCGGAACAGTAATAAGGTAGGGTAGCTAGACTAGCGTGACTTTACTAGAGGCGGCGTACAGGGATGAGGTAGAGCAACTGAGCAAGCTGTGCAAGGTTAACAACCTGCTGCTGAACAAGTCAAAGACCCAGGAAATCATCGTAGACTTCAGGAGGAAAAAGTCCGAGGTCCAGCCCCTGCTCATCGACGGAGAGAGCGTGGAGAGAGTCTCAACCCTCCGATTCCTGGGGATGCACATGCGGGATGACCTGACCTGGAAGGACAACACAAAAGACACCATCAAGAAGGCACAACAGCGGCTATACATCCTGAGAGTCCTCAGGAAGGAACACAGCAAGCAGGAGATACTGGTGACCTTCTACCGCGGCGCAGTGGAGAGCATCCTCACCTACGGCATCTGCAACTGGTTCTCCAGCTGCACTACCGCGGAGAGAAATGCGCTACAGAGAGTCGTGAGAACAGCACAGAAGATCACCGGCGCCCCCCTCCCCTCTCTGGAAGAGCTGTACAACACACGCTGTCTCAGGAAGGCCTCCAAGATCTCCAGGGACCCAACCCACCCTGGGTACGAACACTTTACCCGGCTGCCCTCGAAAAGGCGGTTCAGGACCTTGGCCGCAAGGACAAACAGACTGAAGAACAGCTTCTACCACAGGGTCGTCCAGGCCCTGAACACAGCAAAGACCTAGGTTCTGGGCCCTGGACAGTCTGGACGGATTGATGGCAGCTGCTGGACTGAAAAAATCAGGTGTAGTGCTGAGGCACAAATATGTACATTTCAAGCCTGCAAACTGCGACACTTTAAATAAATGTGCAATAACACTATTGTGCAATATGACAACCCTAGTCGACTATCTGTACAGTATAGTACAGTGGATAGTGTACATAGCCTTTATTTATGTAAACCAGCTCCTTCCCTTCTTGTGAGTTTTTTTTTTTTTCTTTCCTAACACCAGGGGAGCCACCCCTCCTAAATTTCGTTGTTTGGTACCTGTACTGTAGCAATGACAATAAAGGCCATTCATTAATTCATTCATTCATTCAAGCTGAAGCTACGATCTGGCAGAGCAGTGGAAGCTGGACCGGGTCTTTATGGAGGGCTAATGAAGTGTAATGCAGAGTAGCCGACACCTGACTGCTGCACACCTGACATCACTCCTGCCAATCAGAGAGAGAGAGAGAGGGGGGGAGAGAGAGAGAGAGAGAGAGAGAGAGAGAGAGAGAGAGAGAGAGAGAGAGAGAGAGAGAGAGAGAGAGAGAGAGAGAGAGAGAGAGAGAGAGAGAGAGAGAGAGAGAGAGAGAGAGAGAGACACCTCTACCTTGAGGTAGAGGGTGTGACAAAAGTCAACCAGACAACCCAACTACATTGTAAAAATGTTACAGTTTGTATTGATAGTGTGAACATCCGTTCTCCACAGTTAGATTCATAAGCATCTCACAAAACCACAAAGAGGAAGCTGTTACGCTGGGGCAGAGATCACACTGACCGATGTCCGGACAAAACAAGTTGTGATTCACAAATCAGGTTAAAAATAAAACTAGCTGATTAATCAATAAAGACGTTTGTCTAGAGGAAGGGACATTTTAGAAATAACAACGCAGAAACCCCCTCTTAGTTTAACCGTATTGTAGACGTATTAAAAAAGATCTGTACTTCCTCCTAAGTGCAATTTAATCATTGACGTTGTCTTCTGGCATACCTCCAAGTGTCTATCGCTTTATTGAACCGTCAGAGCAGAATCACTTCCTCTGGCATATAATGGATTTCAGCAGAGAGAGAGAGAGAAAGAGGGGAAAGGAGAGAGAGGACATAGAAGGAGTATATAACAAAAAAAAACGTTTATATTGTTTAATTGTTAGCACACATTATTTGACTGTTTCTTATATCATCTTATTATTGTGACCTGACATTTTAATGACATGTGTTCTAATTTGAGAGAAGGAGTGAATGGAGATTAAGAAAATTAAAAAGTAAGGAAACTGTGAGAGAGGTGCAGGGAAAGAGAACCAGAAACCAAGGGAGAGAGAGTGAGAAGGGGGAGGGGGTGGTGGTACGACAGGTGCATACTAAACACGAGGGCAGATGGAAATGATATAACTTCATCTGCTTCCTGTTAAAAAAAAATATGATGATCTATAATATCCTCTGTGATATGTGTTATTAGCTCTGTTTCTCTATACCCTATATGACTGTTACTGGGCTAGGCATGACGTCATACCATTGCCCCCCCAAAAACAGTGGAATTACATCACAGTATGATGGTCATCAGAAATAGGCTGGCATTGGACTGTTACTGGGCTAGGCATGGCGTCATACCATTGCCCCCCGCAAAAACAGTGGAATTACATTACAGTATGATGGTCATCAGAAATAGGCTGGCATTGGAACAGGGTGGCATCAGAAATCGTAACACTCTGTTTCAACATTTAATTTGGGTGTGTGATTTATTCAGTGGAATGTAAATGATCTAAATAGTACGAGCTATTAATAATACCCAATGGACAGTGAGCCTAATATTATACAAGGCTGCAGCTTGTCTCTGGGGAGTGTGTGTGTGTGTGTGTGTGTGTGTGTGTGTGTGTGTGTGTGTGTGTGTGTGTGTGCGTGTGTGTGTGTGTGTGTGTATGTGTGTGTGTGTGTGTGTGTGCACGTGCGTGCCTGCCTGTGTGCGTGCATGTGTGTGTGTGTGTGTGTGTGTGTGTGTGTGTGTGTGTGTGTGTGTGTGTGCGTGTGTGTGTGTATCCGGGCCTGTCGCTCTCAGATACAGCTGTAGAGGTAGTAGGAAGAAAGGTGGTTAGACAATTGTAAACCACTAATAATTCATCTGGCCTACATTGGTGCACTATTAGAGTTCTTCGGTTCCATTTCTAGTTACAGTTGGCTAGTTGTAGTATTATTCATTTAAGCAAGTGTATCTCATAAATGGCATCAAAAGCAGCCAAATTGTAGGATAGCCTATGAACCCTGCCTGTGGAAGGATCAGCATCGTTATGAAAGAGAAGAAAACATTTGGAGAATGTGTGACACGTTCTAATGCTTTGGTCCTCATATCGGGTCAGAACATTTTGATTGGTTGTCGATATGAGGACCAAAGCATTAGAACGTGTCACATATGTTAAAATTACAATGACTATTAATGACCATAAATACAACAGAAATATCCTTTTATGATTTAAGAAACATTACTAAGGTACAATCTATTCTCTCCCGGGCAGACACTGAAAAACGAATGCATGTGTTTGTCACTAGCAGACTAGATTACTGCAATGTTCCCCTGACAGGTCTACCAAAAAAAGTGATTAGTCGACTGCAAAGGGTTCAGAATGCTGCTGCACGTGTCCTTACAAGGACCAGACGGAGAGCACACATCACACCAGTCCTGAAATCACTGCACTGGCTCCCTGTGAGTTATAGAATAGACTTCAATATTAATTAAATTTGATTTGATTTGATGATAAATATGCACCACTTTAATGATAGTTGACTCACCTCTGCTGTGTTCTAGCACTCATATTAATCTTTTTTTTTGTAAGTTATTTTTTCTGAGTGGGGCAGTCCCACTCATAGTTTTTCATTTTAATGGACAGATAAGACAGTGAAGAGAGACAGGAAAGTAAGAGAGGGCATGTCAGCAGGGCATGGGCCGGAGTCGAACCCATGCCTACATGGGCATATGTGCACTGTAGACCGCGTGCTAGACCACTAGACCACCCCAGGCCACGCTCATATCAATCTTATTCTATCTTTCATGTTTGTAAAAATGTTTATCATTTTTGCTGTCCTCTATATGACCTGCTAGAGGTGCCATGAGTCTTGTTAAAATGTGTAGAAATGCAGGAACAGAGCTTTACATTTCCAAAATAATTCAGGGGGACGACCTCCATACCCCCTGCCAGATGAAATGTCCCACCCACCCCCACCCCCACCCCCCCCACACACACACACACATACACACACACACACACACACACACACACATTTAAAATCAAACCTACGCCCCTGGGCTGTAGTATAACCCAAACCTCCAGTAACCTAACAAGGTAAAATGTAGCAACAAAAGAAACAGAACATCTCTCATCTCCATGGCCCCAAGCAATAACGCAAAGCTAACATTCCATACAGAAGAAGAAGAGAAGAAGGGAAGAAGTCATAAATCAGTTGAAAGTTCTCCTCCGTGCTATTCCAGCTCACACTATGCCCAAGGGAACCCCTTTACAATCTGATATTGCCATAGGCAGCTTGTCTGTTTCTTTGCTCTCATTCCTTTTGTTTGGTTCATGTGCTGTTGTGAATGTAGTATGTATGGTTGTCTAGTGGTATAGGGATCTGGTGATCAGAAGGTTGCTGGTTCTGATCCCGCTGGAAAGTCAGTGTTGTTGTGCCTTTAAGCCCGGTATTCTGAACTGAATACAGTCCAGGTACTAAACTGTGACGAAATAACGTCATATAGAACTGAGTGACTGAGTGACTGAGTGACTGAGTGACAGATTGTAAGCTTGGTAAGCATTCAGAGCTGAATTGTAGCTTGAAAGACACCACCAAAATCTCCCATTGATGTTATTAGATGATGGAAATCTGATATGTGGGTTTGCAGGCATATGTCAAGGTACTATTTAGCCTTCAGTGAGGTAGAGGCATCTGTAAAGCCCAGTTTACATCTAGGATTTGCAAAGCGATGGGTCAGTTTTAGAACGTTACAGAGAAAGAACTCGGCAGACATTCCAAAGAATCTGGACGTTTCGCTGAGACTTGACATGTCAAAACGCTGGCGACGCCTTGCAACTGCCATCGCAGAACCGCGCCTTGCAACTGTCATCGCAGAGCCGTTGCGTTGCGTTGCGGATCCTCGATGTGAACTGGGCTTAATACCTCATTCAAGGATCTCTGAAATAATAGCCTTTATAATGACACTGTTATGGAAATGCATTACACTGTCTGAAATGTGCATTCTTACAGGATGATGTCAGTGGTATGGTTAGTTACTTTTTTAACATTAGAGCAGGTGTTACTGTATGTTATTCCCCCCAACAGTATCATGTTGGCTTCCAGCAGGGCATCCTTGAAGACTGCACGACGGGGAGCACTCAAAGCATCTGTTGCATAAAGCAACAAACAGGTTACAAGTTGACGACGATCACACCTCCATCAACAGCATCTCTGATGGCCACAGGGGGGGGGGGGGGGGGGGGGGGGGGGAAGGGAGTGGGTTAGAGAAAGAGGAATCAAAGAACAGAAATAAATAAATAAATAAATAAATAAAAGACAATAATAGAGGAAGGAAGAAAGAAAGAACAAGAAAGAGGAGACAGCTGTCACCAGTGATAGATCAAGCTGACCGGGGAACAGAGGAACTGCCAGCTCTTCAGCGTGAGTCACTGTCGGAGTCACAGTGACAGTTATCTTATAGGACTAGGAATATCATCAAACGAAATGTGTCATTGTCTAGTAATCATCGAGTAATCGTTTTAAAAAGACAGACAAAGTGATACACCTATCTGGCAGGCATCTAAACCAAGGCAGTACATGTATATCCTCAACAGAACTTTACCCCACCAGGTACTGTATGTGGTTTTAATTGACAAAAGAAAGGCCTCGTAAAGGGTGCTATAGTATGTATTTACTGTACGCCCTTTCACTGTAAAACACACACACACACACACACACACACACACACGCGCACGCGCACACACACACACACACACACACGCGCGCACACACACACACACACACACACACACACACACACACACGCACACACACACATACCATACCGTTCCCAGGAAAACTGCACCTTCAGCCAAAAAAGCAAGCTGTCAGTCAGAGGAGTTCACACACTGTGGACACTGAATACAAAATGCTCCAGTATATTCTATCTTCATGTAAAATGTTGATGTTAAAACCATATATCTGTACCGAAGGTATACAATCCTCTAGCACTTAAGGTTTGGATAAATATTATATCTGGCTAATATTTCCGTAAGAGAAACAAATACGTGGGGGGGATTTTCCAAAGCATAAATAACAGGCAATGTAGTACACATGACATTATATACGTGATTCCTCCTCATTGTGCTGAAATACTAATAATCATCACATATTTATATATACAAAAAAGAGGGGAAATAAGGGCCAGCAAATAGGGAAATGTTTTAAGACAAAATCCCATGGTGAAACACTACAATTACCTCCTGCAATGTACTCAGAGGGGTTTGATGTTCAACTGCTTACAACGTTATGGTATGCTGGAGATGGTTATAGCAGATATATATTTCAAACCAGTAAGGCAGTGGCCTTAACAGACTTCATATTTTCCATGTTCCAACTCATTAGCATATTCAGATTATTCAAGAGGAGGAGCACATTTCGGCAACGTACCGTAGCAAGAACAGTTTTTTGGCAATCACAGTATATCAGTGTGGATGACCGGTTAACCCCTCACACTTTGACTGCTAAATCAAAAGTAATAACGAGTATGGAAATCAGATCCTGGAATATTTGCATTGCAAATGT
This sequence comes from Nansenia antarctica, assembly GCF_963989245.1. NCBI lineage: Eukaryota > Metazoa > Chordata > Actinopteri > Argentiniformes > Microstomatidae > Nansenia > Nansenia antarctica. The sequence continues at coordinate 8,498,193 of NC_137682.1, read as the reverse complement.
TATATAGCTGGAGTGGCACTGTTCCACATAAGGCTACACCCAAGGCTTGGTGTACTTGTGGAAACATGATTCAGAAAAATTCCACACTTTCTAGAAAGTATCACCGTTCTGAGAGAGGGAGTTGAGCAATCCTTGTTTGATGGTTTTGAGTAACTTTCCATCTATTTGCAAATCTATTGCGAGAAATTCTCAACAAAGCATGTTTGCCATAAAAACTAAACCATTTACGTATTTTACTGAATAATTCTTAGGATTTGACCACACAGTTGTGGCCATTGAGGTGAGTGTCACTAAGGTCAGTTCACTTGAGTGGCAGTCAGTGTGAGTGTGTCTGACATTGTCCCTTTGTCTTACCCTCTGTCTGCTGTGAAACACAAATGTTTGTTCTAGTTATTGGATCATTATTATTATTATTATTATTATTAGTAGTAGTAGTAGTAGTAGTAGTAGTAGAAGTAGTAGTAGTAGTAGTAGTAGTAGTAGTAGTAGTAGTAGTAGTAGTAGTAGTAGTAGTAGTAGTAGTAGTAGTAGTAGTAGTAGTAGTAGTAGTAGTAGTAGTAGTCGTGGTAGTAGTAGTAGTCGTCATGGTAGTAGTAGTAGTCGTGGTAGTAGTAGTAGTATTCATATTATTAGAACATTTCTTATGTGATTTCTTGTTTGATTAATCTTCACATTAGCTATCTCAAGCTATTTTCAAGTTTTGACAGAGACACAATAGTTGAGAAACGGTTACATGAACCAAACAGTATTTAATCATTGATGAAAACATACTACCTACGCCTACCATCTGTATTAACTTGCTCTCTGACAATCTGATTGATGTCAGTCTTTTTTTTTTTTAAGTAAAGTAATGTATTATGTAATGAGTAAATGTAAATTACAGTAGCAGTAGCAGTACCATGTTACAATAATGTTACCTTACAGTAAAATCAGATTACAGTATTAAAACACATATTTATGGTATTTTACAGGGTTTTACAATGTGCATTACAATCTCAGTTGTGAGAGAGGAGCTTCCCAACTATGGTACAGTAGTTGCCTATACAGTAACCTTAATCTTTGTGGAACTGCTATAAAAATCGTACTTCCTTTCAGCTTTCCTGAAATGTAACTACATTTAACAGTATAACAGAGTAACTATCTGCTACGGTGGTAGTAAGAGACTCAATCCCTGACTTGAGATCCCTGTGCACAACTCTGCTTTTGTGTAAATCATGCATCACTGGTGCAATGACTCTAAATGAACTCACTGAACCTGCTTTACCCCCACCACACACACCCACACACACACATACATACACACACACACACACACACACACACACACACACAAATACATACATACACACACACACACACACACACACACACACACACTCACACACTCTCACAAGCCTGCTGTATCAGATCAGCTATCGGCACCCTTCTCTGGCCCCTGTAGCAAGCTCTGCGGCTTTTATTATCTGTGATGTGTTTGAATATGAGTTTCCTGTCTGTGTGTACGCTACTAAAAGCTATATTAGCTTTGTGCAGGCTACAAGCCAACAGTGTTACATTACCATGAATCAAAGCTCTCCCATCAAAACAGGGGAACAAAAGTGGCTAAGAGGAGGATAGGGGGGCATGGCTACAAGGGCTACAACACCACAAGGCAACAGTAACAGAAAGGACTGAAGGTTAAATTAATAATAGCATCATAGCCTAATACGTGGTATTGAAACCTATGTGAGTAAGAACACAGGTTAGCGTACGCCGTACGGTAACTTAAGTGTGTAAAGACAGAGAAGAAAAACCTTTATACAACCAGGGTATTATGACGAAGAGCTGAGAGATGTCATAACAGAATAGTCACGCTAAATGTGCTGAATCCTTCATTTCAGAAAAATACTAAATTAATAAAAACAATTTCTATGAACTACTTATGAAGTGCCTTCAAGGCATTTGTGATTAATACTAAGTATTAGCCTATATTGATAAACGCACTGGGGTGATATGAGTCCCCTTATAATCCATTCATAAATCACTATTAGACCAGTTGTAGTGCCTTTAGCTACCATTGTGAAACGATGCACTTCACTCCCTCCACCTCTCCCTCTCTCTCTGTTCTGTTCTGTAGTCTTATCAGAGCAGCTGATCGCCAGCCAGGCAGAAACATGAGCCTTCCATTCAGGTCGAGAGCAGTTGTGAGGTGACGCAGGGAGAGGCAGACAGAGCTGCCAGCCGACCAGACACCTGTCAGACACACAGTCCCAGTGACACACAGTCCCACAGTCCCCAGTCTGTCCCCCCAAACTGCTGCTACCAACGGTGACAGCTTTGACAATGACAGGTTGAAGCAGCAGAGAACGCAGTTTGTTTGTGGCTGTGCGGCCTCACTGTGTGGGCTGTGTGCTTCAAGTGTGTGTGTGTGTGTGTGTGTGTGTGTCCTTCTCCCTGGGAAATGTCTTGTTTGTTTCAGTTGTCATCTGTCCCAAGCTGAAATTCCTGAGGGCTTTTTTTTAAAGGCAATGCTTTAGTGTTTGTAGCATTGACACATTTCATTGTAAATGGCTGCAAGCCATGGAAGGTGTTTGTACTAAATATATAGGGCTATTACCGCATGCTAACAGTAGAACGAAAGTGTTCTCTGGGAAAGATGAGGGAGCTGACCCAGAGAACCAGGCCACCATGTAGGGACAGAATTTCTTTGACATGGTATCGCCAGCTGTGTCTCACCGGCTGCTGTGCTGGCCTCTTGGCCTTTCGACTGGTGTAAACCGATCCATACATGCATTGGTTCACCTCCCCCACCCCACTCAACTCAAACACCCACAGCCATCCAGCCTCTGACACAGCAGAAACGGGTCCCGCGCTCACCGTTGTATAAATAGACTATGCGTATGCATGTGTGTGCGTGCATGCGGTTGTGTGTGTGTGTGTGTGTGTGTGTGTGTGTGTGCATCTTTGTTTCGGTGTGTGTGAGAGAGAGCAGGGACACTCAAAAGAGATATCCAATGGATGCTATTAAAAGAGGGAAGGGTGTGGTGTGGTGTACAGATTGGTGTTATGTCATTGCTCCTAGAGTATATGCAGTCTGTGGAATTCCCACATGCATTAAGACCACCTAAGGAAATGTTCACAGTTCATCTTCTATTCTGGGATTGGGATTGGGAACGTTTATGCAGGGTTTATGCAGCGATAATTGGCTGAATCACCTAATTAAAGACCATTTCATATGGTGAAGATTGCTTAATGGTGCTCTAAATCATGGCTAAACATCGGAAAATCTGTATCAAGATAGTGGCAGCAAATTACTATCTTAGTAATTTCACTAAATTTCAGGGTGCTATATATGGAGGCTTACATTATGAAGACCAATTCCTCAGCTAGATACTGGTCTATGATCAGACTCAGAAACCAAGCAAAAAGTGTATTTCATTAATGACATGATCAGCTGATAATATGTGCAATATTGCAGCATATCTCTCCTGTATTAGATTGTTAATCATCCCTGTAATAAAAAATTAAGAAACAACTTTAGAGTTCGCTGTTGGCATACTGACTTTATACTGGTTTAGATACCAAGCCTTTGTCATAATTGTGCTGCCACAATACATTCTATCTCCATAGTATATCAATCACTGACGACAGGGGCGTAGCCAGTTCCTTTTCAGGAGGAGGACACAGAAGGGTACCACAGTTCAATAGGGGGGGCCAGCCAAAAGCGACCCCCAAAAAAATGTTAGGGTCAAAAATGAAGGCCGCCACCCACCTCTCTCTTCAACATTTAGACTACCAAGTGGAAACAATTACTTTTCTTAAATAGTACAATTAGGCTACACAGTGTATTTATGTCTTCATAGTTTTTTTTTGTTGGCTACATTAACTCTTGTAAGCAAGGAGACAGTTTTAAAAGTAAAACCCGAATAGGGTACATTTATTCAAGGGGGTAGCAGATAGGATGGTCGTTAGGCAAGCGGGGGGTCAGGCAGGAGGAGTAGTCGGCAGGCAGGCGGGGTGGTCGGTAGGAAGGCAGGGGTCAGGCCGGTAGGGCAGGCAGGGGAGTAGGTAGGCAGGAGGGCAGGTAGGCAGGAGGGCAGGTAGGAGGGCTGGTAGGAGGGCTGGTAGGCAGGAGGGCAGGTAGGCAGGAGGGCAGGTAGGAGGGCTGGTAGGGCTGGTAGGGCAGGCAGGCTTGTAGCAGGAGTCAGGACGGGGTTCTGGAGGCAAAGGTAGGAGTAGGTACTGGCGGAACAGTAAACAGGTAGGGGAGCTAGAAGCTCGATCTGGCAGAGTAGTGAAGGCTGGACCGGGTCTTTATGGAGGACTAATGAGGTGTAATTTAGAGCAGCCGACACCTGACTCCCGCACACCTGACAACTCTCCTGCTGATTAGAGAGAGAGGCACTGCCCACTACCTTGAGGTAAAGGGTGTGACAATGCCCTTGTCTAAAAGGACCACCCTGAGTCCCACAGCCTGATAGCCGAGCACATTCGCAGACCGACACGCAACCCCGTCATTCATCAGCACCACCGTCATTGCCATGACAATGGACCTATCGCTAAGCCACGCCCTCTTTGAAACCTCAGATAAACAAACAACGCTTCACTGACAATAACTGACTGACCGACCGTGACTGAATGACATTCAATGGCGGGAGTTGGCAAATTTCTGATTTCTGATTTACCACAGCAAGTAATATTACTTATATTATTAAGACATATTTTTTTAAGATGACAAGAATACTTCGGCTAGAAGCTTTTCACCATTAGATACTAGCGAGTTGTTTGTCCGAGTTTTCTGCCTGTAGTGACTTTTGCTGTGATATGATTGGACCATTTCTATTTTGGGGCGTGGCTTAGCGATAGGTCCATTCCATGACCAAACCATAACATGACAAAACCATACAAAACCACTAACTAACTACAATCAAAAATGACACATCCCTCTGGAATGCCTATTTTGCATTATCCAGCGATACTACCGATAGTAGACCAATAGCCTTAAAAAAAAAGCAATATGACTTTAATCATTGTTTTTCAAAGTATGGGTTTTATTCTAAGTAGTTAAACATTAGTTAATGGTCTTTGTCTCCTCCCTTATTGTTAAATTGAAACTATCCGTTCCATAACTAATACCTTATAAACGCTTGTGAGCAATTTCTAAGCATTATTTAACAGTAGTTAAGCATTAGTAAAGTGTCTTTGTGACTGTTAAGTTGTTAACTATCCTAACCATAACGAATGCCTTCATTCTGTAGTAAATAAGGCTTCATTTGGTATCATTGTTGACTGTAGTATCAAGTGAGGTTAATCAGTGTTTTGCATTTTTTAAAGTTGATTGAGATTATTTGATGCCAATTGTACAGTATATTCCATAGAAACCTAGGTATGGGGAGAGTATTTAAACCCTGCCATTTCATTATCAGCCAGACAGGAGTCGGGGTGCTAGTGCTGTTTACCCAGAGGATCCAACCCCAACACTGGCCAGGGGTTGGGAAAGTGTTCTAGACTCACGCAATACAGTTGAACTTTGTGATGTCTTCATGATTGATTTTGGCTAGTAAAGTAAATAACAAGTAAATCATCCCGACTAGAATTTTCAAAGATTGGAACATGTGGACTGGGGTGGTCCAGGGGTCCAGTACCATGGCCGACAGTGTGCACGCATGTCCATGCTAGCATGGGTTAGAATCCGGCACATGCCCTGCTGACATGCCCTTACTTTCCTGTCTCTTTCCACTGTCTCTATTGAATAATCCGTCTCTATCCAATAAATAGTTGAACAAATATTAGAGCGGGACTGCCCCACTTTACAACAACTTTACAACAACAACAACAACAAAAACCTGTGAATTATTACAGTATCGTGGATTAGTGTCTGTTCAAAGTTCAACTGTATTGGGTCACAGAACACGAACCATCCAAAAATGGTGAGGGCTGTGGAGTCGGATCCCCTGGCTAGGTGCTGTCAGGCATATTTGAAGCCTGTGTTTATTTTGTCTTGAGAGCTCTGCTGTATGATGATGTCAGTTTATGTTCAGTGTCCACATCCAGGAAAATTCACATGGATTCACATGGGTTCTATACAGTATAGAGAAGCTTCAAAGAACCCTAAAATAACCCTTTCTTCTAAGAAAAAGGGTTCTTCAGGTGAAAAGAGTTCTAGGTAGGGCCCTAGAAGAACCCTCTCCTCCAAAAAAGGGCTCCTTGGTAGTTATAACCCTAACCCTAACCTATCTTCACAGCAGAACCCTAAATACTGAGGGCTTAAGTGTTGGGTTCTGCGGTGAACCCCAGGACCCAGGAGTCCCAGTCCACATTTCTTAAAACCTCTCGCTCCCGCTCTGCAGCAGCTGTTCCTCGGATTCCAACCAGGGGCTGGCCAGGGTTATGATAGGGCAAACCCTCATCAGTTTCCAAGAACAAGAAAGCTCCTCTGGGAATGTCTCACTCAGAGATGTGCTGCACATGTCCCCAGAGACGAACTCACTACAACCCAATACTTCATTTGATTATTGTAGGATTTCAACTGAAGTCAGCATGCAGCTATTCACAGAATCTTATGTTGACAGACACACATTCAACCATTAGGTTCAGTACATTTTATCAGATCAGGTGATGAGATAGACCTTATTGACCTCTTTGATAATGCAAGGTGCTGCAAGGCTCTCTAATTAAGCAATCCTTTAAAAAATAATTATTCATTTTGTCACCAGCACTCCACACAAAATAGCCAGGCCTGAAATCCCTCAACTAGATCAAACTACAGGCCTTCAACAGCAGGGGAGAACTTTTCCACAGGCCTGTTGAATTCCGCTGGCAGTTGAGAGGAGCGCTCACGTAGAAGGCAGGCAAAGAGACAGTCTAGCTGGTCCAGGGTTAGACACTGACTGTTTTCTGTCATCCTAACTCAGTGTTATAGCCCCGTTTTAAATGTGTATGCTCTCTTTTACATGCTTTTACCACTCAAGCCTCATGAATCTCCAAGTCGGAGATTAACTTAAAGGTAAGGTGATACAAAGCAAGGCCTTGGAAGAACAAGAGCTCTGATCATATTGCCAGATCTTTTTTCTCTTTCCGAGGTGGAAGGTGGTCATGAGTGGCTAACTGACTCCGGGCTACAGCTGTGGCCCCATAAATTAGTGCACATAAATGTGGACATGAGCTGATACCCCTGGCATGGCAGGTGTTGCTTCACTGGGAGGTGGCTGGTGGGTGAGGATGGGGGGGGGGGGGGGCACTATATGTGCACTGATGGGGCTACAAATACTCAAAATATGACCTAAGCATTTACTAGCTAGTAATAGATGGTGTGTGCTTTTCTAAGACATTAGTTTGCATGTGGGTGATGTCAGGGTTGAACTTGCTGACACAGATCATTTACAGGGGCAGGGAGGGAGAAGAAATTCTGTCCCCCGTATCAGAGACACTGCATGGCAGTCACGCTTGACTTGCCTCTCTCTAGTGTTCAATAGTATAGTTTTCAATAAAATCTTTTGGTTGTATTCAACTTTATGTAGCATATGTAGCTACAATTTTCTATTTTCACTGATGCTTACTCTGTCTCACTCTCTTGTGTCTCTCTCTCTTTTCCAATTCTCTTCTTTTATCAGTATATGTGTTTTCTATCACAGTAGAACAAATAAATCCCATAGGCACTCTCATATTTTCCTAAGATGAAAACATCAACTGGAAGTGACCCCTGACCTTTAGTTGTGTTGCTCTGCCAACGTTTGTGCATGGGCGGCCAAGAATGCAGTGAGTTACTTTCTCATCGTTGCAGGCTATTGTCTGAAGTCCACATTTCGGAGAAACACCCAACCAGAAACACCTCCAGTAATCTTTTAAACAAACTTGACGACTTGTCATTATGAAATCTCCTTCCCACTTTAAAACGTTGTCACATTTTTTTCCTTTTAAGACTCTTTTAAAGACAATATTGCTCCCCATTACTAACCTACATGACTCAATAGCAAACAAGCAGAGTCATGTTATTACGAAGCAGTGACTCGATCCCTTTAAGTGGGTTTATAGCCAGCAGTGGAGGGTTCTGGAGCGTTGGGTTGGCACGGAGACAGCACACGCTGTCGTAATGGCCCAGGCAGAATTCCAGGCTGTTTACGGTAAAGATGGTGTTAAGCCTTCGCCGTCTGACAGCTTTTGGGGGTTGAGGCTTGGCACGAGCAGATGCATTTCATCAACTCACCTCCCGTCTGCCTGGATCTGAAGCACTTGATTGTTTTGTGGGGTCTTATTTACTGGAGGAGACAGACATTATTTATTCAAAAGGTTTCTTTGCACACAACCTCGTATGGTTCTCTCTCTGTCTCTCTCGTTGGCATTCCCGATATGTTCCGGGAAAGCAGCCAAGTACAGAAATTAAAGTATTTAAAGGGAGACTAAAGAGAGAGAGAGTATGAGAGGGAGAGAGAGAGGGAGAGAGAGAGAGAGAGAGAGAGAGAGAGAGAGAGAGAGAAAGAGAGAGAGAGATACCAACATACATATGAAGAGGGAATTACAGCATACAACATACATAGGCCTACTAAAGAGAGAAGTATGAGAGGAGAGAGAGAGAGAGAGAGAGAGAGAGAGAGAGAGAGAGAGAGAGAGAGAGAGAGAGAGAGACCAACATACATATGAAGAGGGAATTACAGAACGAAAAAGAGTAGGAAAGAAAGAGGGGCCACTTAGCTAATTCACTCACTGCTAGGCTGTCGTGCTGTGATGTTCAAAGACAGCCTGACCTCACAGGACAGTCTGAGGGAGACACAGAAGTAGAACCACCCAGAAGAAAGGAGCGAGGAGAAAAGGGAGAGTGGGAGGGAGGAGGGAAGGATTCAGTCATGCATCTGGCAGCTGAGCTGTGACTTGCAGCTGAAAAATATATATATCACACACTATATTATCACTGACTAGTTCAGAAAAGCTCACACGTACCCCTCCAATTTTGTCTGTATTTCCAATGAAATTGGAAGAAAAAAAAAGACAGTGGTGTTTTTTAGGCCATTAACTGCCTTAAAGGAAGCCACTGGTTAGAATGACTATTTAAAAGTCTGTATTAAACCACATACATAAATTAATGCTGGAGTTGTTCTATAATGTGTTCTCTAATCAAGAGAGAGAGAGTGAAGTGAGAGAGGGTAACATGTTGTGGGCAAATAAGGAGAAAGTGAGCGTATATTAACCCGGTCGGAATCAGAGAATTAGAATCAGAATCGCTTTTATTACATCTTACTGTAAAACAAGTACACAATAGTAAAATTCTTTGTAAAATGTAAAATAAGTAGCCCTTCTTTGATAAAGTAATAAAGTGGTGGTTTCAATAGCACAAAAATGCTGTGCAAGGTACGATGATATGTAATATAATACAATACAGTACTGTAGTAAGGTCCAATGGTATACAAGTAATCCAGTAGTGTACAGTAGTTATAATACATTATAACTTATAATATAATAATAATAATTATAATATAATAATAATTATAATTATTATATTATAATAATATAATAATGTTCATTTTTGTAATGTGTGTGGTGCTGGTTAGGGGGTGGCAGACTTCAGATTCTTCCAGTGTATTTCTCCAGGAGGATTGCTTGGGGGAAGTAGCTGTTTGTCAGCCTCTGGGTTTTAGCCCCGCGGCTTCTGTACTGTTTCCCTGTCGGCAATAGCTCGAACAGTTTCTGATTGGGGTGGCTGGGGTCCCAAATTCAATCATTTTGTAATCCCTAATTCAGTCATTCTAAATCCCTAAATCAATCATTTGCTGAACCAGTCCTATGATGCAATAGTCTTGAATCAGCTCCAGTTTAGCTAACTGTACGTCATTAGTTTATATACAAGCTAAAAAGTGTTACGCCACACATTTTAAACACAATGCATTTTGTAAACAGAAAGTTATTACGTCACACAACAATCTGATTGTTGCAGAAGCTATAGTAGCGGCAGGAAGAGCTTGTCAATAGGTTCAATATTACGGTCTTAGCCAATCAGCGATTTTTGGGGAGCATTTCAGATGATGTATTAAATACTTCAGAAAAACTCCTAACATATGATTCCTAGAGCCAAACATAGCCAAGTTAGCTCATCCCGCAGCCTCTGGGGTCGGTGTTGTTGTTGGCATCAGGGAATTGGAAGGATACCGCCTACAATAGTTGGATGTCAGTGACAGTCAAGGGAGAGGGCAGCAGGGCAATCCCTATCATTGACATTGTATTCAGTGGCTGGCTATACGCTAGAAACTCCTGCACAGCATAGCAAACCCCAAACTTTGGGCCAATGAATGAAGACAAATGGCACATTGACATTTGAGCTACATGTAGTTATATTACTTATTAGTAATGCTATGCTAACCATTCAGTGGGCATGAATTGGTAGAAACTTATGAATTCCTTTGCCTGTTGGACAACACACTCAATTTGGCAAGATCTATGATTTGGGACATGGGGTTATTTTGATTCTTTGAACAGCAGTGTTGCCAGAAAGTGGTATGTTCAGCCATTCTATTATCATCTGCTAGACCATGATAACAAGAAAATGACCCAATGACACAATTCTGCCAGTGTCCATTATGATGACATAAGGCATTTACACAGAGACAGCTTTCCATACTCCCATAATGCTTTATGCGTTAGGGGTGGCTCTTCGCTGCTATTGAGCCAGTGCTATTTTAAGCACAGACTGTATTAAATTAAGATTATATAACCTAAGATTATATCACCTAAAATGGAACCCGGTCTGCTTTACTCTCAACATATAAACGAGCACTTCTACACAATTGGGGCTTTTGATAAAACATAGGGTTTTTATGACTAGGGCCTCTGATGGGTGGGAATGGTAGCCCTCTGCCAACTCAGTGTTGGGTTGTGCCAAGTTTGCTGTATGCTGAGAAAGACAGCCTTTGAACAATCATTACGGTTCTATTTACTCATGACATCAACCCATGGCCGAGAATCAAAACCACTTGATTTGTTTAGTCTTATTCCAGCCATGTGTACTAACAATTATAGTTCATCTCATCTGTGCTCTGTAGGACGGTAGCAGTATAAGGCAGTGACAGGAATAGGGTCGCCTAAAAATAAAGACTGAAAACGGTTTGAATAATAATGGCACGTTGCCAAGGGTTACGATGCTGTTCTTTCCACACGAACGATGGGGCCATTGTTAGTGGGCTGGCATGCAGTTAAATACCCCACCCACCCACCACCGCCCCCCCGCCCCCCCCCCCCCCCCCCCCCACCATTCCCCCCACCTGAAAAAAAAATAGGAGCCAGGCTTCCCACCAGCAAAACATCTATAGGGTAGGAAATGGAAAAAAACAAGAATGGGGAGAGAGACAAAGAAAATGATTTGGGTCCCAGTTTTTTCCAAAGGAAGCTCCCAATCATTTTGAGGTGTGTGTTTTTCGCTATTGGTCTCCAACAATGGTGTGAGAGGGTTCTATGAGGGTTGTCATTAGGAATATCATGAAAGTAAGTCTTTGTTTTGACATGGCACCTCTATGGACATTTGAACTGTTATGAGTGAATGTTGGATGATTCTTCCTTAGCCCTCTGTTTAAGACACCCAACAATTGCAGGATAGTTTAGGTGTAGACCTGAAAGCAGACAGAGCAAAAGGGAGGGGGACGTTCTTCAAAGTGTATGCCACAGTTTAGGTCAAAATTCATCTGAGGACAGTCAAGGATTGTGTTGGGTCATAGGGGTAGGAAGGTTTGCTGGATATATGGGGAGTTGGCTGGATAGATGTGAGATTGGGGAGATGGCTGGGAACACAAGCCCAAGAAGTTGAGGGGAAGCTATGGTAAATGTTCCTTTGTGATGTACCGGTATATAAGGAAGTGAATAACTATTTGGCCATTGGAACCAATAACAAAAAAAAAGTTTATACTATTTTGTCACTTTTTTTGATCAAATCATATTTCATTACCATGGGTGAGTCGCTCCCTTAGACTGGGCCTATAATTCTTCTGGGATGACCCTTTGCCTCGTCATTACAATGAGTTTAATTTGATTCATTGTTCTGTACAGGATGCCATGTCAACTCTACTATCAATAGGAGAGGAAACTTGCTCCAGATTCCCAAAATGAATAACTACCCTATGATTAGGGCAATACTTGCTATATATCACTTTAATGTTTGTAATAACAGCAAGATGCCGCACCTATTAAGATACCATTATTGTATTTGCAATAAAGAAAAGATACCCACTTCCATTTCACATTCTACTCAAATCCCTTTTCCCAAATCATGTGTTAAGTATACAGTCTAACCACTTTGCGGTACCCGGTAATAGAGGAACTAAACCATAAAAAGTTATCTAATTTCTGAATGGTGAAGCCAATATGTACACCAATATCATCAAATAAAAGTTTTGAAGTACGGAGCCAAAATAAGACAAAATGCGTCACTGCCCCATTACTTACGCAGGGCACTGTATCTGAAATACATTGATATACATATTAGATAACTTTCTAACTATATAGATAACTATATATTTGATAGAAGACAACAGGATCCCACTTATTTTTCTTTCTTTAAAAGTCCCAGGTCCCTGCTGTGAGGTCACAGCAGCCTCTCTGAGTAAGGGCACTTTCACCATACAAAGAGGCTAATGTGTCTATCCTGAGTCTATCCTATTCTCCTGCTCCTCCTCCTCCTCCTCCTCCTCCTCCTCCTCCTCATTCTCTCCATTTTCAAAGTCCATCGTGTGGAAGTCAGACTGTCTGGAAGTGGCTGCGGCATCTACTGGATCCCTCCCTCCTATTCCCTCCACCCTCCCCAGGGAAGGATAATCTGTCGGAACGTTGTGCAGCATTCCCGATCCAAACCTGGACACAAAGAACACCTAGGCAGCCAAAAAGCTTAGTAACAGGAAGTGATGTTGACTCAGCCCTGGAGCTGAGGGGGAACTCATTTCAACTCTCAGCGAGTGTGTGTGTGTGTGGGGGGAATTTCAGGTTGTGCAGGAAGTGTGGATGTGTGTCTGCTGTGTGTGTGAGTGTGCGTGTGTGTGTGTGTGTGTGTGTGTGTGTGCGTGTGTGTGTGTGTGTGTGTGTGTGTGCGTGTGTGTGTGTGTGTGTGTGTGCGTGTGTGTGTGTGTGTGTGTGCGTCAGTGTGCGTCTGAGTAATGTTTTTGCTGCCTGAATCATATCAAGACATGATGGAAATACAGCATGTTTATTTAAAGAAACAATAAGAGGTTTCTGTGAGGGTTATGTATATAACATTGTATGATTGTGTGTGTGCCTGTGTATGTCTGTTTGTGACAGTATATAGGGGGGGGGCGGAAGTGGATATGTGTGTACGTGTGTTTTATCGTATTGTAATCCGGTAATGTAATTCCATGATGGTAGATAAGCATCCAGACCATCCTACTTTCCCTGCTGGATGGAGCCTAATGTATATTATTGTTTCCTGTTATTGTGACACAGCCTCGTTCTCTTTCTCTCTCCCTATTGTTACATCCTACACAAACACATGCAGAGCTCTAGACTAAATAACCAAACCCTGTAGCTCATAAACCCATTGACCTACAGTATGTTTTGTAATCTCTCATGTTATTTCACCCAGTTTAAATTGTATTTTGTATTTATGTCACTTTTATTTATCCAGGTTACTCTCATCAAGAGAGACCTGGTCCAAGACAGCAGCAGGAGAGGAAACATGTGGGCTCATTTGGGAAACCTCATAGGCATAGACACATACTACTAAATATAACCGCAAGCGGCAATGGGGCGTGTTCCTACAGATATGCCCCCATAAGCATAAATGGGGTGAGATTGATAGACACGGGGTAGACCTACAGACAGGTTGTAGATTGACAGATAGGGGGTAGACCTACAGACAGGTTGTAGATTGACAGATAGGGGGTAGACCTACAGACAGGTTGTAGATTGACAGATAGGGGGTAGACCTACAGACAGGGGGGTAGACCACTCACCTAATATGGGCCAAGTTGAACTCATGATATACTAAGCTTTGATATTATAAAGTACCCTAGGACCACGGGCCTGTAAGGTACCAGTCACCTAATTATGGCCTGATATACCTACTAGGCTACTATGGTATGATGATAATAATCTAATGGAGTTGGCCGGCGGCTGCTCTTTCCAGAATTGTATTGAGGAAAGGAAGGTTAGAGATTGGCCTGTGGTTATGAAGGTCATCAGGATCCAGACCAGGCTTTTTGAGGATGGGGGTGACTGAGGCAGTTTTGAAACTGGCGGGGACTATACCAGATTCTAATGAGGCGTTGATAATGTCCACCATGTAGGGGCAGAGGATGGGTAGGCAGTCCTTGATCAGAGCTGTGGGCATGGGGTCCAGGGAGCAGGTGGAGGCCTTGGCCATGGTGACCATCTTGGCGACTTGAGGAGCATCCACAGGGGAGCAGGAGGAGAGACAGCATTGGGGGACGCGCAACACTGAGGGGGCGTCACTATGTGGCTGAGGTACGGGTGGAGGGGGAGGGGGCTGGTGCGAGGAGCTGCTGGTGGATGGAGTCAACTTTCGCCTGGAAGAAGTCCAGGACTTTTGAGCAGAGATCGGAGGCACCAGAGGGATGGAGGGCATCAGGGGGGCAGTGGTGGGCCGTCAGGGCCAGCAAGGCCTTCTCTGCTGGCCTAAACGTAATCAGAATAAACATTTAATTTTGATATATTTTTTCCCCAAATATGTATTAAATTATTCCCTTAGTCTATTCTCTTCATTTCATAGCTTTCTTCTTGGTTGCGCTGCTTCCAGCCATTTGGAGGGCTGGCCTTTAGCTTTTATTCAATCATATAATTTCAGCCATAATGTGTATGTGTGTTTCTATGACTCTGAGCAGTAATGTGGGTATCTGTTTGTGTGTGTGTGTGTGTGTGTGTGTGTGTGTGTGTGTGTGTGTGTGTGTGTGTGTGTATGTGTGTTTCTATGACTCTGAGCACTAATGTGGGTGTCTGTTTGTGTGAGTGTGTGCGCGCACGTGTGTGTGCGTCTGTGTGTGTGTGTGAGTGTGTGTGTGTGTGTGTGTGCGCGTGTGCACGTGGACAAGTGTCTGTATGTGTCTTTGTGAGTGTCTGTGCGTCTTCAAGTGAGCATGACCATTTGTGTGTGTGTGTCCGTGTGTGTGCGTGTGTGTGTGTGTGTGTGTGTGTGTGTGTGAGTGTATATGTGTGTATGTGCACTGCGGTGGTCGTGTGTGTGTGTGTGAGTGTGTGTGTGTGTGTGTGAGTGTGTGTGTGGGTGTCTCTGTGTGTATGTGCACTGCGGTGGTCGTGTGTGTGTGTGTGAGTGTGTGTGTGTGTGTGTGTGTGTGAGTGTGTGTGTGGGTGTCTCTGTGTGTATGTGCACTGTGGTGGTCGTGTGTGTGCCACTGAGTCAAACAAGTTAGAGTTCCTGTGGTCATGTGTAATGAGAGGGTTTTCTTTATATCCCATTCAAACATCCGTGTGTCATCCCGGTTAATAACGGGTTCCCTCTCTCTCTGCTGCTGCTGTTGCTGCTGCTGCTGCTGCTGCTACACATCTAATGGATTATAGTCACCACACATTGAATGAATGAATGAATGAATGAATCGTTTAATGAATGAATCGTTTAATGACCACACGACCTAGGTCGGTGGAATTTGTTTTCGGTACAGGTGGAAAAGCTCAAACAGCAGTGTCAAAAACATACACACGTTACACATAACTATCACATGGACATGTACACACATAACCATAAGACAAGAACATAGTCAATATTTACAATTTATAAAGTGCAGTACGTTTGGCAGGGTTAGTGCAGTGAGTCAGGTGTTGAGAGTCCTTATAGCAGAGGGGGAAAGAATGCCACCACTAAGGGTAGTTGAAGTGCTGTGCACGTGCGCAGTACATGTACAAACTTCATTCTAAACGAATAACCTCTCCCTTATTTACCATGCAACTGATGAGTGACAGCCAATCAAGTAAGAGAGTTAAGCTGTTATTTCGCTGAATTAACTGTCCAGTTGGCTTATCGGGCGGAATCCTAACTCGATCTGCTCGCTCCAGTGAAGCTTTCACCCGTAGCTAACTCCAAAGCCATCACACATCACTGTACCTTCTGTATGAGAGTGGGCTGAGAGAGGGTTGGCCTTCCTTGGGTTGGCCTTCCTTCAGTGTTCGGGAATGGCATACTAGCATACTATTCATACTAGATATGACGTCGATTTTGAGTATGCAGTGCGTTCACACTGTATAGTATGTGAAATTTGAGTATGCGAGAAATCTAGTATGTATACTAGATTCGCCCAACATTACGAGTACTATTTTGAGACTGTGATCTTGATCCGTCCCTGTTTTTAGATCTTGTTTTGCCTGCTCTTATTAAGTGAAGATCGTTTGGTACCGCTAACTACTTATCCGCCTGCCTTTGTCTGCACCCGGGTCCGCTTACAACACAGGAACCTTACAGTAGACTAAGCCACCAGTGGATGCAGAGCAGCGCTGTCTCACCCTAGCAGCGCTAGACGCCGTCTGTGGGGAGCATGGCGCGTTCTGGCCTGCAGAGGGAGCCAGACTGTTGGTGGGGGATGGATGACGATCTGATTACGGACAGGTGTCAGTAATCAGACTCGTTATCCAACTGGTCTTTTTAACCTGTGTGTGTTTGTTCCCCCGGGAGTGAGCGAGGCAGAGACAAGCTGCCGGACGGAGAGAGACCCTGTGCCGAAACGAGCGAGCCAATCCCGAAAGGGCTGATTACTATTTGTGTGTTTTATTATTTTGAAACTGAATTGCGCCAGCACGCTGTAGAGCTAAATAAACGTGCTGACCAAACCAGTCCTCTGTGTCGACCTCCCTCTGTGCCTAGAGACTCTTACGCCGTCCTTGCGCAACACAAGCATGATATGTTGCCGCAGATGTTCCAGGGCAGATGTTCCCGGGCAGATGTTCCCGGGGCAGATGTTCCCGCAGCGGCTCCTTCGACTCGTCCTGTGGTCC
Organism: Nansenia antarctica; assembly: GCF_963989245.1. Taxonomy (NCBI): domain Eukaryota; kingdom Metazoa; phylum Chordata; class Actinopteri; order Argentiniformes; family Microstomatidae; genus Nansenia; species Nansenia antarctica. The sequence goes on along the minus strand of NC_137682.1, from coordinate 8,481,267 downwards.
ACCGTGAGCCTCGACTTCAGCCTCCTGAGTGCTACAAAGTTTCTCACGCAGTGCTCTCTGGTCTTCAGTCTCCAGCCGTCCTACTTCCCCACCAAGCAAGCCCGGGTCACCTACATCATCACCCTGCTGAAGGGGTCGAGCCCTGACCTGGGCCACCTGGGCAGAGTGGGAGAGACAGACCCTGGCCTGCATCCACGTTCAACCTGTTTACTTAGAAACGCTATAAGGTATTCAACACACCCAACGACGAGCTCACCCCTCAGGGAGTTACCAGAGACACTGGATGCACTACTGGGTGAATTCAACATCCAGTCAGAGCTTCACACGTCTGGAGTACTTGACCTTCTCCTCTCCTTCAATCTTACCCTGTCCCACTCTCCTCCCTCACAATAGTATAATCACAACAACATTTTACGCAATTTCATAGCTTAGACCCCTAATATTTGAATTTTCCAACAGTCAAAAAGTGTATCCACCATGCATGTAAAGAAAGCAACAATTCAGCCTATAGAGAGAGAGAGAGAGAGAGAGAGAGAGAGAGAGAGAGAAAAATAAAGCCTGTTGAATTGAATTGAATTGAATTGAGAGAGAGAGAGAGAGAGAGAGAGAAATAGATGTATATTTACATCTATTTTTTTCATGCTATACTGTATATTGTGTTACTGTCTATGGAAAAATGTGCCCCTAGGCCTCACTTAAAACACATCTGCAAATGATTATTCTCTGTCCTTCTGGTCTTTCCTTTAAATGTACCTTTCCCTTTTTACAGCTTTTTAAAAATAAACTCACTCTACAGAGTACGTTTTTTGTCTGAAGGAGAGACAAAAGGTGGTGAGAGTGGGCGGTGTAGCCATTCAGAAATAATCTCAAAACTTAGCTAAACTGAGTTTTTCTGGCGCAATAAAAAATAAAATAAAATAAACGGAATAGTCCTAAAAGGGTCAACTGTCCTCCTGACTCTCCAGGCAGACTCAGCAGCACGTATTTGAAAACCAGTGAGGCTGAGAGGAGTCAATGACTCTTAGTTAGATTAATTGTTGTCCTGGAGAGGGACCTTTTCTCATAGTCAGAGAGAGATAAGATAAATGTAAACCTGATCGGGGAGAAGGAGAGAGACATTTAGGGGCAGGTTTTTTAGCCCTATAACAAATCCAAAATACCATTAGTTTTGTGTTTTGTCTCTCCTTGTTGTGGGGGTCTTACAGAACATCAGAGAACATCTCACATTTAATGATTCAGTCAAGCCAAATCCTACTGAACTGGTAATCGGTACTGTACATACACTACCCAGACAACACACACGGATTGGACTGACGCAATCACTACATCTAATCTATGAGAAATCTCTGACTTATGTCATGATTTTCTAGCAAGTGCCTCAATTCATAATTCATAGCATGACCAACATGCAGTCACCTGACTGCCAGCTGCACCGTTCGACTCAAAGTGCCCTGTCTGAGAGAACGCCAGCTTCATCGCTGTACCGATGGCTGACATTTGATACTCCTACGCCTACATAGTGCTAACGTACATGTGCAGTCTGGGTAGTGACGCGTGGCAGTAAGATGTGATCACTGGTCGCTTAGCTGTGGCAGCTAATCGGGACATATGCCTCGTATATGATTAATGTATGCTCTTTTAACCCTCTGCTTATATGTACCCTCCTTTTAACCGCCTATGATTAATGTATGCTCTTTCAACCCCCTATGTTATGCCCTTAAGCTAAATGCTTGTCCTGTCTACTTTTTTGTGCCTAGGTCTACCTATATTTTATCTTTTAAATGTACTTTTTTCCTCCAGGGAGCCGTATAAAACATCATGGCATAGGGACTGCGGATGAAAACTAGCTTTCGGGCTAACTCTGGCGTATTTACAATTTATTTTTGTTTTATTAATATGCACTGTCCCTTGAATAAATAAATGAATCTGAATCTGAATCTGATGTAAGAGTACCACTCAAACATTGCAAATTGAGGCTGTTTATTCAACATGTTTGAAAAATAACTCTTACTCCAATTTTCTACAAAAACAGGCTAAAAAACGTGTAATGTCTGCCTGGCTTAGCCAAGGGATAGTTTCTCCGTGTGTCACAGAACACTTCAAAGGTGAGTCAGCAGTAACAGGAAGAAATGGTCACTGCTCAACTCTTTGTTCCGCAAGAGGAGAAAACAGCTGTATTGGAAAGAGGACAGAACTGAATCTTAAATAAGGATAAACAATGTACATTTCAGAAGAGTTTTGAAACAGAATTTCAACTTGGGACACTGCCCTTTCTTCCAGCACTGCACAACATCTGAAAAATAAACAAAGAGAGTTAAAGACTTTATTCCTCAGTACTTTTATTTCATTTTGCTAACCCTAATCCTCAAATGTTAAGCATTACAAATGACCAAGTACTAAGGAAAGCAGAAGAGCATAAAGTAAAACAAATAGCTGACCAACTGATTTACTTTTTACTTGAAGTGGCTTCCCATCATAGCACTAACTAAGCATGCAATGACCACCAAAATGTATACAGTATATGTTTTATTGACAAATTCCAACAATGGATAAATATTGGGGTGAGCTATGTATTGGCCATGGAGTTGATACTCTACATCCAACATTCATCGACAGTCATCGATTCCCAAAACAGTCTCGTTTCACAATATTTCCCAGATGATGACCACATTCCTAGCCCATATCAAAACAATGGTCCACCCAATTTTCCATGGGCCCAACCACAAACTAATTCCTGGCTACGCGAATATGGTAATGACATTATTGAATTACAATTTTCATATTGACTCAAATAATGCAGGCAAAAGTGGAAAATGAATATGCTATTGTGGGATTGCACAGTAATTTTCACATTAGAATGAACTTTTGAATTTTGTCAGCTACAAAGTAGCGCATGACTTTGAAAATGAAATATCAAATGGCTTTGAAAATGAAAATCATATGATTGCATTTGAATTTGAAGAATGCATGCAAAAGCGGAACATGCAATTGCAATCTCAAATTGCATTAACATTTGAGTTAAGTCCACTATATGCTTCCATACACTAATGGTGTATATGATTCCAAACATTTGACAAACATTTATATTTCCACTATATTTCCATATCTCCATAGAACAGCTGATTACGGTAAGTGCCTTTCCCAAAGGCAAATAATTTAACTTGTCTCCCTCTGGAGACCATGAAGGCTGCTTATCCAGATCTGTTCAGGCATCTGTTCACATGGAAAGTGAGGGACATTTGCACTAGCCTGAGGGCTAGAGGCATATTGACAGACACTGTGAGGTGTCAATAAGGGAGGCAGGGGGTCTACACCCAACCCTACCCTCCGACAAGGTCCATATGTTCAATGGTAGCAACACACACTCCCCAATTGGACATCACACACACACACACACACACACACACACACACACAGACAGACACACACAAACCCCAAGACCAGCTGCCCCCCTACCCATGAGAAAAAATAAAGATCCATCATCATCCAAGTATCCTCTACCTAACAGGACCAAATGTAAACACAAACACACGCGCACACACACAAACACACACACACACACACACACACACACACACACACAAAGACACAAACACACACACACTCACACACACACACACACATCAAAGCCGTGATTAAATCATGGGATAGACAAACTTTCTTGTTTGCTTTCCAAGCACCCAAAGGTGTCTGATTGGAGGAGTCACGCTGGGTGACGACAAGCTGCTTGTTTGTTTGTTGGTTTGTGGATTTTGTCCGAGTCAACAGAGGAGTGTGGGAAATCCGAGCGTTGCCTACATTACACCAAAGTTCAACTAAACAGTAAATGGACTGACTTATATAGCGCTTTACAATGGCCTCTCGTTCACTCATTCATGGCAAGCTACCATGCAAGGCACCTGGTGTTCAGTGTCTTGCCCAAGGACACCTCGACATGTGGCCAGCTGGGGTTCAAACCGCCGATCTGCCTACCTTGGGTTCATTAGAGACCGGCTCTACCTCCTGCGCCACAGCCGCGCCCTCAACTGACCTTCAAGGAAACGTTTTGGGACGGTGTGTGGTATACAAACTTGGAACTGGTGCTCATGCTACTGTTTAAAGTGTGTCCTATAAACATGTGACCCCTGAACTGTAACTGGAATAGTATCAATAACAACATCCAATTGGTTGGTTGTTCCATTTTGTCTGCACATCAACATCCGCTCAAATGCTTTATTCCAAGAATGTTGAGCAAGCATTTACCATTGCTCACTTGATCTACTGTATTTGTTCATATGAATCAAAAATGTATTCAAGCCTGCACATTAAAATGATCTCCTAACTAGGAGATTAATGCTTTTATCTTTGTCAGGGGAAACATGATAGTAATACAACTCTGTGTCCCTTGCTTGGGTAAATAGAAGCATGTTAGAAAAATGGATTTTGTCGGGTTCGGTTACAGCTTGGTAACATTGTGGCTCCCCCCCCCCCCTTTGTATGCATCCATTAATCCATTGTATTTGGTAGAGAGAGAGAGAGAGAGAGAGAGAGAGAGAGAGAGAGAGAGAGAGAGAGAGAGAGAGAGAGAGAGAGAGAGAGAGAGAGAGAGAGAGAGATCTAATGTTGCATTTAAAGTAAGGAGGATCCTTCTGCAGTCACTCCTCAGTTGGGGGAAGAGGAGATGGGGGGTAAAAGCAAGGGAAAAGGGAGAGGGAGGGCGTGAGGGTAGGAAGCACTCTAAACGACAGGAATCAGGTGGTGATGGTATCATTTTCTCCAGATGGCCAGCAATCCCTTACTGCTTTACACATAAAGGATGGATTAGGGGGAGAGGCGGGGTAGAGGTGGGGAGGGGAATGGACAGGAGCGAATCCAAACCTTCCATGGGGAGACCTAGGACATAAGAGGGAGAGATTGGGGGGGGGGGGGGGGGGGGGGGGGGGGGTGACCATCACAGTTAGCCATTAGGACTATTGAGAGGACTAATTTAGAATATGGAAGTAGAAGAGCTGGATAGGGTTGGTAAGCCTTGCTCAGGGGGCCGCAAGCATTCCCAGCCCAGCACTTAATCACCAGTTGCGGTCAAACGACACATTTGTCCATGTTATTCTATTGAGTTTTTCGCCACCAACTTGAAACTATGTGAAGGGACCTTTTTGTGCCAGACACACGAGACGTCCCAGTGGGGTCCCTGAGTCAAAGTGGTGTGTGTGTGTGTGTGTGTGTGTGTGTGTGTGTGTGTGTGTGATGAGCTTGTGCATGTGTGTTTGTGCGTGCATATATACAGAGGTCACTGTAGGAGACACAGTTCCTCCAGATCCACTCTGACAGTCTGCGATAGTGATAGAAAGTGATGCTGGCGTTTGGAGGTCCAGGGGCCTCATTTATAAAACTTGAACGTCATCTTTGACTTTCACGTAAGCACATTTTTCTAAACGGACATAAGCATTATTTATAAAACGAGCTGCGCTTGTTTAACTTTGCGTACGTGCTTCCTTCTATAAATACCAAATATACTTTAAATTGAACGCAGGTGAATAGCGGCTCAATTATAGCGGCTGAATTAAGCCAAGTGGTATAATAATATAGGGTAGGCGTTCGTCTGGAAGCGGGAGATGGCAGAGAAGGGTGATTTAACGTTTGATCATGACAACTGCCATGTTGAACTGTCTGGGTCCGCTTCCCTACCACCAGCCACGACACATAGAGAGAAAGGGAGTGCTGGATAGAGAGAGAGAGAGAGAGAGAGAGAGAGAGAGTAAGAGAGTAAATTTGAGAAGGGGGGAGGACGGCAATAAGAAGCCATATGGACATCAGCTGTGAACCTGACCATGACGTCTGGTTCTGCTCTCCTATGGGATGACCACTTAAATAAGACTGCCCTCCTGACCTCACCAGACAGGGGGATATGACTTAAAAGGGATGGGGGGGGGGTTGGTTTGAGCGGTCAGAGGCTTACAGTGGGGGAAATAAGTATTGAACACATAAATATTTTGTCCAGTAAATGTATTTTCCAATGAGCCTATTCAAGTGAAATTTGCACCAGACTTTGGTATTAACTCAAACAGTCCAGACAAAAAATCTAAACTGTACAGTAGTCTGTACAAATGGGTCTAGGCCGTTCTTTTTTAGTAAAGGCTTGATAACTGCAGTTTTCAGGGTTTCGGGGAAAACTCCTGATGAAAGGGAAGTGTTGATTATTTGTATTAGGTCACCTGCCACGCAGCTAGATATGGTTTTAAAAAAGCTTGTTGGCAGGTCATCAAGGGCACAGGTGGATGGTTTAAGACGTGACATGATTGTCTAGAGTCTTGTCGATGGTGTTAAATTGTGACAATGTTGTTAAGTCTGCCCTATTTGGGGTTGTTAGTGGAGACCTGTTTTGCATGCCTGACACAGAAGAGCTAAGGTCGAGTGAAATTCCTGAGCAATTGGTGTTGGGGGATTTGTTAGTCTGTCAACAGTTTTGAAAGGATGCGGGCGTTATTGATATTATTGTTCATGATCTTAAAGAAAAAACAAGCATTTAGTTTGTCAACTAAGAAACAGGAAAGAGAAAGAAGCAGTGGGGTGACCTTGCTGGAGGACGGAGGAGAACGGGGGGAGACAGACAGACAGAAAGGGGAGGAGACCTGACGCCTGTCACGTCACAAGAGAGAAAGAGAGTGAGGATGACAGTGGAAGAGAGTTAGGGAGGCTAAGAAAGACTAGTAGAGAGAGACAATACATTGTAAGGTGAGGTAGCACTCTGCAACATTGGCACAGAGATAAACACCTTTAAGAGTGGGGGGGGGGGGTAAAAGAGGAGAGCGGAAACAGAAAGAGAAATGAACTCACTGACAGAGAGAGAGCATGCTGTGAACTCAGCATGTGTGTGTGTGTGTGTGTGTGTGTGTGTGTGTGTGTGTGTGTGTGTGTGTTTGTGTGTGTGGAAAGGTTCGGCATACTTTCCTTGAAAAGCCTCGTGTCCCACAGCCTCTTGACACACACACACACAAATAGCAGCAGAAAGTGTAAATATAGACCACACTTGGACACTGTTGCCGTGTGGACGTCCAGTCATGTGGTGAAAGGTGCCCGTGACTGTACGCAGCGTAGCTTCTGACGGACGACTTCAAATGTGTAGGTCTGTGTGTAGTAGTGAAGTGTGTGTGTACATTCAACAAAACTCACTGCCAACACACACACATGGCTGAAGCAGGGATGTGCAGGGTTAACCTTCCCCTTCGCCCTGCCACTCCCCATCCCCGCTCCCCTCTCCCGTTGTTCACATGGGACATCATGGCTGATTATTTTGGAGTTGTAGCTAGAAATATTGTTTTTGTCAAATTTACATAACTCCTTCAAGTCAGTCACTACACAACATTTTTATAAAACATTTTGCATAGTTTTTTTCTGTTTAACCCTGGTCTAGATTTCACTTCCTCTCTATTGATGAGGTAATTCATAATGCTGTGTGTGTGTGTAGTGCTAGCCGCTAGCGTTTTGCTATCATCCTGAGATAAAGGAGTCGTGTCATGTCGGGCCAGATTGAGCCAGTAACCTTGGTGACCGACCACCCGTCTGACTCTTAAGCCAATGGCGGGTTTCTGCACAGTCACCGTCTCATTTCCTGTGTCACCTGATGAAGACAAATCAAAGGCCTGCAGCCTGCAGCTGGGCCCGATCGCCATAGCGACTGTCTAGGGGTGCCCCCCGCCCCTGACTCTCATGACGCACTTAAGCGCCCGGTGAGTAATGACGTCTATGTGAGACACATGGACAAAGGGACACACACACACACACACAAAGAGGAGAACACACACACACACGCACACACAGAGTGACAAACACATGCACAAACACACACACACACACACACACACACACACACACAACAACCTAGTCACCATAAACCATCCACACACACACACACACACACACACACAAACACACAACAACCTAGTCACCACAAACCATCCACAAACACACACACACACGAGACAAATGATGTGTCACAGTCCAATATGTCACAGACGGACCCTGCTCTGGCTGTCTTCTTCTCGGCCGACACGACACACACATTCAATGTGAGGGCAAAGGTCGCCACACCTGACCTCAATTCCTGAATCCCAGCATGGGACACTTTCATTAGGACAATGTTTACGATTCTAACTGAATTCAGGGCTGTCTTGACTCTTGATAGAATGCACCTCTGGTTGTCACCCTGGTGATCAATCTTATAGCATTCTGAATATGGGCCTGAATGTATTTGTTAAGCCCAGCAGAAAAGGTCATCTTCATACATTTCTAACAGGGAAATGTGTGACATGTTCTCTCAGGTGTACAGTAGGCAGCACAGATATATAAATCAGAGGAAGGGTCCCTCTAGTGAAATGCCACAGTGATCGATATGCACCTTGTAAATCAACTTGATTGAATACTTTTTTTTTTGAATAAAATGTTTACAGACCTGACATTACATGTCTGCATTATAGCAACATTCAGCAACATTTCGAAAAAGAAAGATGGCATTTGTGATCAAGATGGCATTTTGTTTACCAATGCTGTAAAATTAGAATATAGACTCGGAATAACGGGTCTGGGTGGTAGAGACACGGTGGTATTGACACCTACTATAACTGTCCAAAAAATAGTTGTAAAAAAAAAAGTCAAATAAAAATATGTTGGTTTATGTTGAAGATGGTGTGGTCTCAGGACCCTCTGCGTAGGAGAGAACCCACCTGGTGGAAATGCAGCAAGTGTTAACCTGCCCTCCTGTATATGAGAGGAAGAGGAAGGGCAAAGAGAGGGGGGGGGGGGGGGGGAGCTGTCCATGCGCTAACATGGACCCTGCACATCGTAAATCCCTAGTAAAACTTACAACGCGACAAACTAATGACAGACTGCATGTCATGCCTTAAGGGATATTTATGAGCGGAGCCCCCCCTGTACCATCATGGGAAGAGAAGACAGCGAGCAGCATGGATATTGCATGTCTACCTAGGTACAGAACTGCTAACTAATCTACCCGGAACCTAAATCTAACTGCTACAAAGGATGTGACATCCGCTCGTTCTTACCTAGTGTGTTTAGACAAACAGTTACCTACATGATGTGATGTAAACCCCAGGGTATCTTACCTAGCCCTCTCCCAGGATAAGGCAACCGGGGACCATAGGTAACCAAACAAACACTAGACAGACAAATGTAGCAACCAACTAATATACTAACAAAACAAAATGAAACAGAATTACTCAAAATAGAATGACACAAACATAACCTCACCCCTCTTCCCTCTAACCTACACAAGTAACAAACAGCCACATATATAGGGAACAGGTAGACAGGTGATTGGTTGACAGGACAGGAACACAGGTGGACTTGATGATGGATGATTAACAGGGATACAATCAAGGGATCACGAACACCTGGGAGAGAGAGACACACAGACACAAACACAAAGCAAAAACAGACAGGGACGTAACAGATAAAAAAATCTCAGTGTAGCATCCAACTTCTAAAACTCCCATCATGCAAAGGATTCCCACAAGGCTTTGTATATACTTTTGATATGATGTCTTCAGGCTGCTATTGAGAAAGTTATTCCTGAATAACACTAGAATTTGTAATCAAATGACAGTATATTCAAATGTGTATGGTACACATTCCACATCAAATACATATCCATGCTAATAATCAAAACAAATGCCCTGCACATGTTACCTACCCCCTACTTCCCCTTTCATTGGTGGAACATCACCAGAACTCACTTGGTTTCTGTGAGAAACTCAACACATACTGCAAATACTGTCTAACGGTCTCATCTATAGGGTCAACAATTTTCCACATTGACCATTGTAATGTCCCTAAAGCTTCATTTGAGGATTAATACTTCCCCGCTGTACATTGTAATGTCCTTTTCCTTCCATTGGTTGCTGTAAAAAGGTCCTCTGATCCTTCTTTCCCATAAGAATATCAGGGAGAGGCTAGGAGACAAGGAAGTCGTGTACATATCAGTACATACTCAAACTATTGTAGCACTTGAGTAACAAATACAACACACAACTGAGTAACAATACACAACTGAAGAGTACATTATTTATTCATGTTGCACGTCAGATCACTTGGTCAGCAAAAACACCAGACACAGGGTATGAAGCAAGCAATATAAGAGGACGCCATACAGGCCTCAAACCTGTCAAGTGCTTTCAAATCGGTAAAGATGCAGGAGAGGAGATGAGGTCACACTCACACACCGTCTCTGTTGCCACCTGTCACACAAGGTATTACGGTACTAGAGAGGTCACTCTGGTACAGAGAGGACCATGTGACTCTGGTATATCAATGTCAGGGTCACAGCCAATGTTCCATTGAGGCTCTGGGTCACTGGGTCAGAGAGGTCACTTAAGACCATGTGACTTTGGTATATCAATATCAGGGTCACAGCCAATGTTCCATTGAGGCTCTGGGGCCTCATTTATAAAGCTTTGCGTAGAACTGGTGTAAATGGCTTGCGTACGTACGCAAAGCAAGAACATTTACGCACACCAACATTCAGACTTATAAAACGGTGCGCACACCAGTGGAATTTGCAAGTTCCACGCCTGCTTCCCTTTATGAATCTCTAAATGTTGCGCATGTGAACGAGCGTCTTGTCCCACCCTTTTTGACGCCCATAGTTGCCTATAAATGGTCAGTCAAACGCCCCGACAGAACGCCGGAAAAAATTAATTTCACCCAGTCAATTTCTGCGCAACAGTTCTGCGCAACGAACATTCTCGCCAGACCATAGATAACATATACATATAATATCTATATTTCCAGACTGCATCAACAACGGAATCAGTTTAAATGTAATTCGTCCTACTATTCACCTTATTATTTATGATAATACAATAATAACATCCAAGTATTGTTTAATAATTGCAGATGCAATTAAATATGATTCCTGACTAAACTGTACAACATATTTGAGGGGCTGTTTTGCAAAAACAGATATCTCCCTTTGTATTTATTATCTTAAATCATGTTTTTTCCTTTTAGATTAGATTAGATTCAAGCTTATTGTCAACTTGACAAGTACCAAGACAAGGAAATGCAGTTCATCAGACACATAGATAGATAACGAATAAAAATAGGGAATAAATAGAGTAGACACAACAGTATGGTACAGACTAAAAGAGAAAGACAGCTACTCATATTAAGAACATTGTTAAAGATGCAGTCAGTGTGAGGTCAGAATAAGTGCTCTAGGGCGCTTAGGTGGTGTAATGGATTAAGCGCTGACCATGTACCGCAGGGCTCCCGGTTCGATTCCAGCCCGCGGACATATCCTGCATGTCATCCCTTCTCTCTCTCTCACCCATCCTTCCTGTCATAATCTCTACCATATCTGTCATTAAAAAAAGAAAAATATGAGTGGGACTGCCCCACTCAGAAAAAATAACTTAAGAATAAGTGCTCTACTCAGTGTTCTTCAGTCCATTAGAGGTGGCCATCGTGGGCCTCAGGAACCACCGTGCCCCCTGGAGGAGTCACCACAGCTGGCGGAGTTATAAAGCCTAATGGCTGATGAGACTCAAGCTCCTTGGCAGGACGAGGCGGCCGCAGAAGATGCTTTTAAGGTTTATCACCTCCTCATGCAGGGGGTGGGATAGGTTCCCCGGGATGTTATAGATCTTGGACCTCATCCTCCTCTCCGCCACCTCCTCCAGGCTGTCCAGATGCTCCTACAACAGAGGCCGCCTGGCGCCTTCCTGATCGACTTGTTTAATTTGTTGATCAGGAAGGCGGCTTATGTTGTAGGAGTGCATCTGGACAGCCTGGAGGCTGACACATTCATGTGACACATTCTAGTGTTTTGGTCCGCAGGTCGTCAACCAATCAACATTTTCCGACTTTTATTTTGAAACACGGAACTACGTTTCAATGTTGTTGAGAATCACAACTCAAACGCGCTAGTCTAGCCAAAATACTGCAACGCAATGGATTCGGTGAGTAATCCCCACTGCTACCAAGTTGATGTCCAAGTCAGTGAAGCAATGCTCAACTGCAGATGTTAAAAGTTCAGTTCCTGAAAGAACTGCTGACTAGGAACAAAAGGAAGCCTATTTTAGAGTTTCTGATCTCAAAACCTAAAAAGACACTTTGCATTTGGCATAAAGCATTCGTTCCAAACTAGATTTGAGGATTATGAAATAATAAGATCAGGTTTAACAACAATCTCAATATTAGAAAAATAGCCAGCAGCTAAAAGGCAACACCAAAGAAAATGAAAAAAGATGTAGAGACAGATGCGTGACATATCAACGAGTTAGAGCAAGTACACAGAAAAGGGAGTGGATGGGCAAACGGTTTATTACAAGGTGTTCATCAATGGTTTATGCTTCTATGATAATTGCTGTCAGTAGCCATGCATGCATATACATACCTCATTATTGACAAACCTTAGAATAAGGCAGTGTATATGTTACGGTACATGTGGGAATACGGTACATGTGGGGAAAACTAGGGTTAGGGTTAGGGGCTAGCTAGGGTGACCTGGTACATGCTGGCATGTCGAAACCTAATTCTAACCTTAACCCTAACCCTAACCCTAACCCTACCCCTAACCTTAACCCTAACCTTAACCCTAGCACCCTAGCACCTAACCCTAACCCTAGTTTTCCCACATGTACCGTATTCCCACATGTACCGTAAGATATACATAAAAAAACAACTCCACACTGAATAAAAAGATATTGTCCATACTGTAGATGTAGGCCTATGATTCTTGAAACGGCACTGACACACTTGGCTCAGGTGCTAAACAAAGGTCAAAGGTCACCATTTCAACTGAATTCCAACACAAGATTACCACACCACATTCCACTTGATCAACACCAAAGAGTCAGACACCATGGAATACTGCAAAGCCCCGGTCCTAAATCATTCATTTGACTAAATACATACGTCTATTAATTTGTATTTGCATCGTCCAAGTAAGTGACTATACCTTTGTGGCTATAGCCTAAGTAGGCTATAGTCACAAAACAACAATCTTTACCCAATCTTTACCCAGCCTGTATTACCACTCTCAATTTCATAGACATTTCATAGGCATTGGTGCAAGGACTGACCGTCCGTGAGATCAACATTTGTTTTAACCACGTTTTGAAGCTATACACTATTTGTTTACAATTACATTGTTTCTGAACAATGGAGTAAAACCATCTTATATTGTGGATTCTAATGGGGTAATGATAGATATCATTCATTTAAAAGTTCATTAAAAAAGATCCCAGATTGCCCCTTTAAAAAAATGTATTGGATAAAGCGGTGCAATTATATGCAATCAATCATGTTTATTTTTGTAAACCAAAGGGAGCTCCTAAATTAGGAGCATTAAAAAGAGCATGATCCTGCACAGAGTAGGCTTCTATCCCCTCCATGCGACTGTCTCACAGTGACCTGTGGAAGATGACAGATTAAGCATGCCCACAGATTAGAGCTGGGAGTCATGATGAATGGGAGAGAGAAATGTGCAACTGAAATTGCAGTGTTTAGCCTCTTTCAAACAATATCATCTTTGCTTTATTTTAGAATTATACCACATCTTTTTAACCACATGATTGTGATTGAATGAAGAGGCATTCTAGTTTGTTCATTATGTTTCAATAACCTTACAGCAAGATGCAAGATTAACCTGACACCTATGAAGTAAACTAGGTCCAGGATTTATAGAAGCAGGCTTTGTAGCAGGCAATCGGATGGGATGCAGAGTGTTTGGAAAACTGAAAACTGCCTGTAGAAAATAGCCTTGATTAAAGCTAATACCCACCTCAACGTCCAATGTCCAATACATCCTATGCAAAAATTCTAAAACATTCCAGTAAAATGTCCAATAAGTATATAATATTGAGGCTTATTGTCAAACCAGAGAGAGGAGAGGGGGTGGAGAGAGAGGAGGGTATCAGTCTTTGAATTGAGTGGAATGCCATTGCACTATCCCAGGGTAGGACTCCATGACTTGGAATGTGGTGCTGCAGGATAAATGGACGAGGCTGTGGAATGCATTGTTCTGCAGACATTGAGGTGTGATGTGATTTGGTAACAGGAAACACGGCAGCATCCAATGTTATGGAAGGTAAAGCATGTGGTTGTGCACTTTGCTGCCCTCTTTGGCCGCACTGAACATTTTGAGTAAGTAAATTAATAAATAATGCTATGATTATAATCACGGCAAACATTGTGCATATTCTTATAAACAAACCAAACGTGTTCAACACCAAACACTTTGTGTGGACCAAAACAGCGCTCTTCGCTGAACATTCTTTATCATGTGATCTCATTCATTGATCGCTACAGATTTATCACCATTTTGTGCTATTTTGATGCTCAACACACTAGACCTTTAAAGATTAAGGGCGTTGCTGATTTGATCAAAGTAATGTAGGTGTCCAATTCACTCTATAGAAAAGGAAGGAAAATGTATGGGTCCTATAACTAGTTTTCTGTGCCCCTTTTTGGTATAAAAATAGGTATTTGGTATCAAACAGGAAAACATAAGTGACTCCTTTTCAAAGCAGCAAAACAGTCTATCAAGATGTTGATGTGAGGATGTGTGTTATTGTGTGTTCTTGGCCCATGACTCCAGCAGCATAACAAATGACCACAGACCCATTGAAATGCATTTGTCTGCGCAACAGAGGTAAATAGTGCAGAAAATTGGCAGGGTTTAACCTACATCTGTCTTGCTTTGTTAAAGTCTCCGCAAGCATTAATCCCACCACTGAATGTCTTATTTTTAGAATATGTACACATTTTACTTACATATTACTAATAATCATTGTGTTCCCAACAGTCTTCGTGGCCGTCAAAGATGAGTTACTGGCCAGGGGAGCTCTTCTGTAGTTCAACAGTACCTTTCCAAACGTAACTTTCTTGACATAAGGATTCGTTATTATTACGACCCTACCTGCTCGGAAGGGGAGGGACAGTACTTCTTACTTCTCTCCAAGTGGGCAATTTGCAATTCAAGTTCAATACAATTAACTGAAAATTCATTTTATAAAATACCTGATTATATAAGATTCTAAACTGAAAGACAGCAGAGCAATCACCTCATATATCTGTGGAGTGACAGACTCTGCGCTACTTTCCCACGTGGACTTACGAGCGGGGCAGAGTAGCGTGTGTGAGTGGGTGTGCATGTGTTTGCCCATAAGAAGACCATGCAGAGTGTGCATGGCTGTGCTACTCCCTCCACTCTTCATTCACACAAACCTAGAGAGACGTGTACAGTGGGACCTTGACCTGGAGAGGCCAGCAAGAAGTGTACCACTGACAAAGTGATGTCTTAACTGGGTATTATGTCCAGTTTCGGGTACATGACAAGGTAGGGAATCGTTTTCATTTCAACAGACGACTTCAGTCAAATATGGGATTTTATAAAATGCATTTGTGAGATCAATACATCATCCGAAACACATTTGAGAATTATATACAAAACTTACAAAAACAAAGCATTTTTAAGTTAAGGTCAACAATAACTGTGCAGAACCTTTATCAATACAAATAAAATAAATTAAATACAAATACAATTGACAACCTCTAGAAAGTTCAAGTGAGGCAGTGAAATTGTCAAAAAGAAAAGAAAATCAATTTCCAATTTCAGTCCAGGGGTGTGGTCAGCACCTGCCATAACTTGAGTTAGTTTTGCATTTGCATGCAAACGCCACAACTATACACAGCAAGTTAATCAAGGCTTTAAAATCGTGACTCCTTCATCTTTAGTCCTTTATTATTATTAAGCTTGCTGAGAAGAATCCCTCAGCTGCTCAAGTCTGTGTTTCAACTGCGCACCTTTTCTCCTCAACTGCTCTTTGAACGAGAGAAGTTTCTGCTCGTCCGTTTGCATACTGTAAATACACTCTGTCGCCTTTTTGAGTATAACCACTTTGGCAGCCTTCTCATTGTTCGCCACGTCTGGAATTTCGTCCCTTAGAGCGAAAAAGCTCAACTTGAGCTCGTTCCGCCGTTGCCTCTCCAGCACATTGTGAGTCCTTCTTTTGTCGTTATCCTCAGAGTCTGAAGTCCTGGGACTAGAGCATTTGGAGCGGTGGTTGCTGACTCTCCCACTGCTCTCAAACTTAATCCTCTTGACAGCCGGCTGCTCGTTTCTAGTCGACGGGTGGGCCGCATAGTTGTGTTGGTGAATGTTGACGTGACACCTTTTCAGAACGAGGGGGCTGAGGTGCGCGGTGGGAGACGCACCGGGGTCAGACCTCACACACTTTCTCTTTTCCACTGTCACCACGTCAATCTCCTCCTCGTCGTCATCCTCGTCGTCGTCTTCGTCATCATCTTCTGTGGGAGAAAAAAGGGAAAACATCAAGTTCAGTCACATGCCGGTTGTGAGGCACACATAGTATTCTAGAACAGTATCCACGTTTGACATCATAGTATTCTAGAACAGTATTCTAGAACAGTATCCACGTTTGACATCACTCAGGTCCCCCACCCTCTGCTGAGCATTGCATTGCAGTGTGAGTGAGGTGAGGTGCACTGGACAACCCCAGCTCTTGGAAATTGCCTCTGGAGGGAGGGAGGGAGAACGACTCCTTGGCTTACGCAACTAACAGTGACATGGCAAACCCCATGCAATAATTAACACTTTAAATCCCGGACATGGATACAACAGTGTGCGACCATGTTGACACTGACAGCACATGAAAACAAGGCAAATCATCAATGCATTTCTAATATCCTAAACATGCCGCACTCATACACACCTGAGTCGCTTTCGCTGCTGCTGCCACTACTACTGCCACTATTGGGTGGGGTATCCAAAGGCAATGCCACGGCAGAAGAAGCTGAAGCGGTGGTGGGTTTGGTTGGGTTCTCGGTAAGCGGGTAGGGGAAGACGACAGAGGGGTCGATGCACTCCGACACCGATGTGTTCAGGTCTTGCAGGTAATTCACGTGGGGGCGTATCGTGCTGCTGGATACTGTTGTACTACTCGATTCCCCCGTGACCGTGGCACTTGAGTCCCTCCTCGCCTGGAGCGTGGCCAGTCTCTCCGACACCACCTTCTCTAGTTTAGCAGCGGCCGAGAAGCTGCTCCACATACAGTCCTGGATGATGATCGACTTGAGAAACGACTGGGAGTAGTCCTGATCATCGCAGATAAAACTCTGGTTCACCACGTCGTCTCCGAGGAACTCCGTGACCATTTCCAACTGGTCTGCCGTGGAGGGGAAGAGGCTGGACAGAGAGGGTCGCCGGCTGGGCGAGAGAGGCGGAGTCGGCAGCAGTTCGAATTTCTTCCATATGTCCTCGCTGGGCGCCGGCGGCTGGAGCTGGCAGCCGGGCTGCTGGTAGAAGTCCTCCTCCTCGGTGTCGACATAGAAGTAGGGCTGGACAGAGTCGTAGTCGTAATCGTAGTTTTTGCTGCTGGCCATAGTTGAACTCTGCGGCATTTCGGCACTGCCTATGTATGATGACAAATGACAAAAATAAATCAGTTAATCTGGTTTTACTACTACAGAACATTATGCATATTTTCTGCCAATACTTTTTTTTTTTTTTTTACGCATAACGGAATATATATATCCGACATTATTGTGTTTGTGATATGACAACCGCTTAACATGTCAAACCCATAAAAAATAAAATCAGTTAATCTGGTTTTACTACAGAACATGTAAGATTATGCATATTCTCCTGCCAATACTTACGCATAACGGAATATATATCCGACATTGTGTTTGTGACAACCAGCTTAACGACTCAAACCCCATAGCATTTACATTGCAAACTAGAAAAGCTACTGATCTATGCATAGATATGCATATTAATGATTCATAGTAGTAGTAGGCTTGCTGCCGGTGTTTTAGCCCCAGCATGGAGAAAACGTGACCGACAGTTCGTGAGTTTAGAATGATAAGGTTCTATCTCCGTTTAGAATGATAAGGTTCCATCTCCGTTTAGAATGATAAGGTTCTATCTCCGTTTAGAATGAGAAGGTTCTATCTCCGTTTAGAATGATATGGTTCTATCTCCGTTTAGGGCAGTTCAGAGATATTGAGCGTCAAAGTTTTTACATTCCATTATGTTTTGTGAGATGGAACCTTTGTATTTTATGAATTACTAACTCAAAAATGTCAAACATTTTAAAAAAAATAACACCACACAGGCATTAATAAACACCTAATGGATCAGATTATGTAAAAAAAACTAAATTTTGACCAAAAATGGAGATAGAACCTTATAATTCGAACGTCACGTAATGGGAACCCCAATGCAGGTCAACCAGCAGCGGTCAGTTAAATGCCAAACACCGACACACAAAATGTCCTCAAACTAAAGTGCGATGCAACGCCAGGAACAACGCTCTAGATCGCTAGAAACCCATAGACTTTATAGTTTGGGCTTTTTGCCTGCAATTCTAACATGCAAAGTTAACATGTTAAACAACTCCGACAAACAAACTGTCAATCAAATTGTCAACCATATGAATTATGATATTTACACAATTGATAATAATCTTACCGTGGCCCTGTAATAAAAAAAATAAAGATGACGGCGAAATCAAGTCGCCCAGCACAATGTCAAGTGAAAGTATCTGATTTATATTCCAATAGTGGGAGTTGTCCAGTGTGTATTGTTAAATCCGTATTCTTTCAATGCACTGTGTGTGTCTATGCGAACAGCATGGATGTGTCCTTTCTTTGGTTGTGAACCACTCGGCTGACTGTCATTTACTGCAAGATTACGAACAGCTGCTCCCGCGGGTTTTAATACTACGGATTGTTTTTGTTATCCATCCGCCATACCCCGGCACTTTTTCCCGCCAAATGTGCACTGCGTAGCAGCCTAAAACCTGGGTATAGTATTACTTTTAGCGGATACAAATCATGTATTGTGATCATTCCATCGGAAAATGACTTTGCTTTGATTTCTAAATCCAAACAGCAAACGGAATGGTGCTCCTAAAGAAGACCTATTTTATTCGGCGGGTGTACACAGAGTGAAGCGGTCAGAGAGGGGGCGGGGCGTAGTAATAACATTGCTCAGAAGGGGGCGGGCCCACTCAGGGATGATAGTAAATGATGCAGTGGGTTTTTTCCGGGAAATCTCACCGGCTGCAATTACTATCTCAGCCTGACCGGCGTTTTGTTTTGAGAGCATACAGATTTATTATTAGTCACGAAAATAGCAACCGTTTCTGTATCAGTGACGCATTGTTTGTATGAAGGTTTTGCCTTTATTATTATTTTTATTTTTTTCTTACATTTCTTTGCTATCTGAAACGTTGCAATTATTCAATGAATCACCCTGTGTGTAGGTTATACAATAAATAGTCATATCCCTATCAACTCAGCAGGTTCAAATAGAGTAGCAAGCTGCACTGTTGCATTCGACAGAAAAAAACTCACTCATTGCAGACTGTTTAATATTAATATTAATATTTTTTTCTATGTTAATATATAATATTAATGGTATCATCAATAACTGTAATTAGTTATCATGAAATTGCTTTGGAGGGCCAAGTTTATGCTACCAAGTGGACGCATACACCACTATCATTGGCTGTGTTCAGAATGGCATACTAGCATACTATTCATACTAGGTATGACGTAGATTTTGAGTATGCAGTGCGTTCACACTGTATAGTATGTGAAATTTGAGTAGGCCTATGCGAGAAATCTAGTATACATACGAGATTATCCTGAATCTCTGAGTACGCATTGAGACCTATATAGTCTACTCAACTTCCCCAAAATGCATTGCGCGTCTCTACAGGCTTGTCAAACTGCGTCATACAAACTGGTCATACAGCTGTTGTTTACATGGTCCGAGAGCCTGGAGACCGAAAACTCGCAATAAACAAAACATTTTGTACAGATTTGAGTGTGTGGATGCTGCTTTTTTGCACTCTATTTGATATTCTTCACCTGTAGCACCACAGCTAAGTCTGATCAGGGATGAGCGGTGGTATTTTCACTATATTGGGAATTTACATGGTGAAATGCATTCTTAGATGTCTACATCGTCATGATTACAAAGATGCCACTTGAAATGCATAAAATCCAAGTTTATTCATGTATTACACGCACTTACACACACACGTTCACGAATGGTCCCAATATTGTAGCTTCAGAAGGAACAAGTTGTTTTTTATTTATAGCAAGTCTATATGTTAACTATATGTTATTGCTCATGTATTGTAATCCTGTTCTTTTACTGCTAAAACAACAGTATAGTAAGCTAGTTACTTTAGCTAGCTAAAGATATTGGCCCCCAAATCATGTTACAACTTGTTTAGCTATTATGTCCCGTCGGTTCGGTCGAAGTAGTAAAGGTATCTACGGTATCTACGTTAACTTAGGTAACGTAGCTAGTGAACAGAAGTGGGGGGGGGAAATGATATGATTTAAGGTTATTTTGATAAACTGGCCACATTTTGGGAATATACATCATGGTTACTTTCTCACCTGAAAACATATTAAAACGTAATAAAATGACATGTTAACACGTGTAGAGCCAAAATTAAGAAAGAAATGGAGATTTAAAATCCCCGCTGATGGCCGGTACGAAAGGCATTCTGGGAGACTGTGATGCATACTTTAGTGTGAACAGTCGGCTGGTATTGGCATACTGATTATGCATTTAGTAGACAGTATGCAGTATATACTCATCGAGTAGGCTATGTAGTATGCTAGTAGCCTATGCCATTTCGAACACGGCCATTGTTATTTTACAATCATTGTAATTGGAGTACTAGTTACTAGTAGAGACAGTGAAGCAGCACAGTGTACTCCGATGAAAAATGAATTAATGATATCGTACAATACATCTGTTTTCTAACTAACGTAGGCCTATATTAAGTTGTTTCAACCTTCTGTTGAGGATAAACTTGAGTTTGAATGAATGGAGCGCATCTGCCATTTGTCATTCACCTTCCCATGACACGCCTTTACTACCCCATAACATTTTGAGAAGACACTGCAGCAATAGTCTGTATGCATTCATAGGTTTTATCAGGATGAGAGTTCACCCTTGAAGAAATGCATCAATGACATATTTATAATGCTTAGTTATAACAGTTAATTAACAGCAATTATTACCCCTATGTAATATCCCTGTAAAACATTGAACAGAAATGCTGAATATAATGTTGCACTCATTTCTGACATTATTTCAGAAACAATGAGTGTAGCCTATGCGGTTAATAGGAAAAGGTAATATAACAGCTGATCTGACCTGAATTGTGTGATAACCTTGACAATCCTGCAGTGCCCACGCCTTGTTGCAGAACACGCACTGCGATGGGACTTAACTTGTTGTACGATTCCGCTCTCTACTGGTGAAAATGAGCAACTACACGGTGACGGCCGCTTGGCTTTATGTATGTTGATTCAATGAATCGGGGGACATTATTAGCCTACACCAGCTGAAACTATATACAGGAGGAGAAGGAGGAGGGGGAGGAGGTGGATTAAGGAGTGTGGAGAAAGTGGAGAACAGTTTTCTAGGATTAGAGGCAGAAAAATGTATTTTGGAATGATAGTAGGATGCTTTCGCAGCTGATGCAGAGGAGGCGTAGTTGGAGAGGAGAGAGTGATAGAGGTTAAGGTCATCAGAGAGGCCAGTTTTTATCCATTTCCTCTCAGCTGCCCTGAGCTGACAGGGAAGAGGTGGTTTTGAGGGGAAGGGAGAAGGATATAAAGTGATGATCAGAAACCGGAAGAGGGGTAACAGTAAGGTTGGAAGTGTGGGAGGATCTGGTGAAGACAAGGTCGAGCTGATCGCCTGCCTTATGAGTCGGAGGAGAGGAGGACAGGGTAAGGCCGAAGGAGAGGAGTAGGCCAAGTACTCCAGATGAGAGAAGCTTCTCTGATTGGAAGTGCCATCATCAGGGAAGGAGCTGAGAAGGCCATCCATCTCGCCTAGGAAGTCACCAAGCTGGCCTGGGGGGGCGATAGATGACAACAATGTGACGTTTGACAGGGGAGGAGAACAGCATGGAATTCGAAGGAGGACAGGTGTGACAGGGGAAGGACAGTATGTGACCACTTAGGCGAGATGAGGAGTCCTGTGCCTCCCCCTCGACCAGAGGATCTAGGGGAATGAGAAAAGGAGTAGGCGTCAGAGAGGGCTGCTGGTGTAGCTGTGTTTTCAGGTGTGATCCAGGTCTCAGTGAGAGGGAGGAAATTGCCATGAGCGACGCATAAGCTGAGATAGCCTCTGCTTGTGTGTGTGTGGGGTGTGCTTAGGGATAAATAGTAATTTGCCCTCAGTAGGCTTGTTTATAAGCTTGATCACCTGGGGGAAGTAGCTGGTATCCACCCAAACCATCTGGGAGCCTGGACTCTCTCATCACATTTCAACTCCCTACCATTGTCTTCAACATTGTACTCTATAATCTGGTCCCTCGTTTGAGACACAAACCAAATGGTGTGGCTATAAAAAATCTTGTAATGATACCAATCAAAGTCAGCATCGAAACCAGAGTTATTGGGCAG
The DNA here is from genome assembly GCF_963989245.1 of Nansenia antarctica. Taxonomy (NCBI): domain Eukaryota; kingdom Metazoa; phylum Chordata; class Actinopteri; order Argentiniformes; family Microstomatidae; genus Nansenia; species Nansenia antarctica. Next base: position 8,458,797 of record NC_137682.1, on the reverse strand, counting down.
TTACCAGCCTTAGAAAACTGAAGGGGCTTGGTTTCTAAAATGGACTTCATTACCATTTGGATCTGTTAGGCAAACAAGGATGGTTTTGTTTTAATATGGCTAAACAAATCTGTACCAAATTATGATATACCATAACCATTGTTGGCTACACTATATATTTAGATCTGATAGGTTAGGAAGAGGGGATGGTGTTGCTGTTTTTGTAAATCGTATCAGTTTTCAATTCCACAACTGCATCCAAACAGTTTGAATACCTTGCATTAAATATGTTGCTACGAGCCACCAGTTTAACAATGGTAGGGGTGTATTGCCCCCCCCCTCTGCTGAGTTCTGTTCTCTCGATAGACTGGCTGAGCTGATCTCTCAGTGTCGTGTCCTTTTAAAATCTTAAAATAATAGTGATGTGTATATGTTACGGTACATGTGGGAATACGGTACATGTGGGAAAACTAGGGTTAGGGTTACTTGGGTCACCAAGGGTGACTTGGGTCACCAAGGGTGACTTGGTACATGCTGGCATGTCTATCCCTAACCCTAATCCTAACCCTAACCCTAACCCTACCCCTAACTCTAACCCTAACCCTAACCGTAGCACCCTAGCACCTAACCCTAACCCTAGTTTTCCCACATGTACCGTATTCCCACATGTACCGTAACATATACTGTATATATGTTGTAATCTGGGGGGTATTCCATCAACGTCACTAAAGGACAGTCCAGGCTTATTTTGATAAATCCTGCGAGATCTATGATAAAATACAGCCTCATTTTGTTAAGCCTGGATTTTCCTTTAGTGACGTTGATGGATTACCCCTCATCTCACCCTTGAAAAAGAGACCGTGGTCTCAAAGGGACTCCCCAGAATAAATATACGATAAATACAATTAAAATTAAAAACATTTCTGCTAAACTATTTATTTTTGTTGAATAAATACCCCAGCTCGCCTGCTTCTACCCATGCCTCAGGGTGTTACACCTCTATAATGACCTCTCATCACTATCCTTGTGTACGGGTTTCGTGTATGATGTGGACCCAGGTGCGGTGCAGAATAAAGAGTAGACAGTAGGCAGCGATATGCAAATCAAAATGTTCCTTTCTGTGATGGTAAAAGGCAGAGATACAAAAACTGGGCTTGTCACGAAAAATAAAAGGGGAGAAAAAACAGTCTCCAAAACAGGCTTAACAGAAAGATACGAAAGCCCTTCTCAATTACCTATGTTAAAAAGAAAGACCTCGACCTCGGTCGGAGTGCTATGTCGGGGACCTACATTTGTAAAAAAAAAAGTGTTGTTTGTTGTTGATTATGTTATTGATTATCTGGTGGTGTTTAAGGTAGTTATTATTATTATTATTATTATTATTATCCTTATGTATTGTTTTATCCACTGTTGTCCTCCTACTCTAGTTTCGTTCTTGCTTACTGTTGTGGTTGTTTCCCTGTCCTTCTCGTTGTCTTGTCTGTCAGTCTGTTGGTTGATTGTTTGTCTTGTATAAGTGTAGTCCCCCTTTCCATCCTCCCCTTTCCCTCCCACACTGACCTCCCCATTATCCCCCCACCCCCACTCTCCCCTTGAACCCCCTTCCCTCCTTCCCCCCACCACACCCCCCCCATCCCTCCCACTTCCATCCCTCCCCATCCCGACCCTGGTCTCCCCCCCCTCCCCCCCCCCCCCCCCCCAAAAAAGGGGAAAAAAGAAAGAAAAAAGAAAGAAAGAAAGAAACCAACACTTCTCAATTATCTGTGTTACGCATACAGTCAGACAGCGATATAGACTACACTTACGTCAAGAAACATGGAGAGGTTACTGAACAGAGAGTGCAGGGAAGTGAGGACGTACATACACAGGTGAGCAAACACACACAGGTGACATACAGTATATATATATAGGCCTATACACAACTAAGTGACACTAAACTTGAACTTAAAGTACACATAACTATGTCATGCATGACAGTTTTGAGTGCACAATACAAGGGTAGGCCATCTAATTTACCCTAATTCCTGTGAATTTCATACAATGTGCACCTCTGCACCGCACTATGGACTGATGATATTTCTGAAGACCCCAGCTCACCAACAAGGAAACACTTTCACACACTTGTCCATAACACATTATACTGCATTATAAGCATTTATGATGCCTTCATATTATATATATTTTTTATATGTTATTTCTGTTTCTAAGACTTTTTCAATTGATGGAAAGTTCCTGATAATAGCTCAGCTTATGAGATGAGAAGACATTATAATGTAGTCATACATGCTAATATAATAAGTGTTAATATGTGCTATGAATGCATTAAACCTTTATGCTCTAACTAGCGTGGTTGGATCTGCACTCCCAACAACAGAAGCAGCACCCATGCCCCTGTTCACATGTCACTCACTTGCCTTAAAACAAACTGGTGCATCTCACTTATCAGTCCTTCCTGGTGTCACCATATGGGTTCCGCTCCCTCTAAAATGTGCCAGGAGAGATCCATGTTTAGTCAAGAATAAGGGTGTGTGGTTGAGTGGCAGTTGAGTAAGTGTTGGGGGGAGAGGATGGTTATAATTAGTATGTGTTCCATTGCCAAGTAGGCACAAGGGGAAGCCTGCCTCCATGACCTAAGGAGAGAAAGCTGATACTCTGTGAATGCACCGTATTATTTTGCACGCTAGTGGGCCAAAGTTGGTTATACGGCTTCTATCAGGCCTATACTGGTGCCATGCTCCCTGTACAGATATACTACTCACACACTCGAGGACACACTCGGAGATTGGGGCAGAGTGCCAGATTTTATTATCAGCAACAGTGCACTCTATTAAAACAGGAGTAGACCTTTGCAGACCAAGTCTAAGGCATTTTATATTCTGAAGAATCAAACCATTTGTGTCTGTTTTTGAGACCAAATGTGTCAACCTACTTTCTACCACAATAGTGATGGATGGTCCACATGGTAACAGTCCTCCTGGTTCTGGCAATATGGCACTGGCATTAGGTTTGCTATGGGATGAATTTGATCCCAAATGTGTCTTTTATCATTTACTTTTCAAAAACTGGCCTCTGCTTTCATTATCTTACTTGAACTATTTGGCTTGGAGTTACCTTGGTTGCGATCCCCTAAAAAAAGGGTTCCCCTATTAATCCTACATCAATTGGAAAACATAGAAATAATAAGCATGATATATTGCAGAACCTATCTAGGTTAGTTCCTCATTAGTTTCTCAGGGGTGGTGACATCACTAGAAGCAGCCAATGTTATGATATCACAGATATTATCCCTGCAGGCTGCAGCATAGCTGTTGCCCACTAGATGGGGATCTAAACTATCAAGGGGTACTATTGACATTAAGAAGGAAGAAAACTTCAGATTTCGAGAAAGTATTGTAGAGGATCTTTCACACCCCCTGTTTCCACAGTTTGGAAAAACGACCCTCTGGGACGAGCTGGGGTGCCAAAGACAACAAAGAACACACATATTATGTTTGATGTTTTCTGGGTTTTGAATGCCATGTGAAGCCAATGGTAATTCTCTACATTGCATGCACAGTAAAGTTGTAATTATACTCTATTCTAGTCTATATCCTCTTTTCTGATATTGCAACTTCTCACCTTATAAGTTTGAAAATGGGTCAAAGGCCTCTCTCGAAAGCATATTTCTTAAAAGACAACTGAAACAGGAATAGTATGTTGATATGATTCAATATTGATGGAACCTTCACAAAGTTCAGACGAGGCAAAACAAGTCATTCACTATCAAAGGGGCGTCGATACCTGCCAGGTGTATTCTGGGGTGGTGTGTATGAGTGTGACTTAAAAAAGCACTTGTAAAGGAAAAGGTGAGTCACAATGGCTCTCCCACAGGCCCATATTGATTGACTTTACTTCTACAGTCTGTGTTGTCTGTGTTGTCTGTGTCGCATGGACATGGTTATTGTTAGCTGTGTGAAAACAAATAGTCAGACAAACAAAAACAAAAAGTTAGAATAAAGTGTAAGATTTAGACTTTTGGGGAACAGGCTAATGGCCAACCATTTAGAACTGGTTTTCACCACACCCAGTGAACCATAATATGGCATGAGTAGCTACACAGGGCTGTGCACTGGGATTAACAGGCACTTAAACTACCCCCTGATTAGTAGGAGTGTCTGGTGTCTAATGCGAGACACTGAATTCACAACTTCTGATAATGTATTTGTCGGGAACCTTAAAAAAAAGCAGACGAGAGGCCGTCAATCCCTGAAAAGGATGTCGACAGATGACAAGCCCTTGATTAAACTGGTCGGAAAGGCCTCGAAATCTGCCAAGAAGACTGTGGTTCCCAGGAGCAGGAAGAGGCCAGAAATGGTTACACTCCGCGGTGTTAAACCCTGAGACACCAAGTGGACTTGTCCAGAAAGTCTGGTTCGACGTCCAACTCCATTTCGGCCGCAGGGGGAAGGAGGGGAACAGGCAGCTGATACCTGGGTTCTTTGCCATTAAAAGGACGAAAATGGAACAACATATTACACCCTGACCTTTAACGAACCAACAAAGCATAGAGGTTACAATACCACAATTGAAACAAAGTGGACGAGGAGAGAGGAGACCCCCAACATAACATGATTGTGATCCAATGGAATGGTTGTCTGTTTTGCATGTGGAAATAATCTAAAGAAAGTGCAGATGGACTGATAGAATCACACTAACAGACAAGTCAGACCACCGAGGAACATCTAGCCTCATCAAAAACATTGGACATTGTTTATGAAGACATTGGACAATGTGTGGATACATCAGATAAAAAAAATAAAATAAAAATCAGATGGTGTTTTGAAGCCGGATTTATCTAAGGAGATATCGCGTGAAAACTACGGTACTGTTGCAAAACAATGGAACCTCTGATGGAGAATCCACAACCTTAAACTTGAAGGAGTGGTATACATATTTTCTCCGATTGTGTTCTGAAACTAAAGGTTGAAGAACTCAGACTACTATTTGGAGACTGTGAACACTGTTCTGGTGCACAGCATTAGCCTACACTTGAAGGACTCCTAGGTGACCAGAACACTTCACTCCATGGATTAGCAGAAGGGACAATACAAGGTTTTGGATTTGGACAGAACCAGCAAGGACATCTTGTTCTTTAAACACAATCAATTTCACATTTGCTTGTAACAACATCTAGTGATTTCCATGCTAAACCTATGGTAAAGGTCCTGTTGACTAGATTTAGTTAGAACAGGAAATAAGCACATAGGTGTCCCACATTAACCATTGTCCCAGATGACCAGAATTCACCCTATAGCCTACTGCTTCAGACTGGTGAGAGATCAAAGGTCACCCCCCCTCTCCCCTCCTCCCCCCCTCTCCCCTCCTCGATTCTACACTACAAGAGCTGATAAAACTCAGTACTTGACTCAGATCACACGGCTGGATCCACTGCTCTTCTGCCGATTACACCAAGTAAAACATTTCGTAAACACAAGAAGTTGTTTTGCTTTTTATTTTCTTACAAAAGGCCAATTCAAATTGATTGATTGACAGGTGATGGATGGAGAGAAAAGAAAGGAGAGATGGGCACTATGATGAAAGTGTTGAACAAGGAGCGCAAGCAGTGCCAGTCAGTGCCATTTGGCAACTGTATTATTCACTCAGTGTAGAAACTGTTCGGTTACATCATGACACTGCCGAATAGGCTAGATTCAAGATTGCTTTATTGTCTGTCACAGAGACTCACTTTTGTAATACTGTAAGGAAGGGAGGGTCCGATTCCCCCCTAACCTTCATCCCCATCATCTTCCTCAATGTACAGATCCACACCCCTTGTAAATGATTGGTTTAGACCTCACCTAAGGGCGGACTTAATTAATAATTATAATAATTTATATTCTTGTTTATGAGGGGGAACTGAGAGCATAAATACTGAGATGTAATGAATGATCTTGACTTTCTGAGAAACTTTGAATCTTCAGATGCGTCTGATGAAATATCTTTTTCTTATACATCTTGAAACGAAACAGGCTGCCTTTATTGATAATTGATCTAACACACCCGGTAGGGCAGGCTATAGTCGGCTTCCGTGTGTTTTGTTGTCAGGATATCGTTTTTCGGTGCGCAGCTCGTCACGTCCAGAAGAGGAGTGTTGTAGTTAACGGAAGGATGAGATGATTGAAGTAGTACAGTTAACCACGGTGCCATGATCTAGTGCAGAATAGCGGCTTGGCCAAGCAAGAAGAGAACCCACACACACCTATCTTATTCCATAGAGGGAATCTGAATATAGATCGGTGCGAGTAGAGACGTTGTGGGCGGAATAGGCTTGGGTTGATTTTATGTATTTATTTTTTTCCCCTCTCTTGATGGATGAACAATGGAGAAAGCGTCAGCCGAAATTTCTGGTGACACTCCTCTGTGCCACTGCGTTAGATCATTGTTTTTGGATGCTGTTGTTGTTGTGTACTAGGAGGGCAGGGACGGACTCGATCTTTTTGGATTTCTGCTAGAAAACACAGAGAGAATTTCTCGATTCTACAAGCAAGCAGATGCCGGCGTGGGCTGTCATCCCGGCGCTAAACATGGTGAAATTCCCCAATGCTCTCACCCAATACTTCCCTCTCATCCGATTTCTCGTTCCTCTCGCTATCACCAACATCGCCATCGACCTCGGAGAACAGGCAAGTAATTCTAATTCTAACAATGATGCTATTCTATCATGATATTGTTGTCATCGTGTGAACTGTGAACAGTTAGGGCTAAATGTCGTAATCCATTGTGTTAACAGTAGGTAGAAGGTGCGATACCATTTCTAATATTGCACTGCGTTTTTATGTTTAGTATTTATTAATTAATCAGTTGCCACTTAATCAGTGGCACTCCCCCCCAAATGGGGATGGTTGTCACAAGTGCACAACACGTATTTGACGGTCCACATCTTCTGAACAGAATAATCTTAAGGAGAGTAAGGGCACTCCATTATTACTACCTGACACTTCAGACCTCCTTTACACGGGAAATGGAATCTATAAAGGATACAGTTTGTGAGGGATTCAAATAACAGTAAAAAAAAATGTGACGACCAACCCCGTCCTCCCCTATTAGTGACACAACTGTCAATTGCATTGTCCCATGCCACCAGTGAGTGTCACAGCGTGGAACCCATCTAGTGGTAATACCGTAATACCCATCTCCTACTGCGCGTTATGGAGGCTGTAGGGGTTAACACTGGGGGGTCCCACTGACACCGTTAGAGCGCATCACCTGTGAGCGCGTCAACACGTGACGTTAGAATTATAAGGTCCTATCTCCATTTTTGTCAAAATTTAGTTTTTTTTTTTACATAATCTGATCCATTAGGTGTTGATTAATGCCTGTGTGGTGTTATTTTTTTAAATGTTGACATTTTTGAGTTAGTAATTCATAAAATACAAAGGTTCCATCTCACAAAACATAATGGAATGTAAAAACTTTGACGCTCAATATCTCTGAACTGCCCTAAACGGAGATAGAACCTTATAATTCTAAGCTCACCAGCTGGCAATACAGTATTCGCCAACATGTTTCAGGTGGCATTCAGGACTGGACAATGCAAAAGCAATATGAGCGAGATGATGGTGCAGTTTTGGGTGGCCTGATTATTTGTCCACATTTGCGCTGGTCACCCGAAAGCGCATTTTATGATTTTGGCCTTGTTGAAGCCATGCGTTTTGGGAAATAGACCTAGTTTTTTTTTATGATTGGAACATGAAGACAATTTCCTCATAGGCTATTTACTCAACACGTTGATCCAATTGTACAATGATATTAAGGCAAAACAAGTTGTTGATGTCATCATATTTCCTTTCTCAGATCAACTCTGATGACTCAAACATCCATTTCAATCATGTGGGATTAGAATGTAGGGTTAATCCGAACAGGATTAAGATGTAGATTGAACAGGATTCCTAAAACTACCGAATATCGTTAAGCAGAATTGAAAGGGATGAATTTCAGGCAAATATTATGATCTAGCTCAATTATTTGCATGAATAGCATTAACTGTCTGAAGTGCTATGATGACGTTTTGAAGGTCTGTAGTTCCTCGCAAGGAACCGCTATTTCTGTGACACTGTTGTTTGTTTTGGGTATGTGACACAAACTTTGACGCTCAATATCTCTGAACTACCCTAGACGGAGATAGAACCTTATCATTCTAAGCTCACGATATGGAATGGGCCATGTGTGGTGACAGGACATGGAAATAAATAAATCATTTATATAACTTATTACATATTTGCCTGGTCCTATGAGCCGTGCGCCTGTAATACAATTATAATACAACCCTAACCCAATAATAAACTGTCTAGCCTATATAACTCCTACTGATCAGGACTGGAGTCAATTCCATTTAGCTAAATTCAGTCAATTCAATTCAATGGACCACAACCCTACCTTTTTGAGGGTGAGTGTTCCCCCGAAGTCTGATGCTTCTGAATTCTAAGGGAGTTTGACCACTTCAGTCTCTGATTTGGCTACAGTGGTAAGGGGCCTAGGCTGGATTGTGAGAGTAAAAAAAAGAAGAAAAAACTATCCTCATCTCACTTGTGTACTAATGAATAACACCTAACTCCATTACTATCCAATTATAAAGCCTAATAATTCACTGTATCATCGGTATATGTGTTACGGTACATGTGGGAATACGGTACATGTGGGGAAACTAGGGTTAGGGTTAGGTGCTACGTCGACTTGGTACATGCTGGCATGTCTAACCCTAACCCTAATCCTAACCCTACCCCTAACCCCAAACCTAACCCTAACCCTAACCGTAGCACCCTAGCACCTAACCCTAACCCTAGTTTTCCCACATGTACCGTATTCCCACATGTACCGTAACATATGCACTAACTACATGCATTTATCTGCTTTGACAAAAATAGTTAAAGAAAACAGCCGATGGTTTCATGGTCGGTAGCCTATTTCCTTCTCTCTGAAGGAGACTACACTCTCTAGACCAGACTGTGAAGAGGTGTAGCCATTGACATTACAATAAGACCTCACTTCATTGGCAGGAAACGCCTGACATCCACCCCTGCATCTCAAAATACAATGTCCTCATTGGACAACCACTTACTTTACTTCTTCTAAATGTGTTCAGGTACAACTTGATGTGTATTTTTACAGTCAGAAAATGTATATAATGATGTGATAACCCACGTTATGCAGGAAAAATAGATTTGGAGGTGTAGTCTGTTATTTGTTGCAGGCCAGGATGAAAATAGAAGGAGGGGGAGGGGGGGGGGTTATAACCTGAAGGGAACATCTCCCAGTATTCAGATAAACTGTTGTTTGCTAGGTTGTGCCCTTGTCACATAACCAGGGGATCCTCACGGCAAAGTTATCTAAAGAGGCAACTATTACTCCATTAACCGAACCTTGAGTGAATGAATGCTGGGGTAATAACCACTGAACATTACAAACCTGCAACACTACAAACTGAAGTCGCAGTGAACCTTAAAGTTGCATTGTATTAAACCTTGACCTACGGTTCAGGACACCAGGGGGAGTATTCCATCAACATCGCAAAAGGAAAATCCAGGCTTATTTTTTGATCATCTTGCGAGATTTATGCTTTACGTTGATGCTGACAAACGCTGGACCCCCATCTGACAAATGCTGGACTTTGCCAAAGCTTTATTTTTTTTGCAGGAAAATGTATCCGTAGTGAACTTTCCATAGGTTTACGGTGAACTAAACACAGAAAAAAATATTTACATTTTAAGTAGGAAAAAAGCAGGAGATTCCACCACTTTCTTTGACCACTTTCTTTGATGCTTCACAGTTATTTAACCTGAAAACGGGCACAATATGAACAACAGGTTCACAATCATTTATGTCTCGATCACAAGGGCAATGATCGTTTCACTGAGACTCTACTGACAGTCGACCTGAGTATTTAGTGAACTGAATGTTGTTGCAACAAACTACACTGTGTCATTCTTATGGTCGTCTGAGTATAAACCAGGCTGATGCACTGGGCGAAACTACAAATCCTAACAATCTGCCCACCCTCCTACACACCCACTCATCTGTTCCTGCGTGAGACACAAGGGAAACAGGATCAGGGTAACAGAATTGCTGGCGTGTGTGGGGGGTATTAATAACTGACTAACCTTTCTTTGGGATGTCTGTGGTGTCGCATCAAAGAAAAGGTGACAGTACACAAGTTCAAGTAACCCCTTGATGGTTGTGTCTTGTACACTTGGGTTAGCCTACAACTAACTTTGATCTTTGAACTTTGAACTTTGATCCTTACTCAACCCAATGAAGGAGTTTACATGGGAAGACCCTTGTATGACCCAATTGGACAATTGACTTGTAATTGCCTCTAAGGATGCTGTCCACTATATTCTGAATTGATTGAGTTGAGTGTTGTTGTTGTTGCATATGAAATGTATTGTAAATATTTTGATCGTAAACCAGGACACACCGTATTTTGTCTATAAGAAAGACATTTTCAAGGCTATAGCTATACTACAGGATGGAAATTAAGCTAGCCCGCTAGCTTGAGGCTAGTCTTTTTACATAGCTGGATTGTGAAAAATGTGACCAACTAACTAGCCCCTCAGGCCAGTAAGATTTGTGTGTTCTAATCCCAAAGGAACAGCTAAGTAGTCATAACGGAATAGCCACAAATGTGTATAGCTGTATATATGTTACGGTACATGTGGGAATACGGTACATGTGGGAAAACTAGGGTTAGGGTTAGGTACTACGTCGACTTGGTACATGCTGGCATGTCTAACCCTAACCGTAATCCTAACCCTAACCCTACCCCTACCCCTAACCCTAACCTAACCTTAACCCTAGCACCGTAGCACCTAACCCTAACCCTAGTTTTCCCACATGTACCGCATTCCCACATGTACCGTAACATACAGTATATATGGGAAATAAAAATGGTGTAGCAGATCAGATATTCATCTATATATGATTTATCTCTGTTTTTGGATAGTGGGATTGTAGAATGTCACCCAGCCTAGTAGACATTGCAGTCTAATAGCCTGGGTGGCCAGTACCCCAAATCCTTCAATTCCTTCCCTGGTTGTGCATCAGCATTTATGATAGTGCCACTTATGTAATGCCACTAATATGATAAAGGATGAGGTGTGTGTGTTTGTTGCGGTGGGTGGTTTCTATGTCTCTTGGTAACTAGAGCTATAGTGTGGAAAGCCTACTCCCCCTGTCGTCAATTCTAGTCTGGAAGGCCATGAAAGACATGTATTGTGAGTTTAGAGACAAGTAAGCATAGAACGTCCAATTCTGTCACCAAGACAAAACAGCCTTTGTCTGAACAAGATTGCCCATTCCTTCGAAAATGGCAGCAATGCATCGCAACACCTGATAGCATCAGGTATCATACGACAAGTAGACTGATTGCAATATGCTGGAATAGCATGTGAATGTTAATTTAAGGTTGAGGGCTGATATGAGCTTTGAGAACTGATGCAGTAGCTGTGCAGTATAATGCATATTAGTGTGTAGCGGGCACATAATGGTGGTGTAGTGGTTTTATATCATGTTATACTGAGAAATGTAAGTCTCTCTACAGTTTGGCGAATCTAGCACTCAAGGAAGGCCCATTTCCTTCCTGTAAGGGATGGGCCAAGATCTGTGGCGCAGTGAATAATTCTGACTATGGACAGGGCCCATGACTAAAAGATTTGTATAATATGATTGGTTCCCAAGAATAGTGACCTCATGACCAGGGACAGGTCTATAAATATGAGTCTTGCTTGCTTCCTGCTTGCTTCTTGCTATTGGGCTATTGCTTCTTGCTTATTGGTCTGCTCATTTATCTCTGCGCTCATGTAACTTGGCGTAATAAAAGGCCTCTTTGGAGACAATTGATCTAAGCTCTTTGTGCTTTGTAAGTTCTACTAAATCTATTAAGAATCAATTATATCCACGACAGTGGCCTATCGACAAAGACATATTACCGAACGGGCCTACGGGGCCCAGGCCCAGGGGCCCAAGAGCTCAAGGGACCCTTTGCATTTCTTGTCGCAGGGACGCCGGTAGAATTTTGGGCCCTATGAAAGAATATTGTGTTGGACCCCACCAAAACAAGATCTTATCATAGCATTAGAAGCTCTTTTGTGGCTTCTGTGATTGGTTTTGGCTGCGGGTCCAAAAGTAGTAATATGTTGACAGGTTCCGTGATTTATCTCCAATAATCCGTCTATGCCTATCAATACTATTGTTTGGTGGTCTATCGGTATTAATGATACTATCGTTTATGCCTACATAGATTATGTAGATTTACGTAGATTTTGCTAGTAGATCATTCATTGGTATGATGACAGCTTATAATATTATGATTGATTATTTAAGTCAAGTGTGAATGGTGTACAAAGTTTTGCACTTGTATTTCCCAGACAGAGAAACAGGAATGTTAGGTTATGTAAAAGTAAACAAAAAAAGATGAAAAAGATCGATCCGATTCTTTATCAATTCCCTTATCGATTGCTGATCTTTCTGTGTGGAAAAGAAAGTAGGCCTACACAGGTTTTCAGCATCAATTCAGAGAGTGAGTCTCTGAGTGAGTCTCCTTGAGTCTCTGAACACAGAATGTCTGTCTAATAACATTTGAACATGTTAAAATGAATTACAGTGCTCCTTTTCTTAAAAGGATATAACTTGGAAAACAAATCGAAAACTGACTGATAAAATAAACAATTCTTCTTTAGCATTTAGAAGGTGTGGTCCATGTGAAGCCTGATGTCTGTCTTATTTCGAAAAGAGGCTACAGTGCCGCCATAGATCCAGGAATATGACCCCCCCCTCTCCGTCTTTCTTTCAGGCTTTGAACAGAGGCATAGCAGCGGTCAAGGAGGATGCAGTGGAGATGTTGGCCAGCTACGGCCTGGCGTATTCCCTGATGAAGTTCTTCACAGGGCCCATGAGCGACTTTAAGAATGTAGGCCTGGTGTTTGTCAACAGCAAACGCGACCGCATCAAAGCCGTCCTGTGCATGGTCGCCGCCGGGATGATAGCCATCTTCTTTCACGTCCTCATCGGTGAGCTGACTTCTATCTTTCTCTCATTATTTCTTTATATATTTATGTATATATGTATATAGTTTTCTCTTTCTTGCTTCACACTACTCTTTTCCTTATTATTTACTTTGGATTCATTTGCAATGATGTAGCTGATGAATTTGTGGTTTTTCATAACCTGGTGGGCTGCTGTATCTTCAGTCCCTGGAGTGGAACGGATAATACAATGTTGCACCATGTTGAGCCGTAGTTTACTAGTGCTCTTATTCAGTGGCGGACTCAGGCTGTTTGAAGGGCAGGGGTGAAAAGAAAAAAAGGGCACCTACTGCACAACGTGGGACCCCATCAGTGCACATGGTCAAGTTTAGACCATTGGAGGGGCACCAATAGGGCACGTCCGCTCATTTTCACCACTCAAAAGGGCATTTTTGCCACTCAAAAGGGCACTTAAGAGAGACGTTTTTCAACCGTGGGGGCACCAGGAGGGGCAGTCGCCCCCCCTGCCCCCCCTTGAGTCCGCCAGTGCTCTTATTCAATGTGGATGAGCATCATGACCGGTTGTTCCCCCTATCTATCATCTGTGTCAACAGATAGAGTGCACCTCGTTCCCTCAGACATGTTCATTCTGCCGTCTCTCTCTTCTGTCTTTATTTGAAACAGAAAAAGGTGACCTTTAACAGTGTTAAGATAACAGCAGACATTATTTTACCTCAGCTGACCCAGTTGTGAGTAGTACAAACAAACTTACATAAACTGATTCTACAGACTTCACAAAAGGAACAGTGTGCACTGAGTATGATGTCAAATACAGCATGTTTACTGAGATTCTTTCCATGTGACGATATTGTCCCCATGTATGTACCCAGTGAAGGAAATGGGGCCATGTAACCCAATGCCATTTCCAGTCACAGTATGAAAACATTAAGGTAGGTTACATTAGGTACCCCTAATTATATAGTGATTTGTGACACAGTCTGATCATTTGATCCGCATGTCGGCAACCAATAAAAATGTTCGGACATTTCTTTTGAAACACGGAACTACGTTTCAACGTTGTTGAGAATCACAACACAAACTCGCTAGTCAAGCCAAAATACTGCAAGGCAATGAATTCGGTGAGTAATCCCCACTACTTAACTATAACACTACTTTACATTGTTAGCAGGCTCACAAAACAAGCTGTGTTAGTTGACTAGCGATGTGTCATTGATTTTCAACAGCGCGGAAATGTATTAAAACATTTTTTAAAGAAAAGTCTGATCATTACATCGGATCCCAACATGAGGACCAAAGCATTAGAATGTGTCACATTTTAACATTGAACACTTAGCTGTTCATTTCCAAAACTAAACTGATGCAAAAGAAATCCAATCTGTAGGTGGGTCCAATGCAGCCACCCATATTTGACATAATTACTGGCTTGAGCAGATTAACTCATAGTTAAAGACTATAAAATAAATAAAACATATATCAAATTACCTTCACCCTCATGGGAAAAACACAGATACAAATAATAATTTCATCAAAATGGCTGTTGCTGCTGAACATGTAGGTAGATACTGTAAGTTGGCAGAGTGGCTTTTGGCTTCTTGCCTCTATCTTATCACTCATTGCTAAATGCCACGCTTTAACTTTGTGTCTTCAGGGATTCAACAGTGTGGCACTGCTTCTCAGAATGTATGAGGATTGTTAAGTCTGTTTTGAGATACAATATTATATCAATCAATTGTTGTTGAGGCAATTACATTGTTCGCATGGAATGGCTACACCAGATACATACTTACCAATAGAACTGGTAGTTCAAACATAATTAATCAATAAGATAATACTATTACTATATAGTATTACTTCCTGGATGTAACTGGGGCAAACTCACCTTTCCTAACTGTGTTGCACTGATGTAAAGGCCTTCATCTACAACAACCTATCTATGAACTCTCTATGTACTTACTGTAAAGCCATATTGTCCATTTTTTCCTTGTTGTTGTTGTTGGTAACATTGTTTCTTGGGCCCATTAGCCTACACAGAGCTGGGCTATTACATTATCAACAGGCTCCATCATGTGGACGACTCTGTGGGGAACAAGACCAGGAGGGCGTTCCTCTACTTGTCAGTGTTCCCGCTGCTTGATGCCATGGTGAGTAACCCGCCAGCAGTTGCCCATGCACTGCCTCCTGGATTCTGTTCCTCTTTTAGGGCGTTTGAGGTTAGGAAGTGTTTCACTGACAATGGAGTAGCTCACAGTCATTGTGCTATTTGTAGAAAAATAAGTTAAAGTCTTACCAGTCTTACTATACATTCTGAGATAATAATATTTGCTGTAAATATTTGATAATTACAAATCCATGTGACTTGCTTTGTTTTGAATGTCAATTTGGTGATTTGGATTTCTTAAGGGGTGCCTGGCTTAAGGTTTGGTCTGTGTTAAAATGATGATATATCGGTGCTGTCCATGATAGATTATAGTATTTCTTCAAGTAAACCGACTTTCTGGTGAGTAATGCACAGTATGTGCAATAGATAGTCTCTTATGGGCCATACATGTTGCCTCCCACAAATTGCATATAGAGGCGTATTGTCTTCCAAATCCTAGACGGTTGGGCCGGGACATGCACGCCTAGGAAGTCCACCTATCATTATACCTCTTCTGAATTGGGTTGTGCCTTATCATCAACATCTCTTCATGACACCCCCTTCCCCATGTTGCTAACTTCTTAAGGCTTTCCGATGGTAGCTGTCTGCAATAGCTATGGATTCAATTTGATTTATTGAAAGCTTCATTCTGAGCCCCACCTACCCAAACTTTTGATTTGTCAGTAGAGGTGTCTGTCTGTCTGTCGAAGGCTTCTGTTTCTTCAAGTTCTCAAAAGCTGCATCCATTATTTCCAGACGTACCCCATTAGCTGTTATGGATAGCTCCAGACTACAAGTTAAGCATGTTTCAGTTTAGTTTTCATCCCACAGTTAGTATTTGTGCCTACAGTGTTGCTAGTGTTGTTATTGAAGTATCCCTGACTAATGTTTCAGGCCTGGACACATGCCGGCATCCTTCTGAAGCACAAACACAGCCTCTTAGTGGGCTGTGCTTCCATCTCTGATGTCATAGCACAGGTAAGAAGCACTCAGTAATGGACCTGTTGGGTCTGATACCTTTGCACAGGTAAGAAACAGTGATCAATGGACCAATTTTGGCAAATATGCAGTTCATGAAGTGTTGTACACGCACACGCGCACACACGTACACACGCACGCACACACCCCTCTCTCCCTCTCCCAGAAATACAGACACGTACACACACATTCACACTCTTTCTTTCCCTCTCCAGATTGTTTTTGTGGCCATCTTGCTCCACAGTCATTTGGAGTGTGTGGAGCCGATGCTGATCCCTATCTTATCCCTGTACATGGGTGCGTTGGTGCGCTTCACTATAGTTGGCCTGGGCTACTACCGCAACATCCACCACAAAATCCCTGATTCCAGCGGACCTGAAGTGGGGGTAAGGTCATCAAAGCTTGTGAGGTCACGGTTGGGTCGGGTAACGATTCTGTCTTCGGATATTTAACTTCACTGTATAACCTCACTTTGTTGTAGTCTCGTTGAATGTGATGCGTGATCCCTCTGTTACATTTGAGACTTTAGTTCATGGAATTCGAAAAAATAATTCCCCAGAAAGATTATGGTCTGTTTTTGTCAATTAATGGACAGAATTGATCTCGCATTGACTGAGATAAAACGGAATTGAATGATTGTACTTTGAAGCCATGTCCTTCCCTCATCTAGAGCCAGGATTTTCCTGACCATATGACCTTGCTAGGAAAAAGCTCCTGGTCCTACTCCTCACCTCCCCTTTCCTCCTTCTGTCCCATAGGGGGATGCCACTATCAAGAAGATGCTGAGTTTCTGGTGGCCTCTGGCCCTAATCCTGGCTATGCAGAGGATCAGCCGGCCTATCGTCAACCTGTTTGTGTCCCGAGACCTAAAGGGAAGCTCGGCTGCTACAGAGGCGAGTGCATGGGGGATTTTGGCAAATGTTTTTGGGGCCGCTACCCACACGGTTAGCTGTGTTGCTCATTCCACGAAATGCATAATCCTTACAAGTTGTACCTCGTTGTAAAGGTGACTAATCAGGCTTTCCAACGATATAAAAAAACAATGCCAATTGGTATTATTGGCAGAAGTGTTGATTGAAAAAAATATATACACATACTATGTAGACATTGAAACTGCAGTGTATTTAGTTGGTATGATCGTTTTCAGGTACCAAGTGTGCAAGTGTTCTTAAACCTTCAATGTTTTAGAACTTTAGTTTTAGTTTTGTTTTTAAAACCCAGATATACAATACCTGCCAACCCCCCTATTGCAGATGCTACCTGGCGAAGTGGTTTGCAGAGCTCTAAGAGTGTGTATGGTATCTTGTGCTTTGGGCAGGCGGTAGCAGTTCTGACCGCAACCTACCCAGTGGGTCACATGCCTTATGGATGGCTGACAGAGCTGCGGGCGGTCTACCCTGCCTTTGACAAGGTAAGACGAGGTGTTTTAGAGGGAGGCTAAAGGGAGGGTGGACAGGTCTATGCCAATCATCAAAATGGCATTTTCTTCATCTTTTCTAAATATATTTTTTGTGCATTTCTGCTTTATTGGGATAGAAGCAGTATAGATTGACAGGAAGGATGTGTGAGAGAGAGAGGAGGTATGAGGATAGGTCAATGGGCAAAATTGAACCAGGGACCCTGCGATTACATGGCGCGTGCCTTACTGAGCTACACCACCTAGGCGCCCCTGGCATTTCTTTTAAGCCCAGTTCACATCTAGGATTCACAACGCAACGTGGCAGGTCAGTTTTAGAACGTTGCAGAGAAAAAACTAAGGCAACTACTTGCAACCGATGGGTAATTCAAACCAAAGATCTGTGATGAGACGCAACGAGACACAGGCGACCGTTTCCATAACAACGACGCAAGTTGTGTTTATCCTGCAAGAAAAATGGCTGACAGTGTGACATGCTGGCAGTGTTTGCAGTACCACTGATCAATAAACGGCGAAGACCAAGCTAGGAAACAGAGGATACGGAGCCGTTTTCGTCACTAGACGAAAACATCAAAACATATCGCTGCATTCATATTCAGATTCCATTGTCATGACAGACGTAAAACGTTGAATAAAGCCACCTCCCTCTATAACAACAACAAGGGATTATTATCTATTGGCTACGGAGTGGTCAGTTTCATGTCTCTCACAAAGATGTACCCTTTTCTAGGTGAGAGTTTCAAGAGTCTTGCCTACCTGTCTCCAATAACATTAGTTAAGTTAACCTGCCCTATTTGTCGGTAGAATCTGCGTGTCACTGGTGACATTCCCAGGATGCACTGCTGCCGCTGCACTTTTGGAAGGGTGCACTATCATTAGTGAGACTACATAAGTATCAAACACCAAACATTTCAAAGACATAAAGGACCTAAAAAACAACAACTACTATGCTGTTTCTTAGGGAAAAGTATAATGCTTAATGTGTCAGTGTAGATAGCTCCTATCTAAGCACACAAATATAAGCACACAAACACCCCCATTTCAAACTGCTGGTGGGACAGTAATGCAAAAATCACACCACAGCAAGATACACCTGTTATATGATTATATATCACTAAATAATTCCATGTGTTTTGGCGGGTCCTGGATTGCCAACAGACAGCTAGAAATACCCCTGCTTTGAGGGACAATTGAGTGGTAAATAAGGGCTTTGCAGAGCAAAGGCAGACCCTCTGGATGATGTCTAAAGACTGCTATTAAGAAAGTCGCTGTGTGATTTAGAAGTGCTGACTCGTGATGTGAGAGTGATGAATCTTTCCAATGGGGCGGGTGGGGGGTTCCAATGTAATGGTAGATGTTTCCACGGTTGTAAACAGCTAGTGAATTGTTGTGTTATTTGTTTGTAGATTTCTGATTTTAATGTAATCGGAATGTAATCATTTGACAAATCAGGTCAGGTATCAATTTGAATAGTCATAAGTCGATAATGGCACTGGTTAAAATGAACCACCTTTTGAAATTCTAATGCGTTGTGGATATTTACTATATTAAGTTGCTAATGTATGGCAGATATTGCGCTCAAGACAAAACTAGTCTGTTTTATTGTTTAAGCTACGAAAACGCAGCTGATAGTTGTCCCTATCGTGATGACTAGTTGAGAAGGCCCAAAATAAAAACCACAGAAGCACTAGATATCAGTAAATGTATTATTTGGTTAATGCTTGTGTGTTTTATCCTCTGTGCCCGCAGAACAACCCCACTTACAAAATGGCCAACAGCGGTACAACAATCACAAAGTCTCACATCAAGAAGTTCACATTTGTCTGCTTTGCCATTTCTATTACGGTATGTACAATGTCATAATCCACTTTTATGGGTGAAATAAATGTTGTATCTGTTTATATATATGTAATAAATATAAAAAGACACTACGAAGCCTCTGCAATAAATACTTTGTTATAGGTAAACTCTGGGATATGACATCATAGCTAAACTAGTGGGAGAGACTTTCAAAAACTGAGATGCAACAGACTTTACGCTGTAGAGTTGTGAGAGCGATTGGCAGTTTATCAGTTATGTTTCGACAGTTAGTAGTGTCTCTCTCTCAACAATCAGTCACAATGGAAAAGAATGTGATGTCATTTAAGGTTAATAAAATGGAGGTGTTAAGAGTTTAGAACCCCATGACATAGGCTTAGTTTTCCATCAGCAAGTTTAGCCACTGACTCTGCATGTTTCTCTTATTTTGTGTCGAGTTTTCTCTGAATGTGAGCGGGTAATTAAGACTATTTTTGGACTGTTTAGATTTAGAAGGTGGCAGGACAGACCCTAGGGGAATGCTGATGCTCCATCATGTTGTCTCTGAATTTAAAGAACCATTAAAGGGATAGTGCACCCAATATACAACTTAACCATAATATCACATCATCATGTACCTTGGCTGTGGTCAATCCCACATTGGTGTGCGCTTCCCCTGTTGAGACCCCTATTAATAATTCAACTTTTAGAAAGGAGTAATGCGAGATGGCTTGCCCTGGCTGTGGTTTTAATCTCATGTTGCTATTCTTTGTGATATTATCAGTGATGGGTTCATACAGGGATTGTTTCATTGAATTTATTCAATGTTCTCTATCTTCATTTACGTATTACCTTACGTGTATCTAATGTGGATAAAGATATAGTCTTAGCTTTCTTTATTTTATGTTCAAAGACTATTTGGTTTATAAAACCACTTAGAAAAGTAAAAATTAGCTTATCTTTAGCCGTTGTCATGGCAAACAATCTAGTTACCCAATGCTCCTCTTTTTTTCCACAGCCTCATGTTGTGACTTAAGTCCTGACACATCTCTACTCAGCTCTATGTGTGTGTGTGTGTGTGTGTGTGTGTGTGTGTGTGTGTGTGTGTGTGTGTGTGTGTGTGTGTGTAGCGTACTTCCAGATGTGGTTTAACGACTTCTCTCTTGTAAACAAGTGTAGTTGGAGTGATGAGGCACTGGTCCCAGATCAAGTTTTTGCCCCACATCCTACTCATCCTGGGGTGAACAGTGTTAACCTCAGTGTTTGTTTATGGTTGTCCAGCTATGCTTTTTGGTGTTCTGGACACCTCACGTCTCACAGAGGATCCTTGTGGACATCATCGGGGTCGACCACGCCTTTGCTGAGCTGTGTGTCCCTCCTCTGCTCATCTTCTCCTTCTTCCCTGTGCCAGGTAAGACTCAGCTGAGAAACTTCTGTCTTACATTCAATTCGGTTGTTAAGTCTGACGTCAAACGTGACGTTTAGCAATTTCCGGGTCCAAACCAGAAATTCCCCGCACCAGAGTACCAGTGTACTACAGCGGTAGAATGACAGTTCAATCGTTTTTTAGACTCGGATCTATTCATACAACTAGGGACACAGCACTTTCCCGTTTTCCACATATTGTCAGGGTATTTGAGCCTCGGAAAAGCGCTATATAAATATAATGAATTATTATTATTACTGAGGCATTTCGAAGAGAGCGCCTCAGCCAACTTTGGACCCGGAAACACGTCACGACTTAACAACCGAATAGGGAGGGGAGGTGCTTTCATCAAAATGTAGTCTGTGAACTTCTGGTCAAAGCTGAAAATATCCATCCATTTTCTTTTCCAAATGAAAAGTGTTTCGTTCTGGTAACAGATTCCCAATTCTAAGATAATTTAGAGACTTCAGATGTTAAAGGGCCAATCTGGGATTCGCCAAATAAAATATCCTACCCATCACTTGTTTTGGTAAACATCTGAGCGATGGGGCTGGAGAAATTGAACTACTCTGAAATGTATAAAGAGAGTTATGGATGCAAAAACTGTAGGCCTGTATGCTACACAACACTTTTTACAGTATTATCTATTTGTGAAAATCCTGATGGTAAAAAATTAACGGACTTGAACTGGAGGCAAGCTAAAAAAAATGCTTTGGAATCTTAGGGCATAGATTTGGTATATGTACATTTTGGCATAATATAACTCCAACATGCATTACATTGTAGTGCCGAGAGACGGGAGTCGGAGGCGGCGTATCAAATGTCACAGCTAGACGTTTATTAATAGACATGAACAAGTTGTTACCACACACTTAAAACAGGAACTCAAACTGAGTACCACCCACTTAACCCTCCGTACGGAACAATACTCCCAACTATTAGTTCCGGGGGTGAATTATGTTAACCCACCACACAAGCCCCCCCAGAATTCACCCATAGTCAAAATCCCTGTGTCGGGGAGGGACGACGAGCCGACCCCGGCGGGTGCGGGACGCAGGGGCATCCGGGGCAGGGGCAGGGGCAGGGCCAGCCGGGGCCGGGGCAGGGGGAACCGGGACAGGGGCAGGGGCAGGGGCAGCTGAAGGCACCGCGACCGGGGGCGGGGGGTGGGGCATGGGGGGGCGGCCACGGCGTGGGGGCTGAGCCAGTTCCAATGGCCGGGAAACGTCCACGTGAGCGGACTTGATCCTATCAATGGAGACCGTCTCGTGTCTACCACCAACGTCCACCACCAGGGTCTTGTCCCCGCGTTGTAGGACCTTGAACGGGCCATCGTAAGGGGGGCGTAGGGGGCCGCGGTGGGCGTCGTGGCGAATGAAGACAAAGTCTGACGAGCGCAGCTCGGTGGGGACCCGGAAAGCAGGGGTACCGTGCTGTGAAGTGGGGACGGGTGCGAACACCTCAGCGGCTTCCAGTAGGGAGGAGCGCTGCCTGGCTGCAGACCAGGGGACAGTGGCATCCGGGATGAAATCCCCGGGGACTCGTAGGGTTTGGCCGTACACGAGTTCGGCAGACGAGGACTGCAAGTCCTCTTTGGGGGCACATCTGAGGCCAAGCATGACCCACGGAAGTTTGTCCACCCAGTTGCCGTCCGTCAAACTCGCGCGTAGGGCCGCCTTCATTGAGCGGTGGAACCGCTCGCACAAACCGTTAGCCTGGGGGTGATAGGCAGTAGTGCGGTGCAGCTTTACCCCCAAACCACTAGCTACAGCGTTCCACAGCTCCGAGGTAAACTGCGAGCCACGGTCAGAGGACAGGTCAGACGGGGTCCCAAAGCGCGCGACCCACGTGCCGATGAACGCACGGGCCACGTCGGAAGACGCCGTCGAGGAGAGGGGAATGGCTTCGGGCCAGCGGGTCGTCCTGTCCACCATGGTGAAAAGGTAGGTGAAGCCGTGAGAGGCGGGCAGTGGTCCCACAAGGTCGACGTTGACGTGGTCGAACCTCCTCTCAGGAACAGTGAAGGGCTCAAAAGGGGCTCTGGTATGGCGGTGTACTTTGGCGCGTTGACAGGCCACGCACGTGTCGACCCAGCCCCTTACCTCCTTCTTGAGTCCCTGCCATACGAACTTCTCAGAAACCAATTTTACGGATGGTTTCCTGCCGGGGTGGGAGAGGTTGTGTACAGCCTCAAAAACGGGCCGGCGCCAGTTCACAGGGACTAGCAGCCGCGGCTGGCCCGTAGAGAAGTCGCACAGCAGTTTTGCGCCTGAGTCACCGACTGCGACATCCTCCAAGCGTAGGCCTGTGTCCGCGTTCTTGAGGGTCTGGACCCCGTGATCGGAGGCCTGGTCCGCACTCATGCGGAGGTAGTCGAGACCCAGTTGAACGGCCCCGACGACCGCTCTGGAGAGACAGTCCGCGACCACGTTGGACTTGCCAGCGATGTGTTGGATGTCCGTGGTGTACTCAGATATGTACGAGAGCTGGCGCTGCTGGCGGGCAGACCAAGGCTCGGCCACCTTGGACATGGAGAACGTGAGGGGTTTGTGATCCACGAACGCCGTGAACTCACGGCCTTCCAGCAGGAACCGGAAGTGGCGGACTGCCAAAAAGAGGCCAAGGAGCTCCCTGTCGAACGCGCTGTATTTGCGCTCTCTGGGCGTCAACTGACGGCTGAAAAAGGCGAGCGGCTGCCAGGCGCCTGCGACCCATTGTTCGTGCACCGCGCCGACGGCGTAGTCGGACGCATCGGTGGTGATGGCAATAGGGGCCTTGGGTGACGGGTGGGCCAACATGGCGGCCTGGCTTAGGGCGGTCTTGGTGTCAATGAAGGCGGCTTCCCTCACGGCCGTCCATTCGATGGCCTGGTTGGGGGATTTGTCCTTCATTGCCTCGTACAGCGGGTGCATGGTGTGGGCTGCACGGTGGATGAACCGGTGATAAAAAGTCACCATTCCGAGAAACTCTCGGAGTGCTCGAGCTGTGTGTGGGCGGGGGAAGGCGGAAACGGCCTCCACCTTCGATGGGAGGGGGGCGGCCCCATCTTTGTTGAGATGCCCAAGGAATCGGATGGAGGGTAACCCGAACAGACACTTCGCCGGGTTAATGATCAGGCCATGTTGGCTGAGCCTCGTGAAGAGGTCTCGGAGATGTGCCAGATGCTCTTCCACCGAGGAGCTGGCAACGAGGATGTCGTCCAAATAGACGAATAGGAATGGCATTTCCCTGAGCGTCGAATCCATTAGCCGCTGAAAGGACTGGGCCGCATTCTTAAGTCCAAACGGCATGCGTAGGAATTCGAATAGCCCGTTTTGGGAATGTCTGAAGGGTGCACGGAGACTTGGTGGTAGCCACGCACTAGGTCCACCTTTGAGAAAACCAGCTTACCCGCCAGATGCGCAGAGAAGTCCTGAATGTGGGGGACTGGGTAGCGGTCGGGTGTCGTAGCGTCGTTGAGGCGGCGGTAGTCGCCACACGGTCGCCATCCGCCGTCTGGTTTCGGCACGATGTGTAGCGGTGAGGCCCATGGGCTGTCTGAGCGGCGGATGATACCAAGGTGCTCCATGTTGGCGAACTCAGACTTAGCGACTGCTAGCCTGTCGGGGTTGAGCCGCCGGGCCCTAGCGTAGATGGGGGCGCCCTTGGTCTCTATGTGGTGCTCCACCCCATGCTTGGTAGTGGTGGCGGAAAATGTGGGCTGTGTCAAGCTGGGGAACTCGCTGAGCAGGCGCTGATAGTTGTCACCCTCTGAGAGTGAGCTGGAGAGCCCACCGTATGTCGCCTCACCGCGGACACATGCAAGTGAGGAGAATGTCAGTGCGTCCACCAGGCGGTTGTTCTTGACGTCCACGAGCAGTCCGTGAGCACATAGGAAATCTGCACCGAGGAGGGGGAAAGAGATGTCGGCCGTGACGAATTCCCATGTAAACCGCTGACCCCCGAAACATAGGTCTACAGCTTTCGTGCCATAGGTGCGGATGGGGGCGTCGTTAGCGGACTTTAAATGTGGGCCATGACCTCCCCTGGCGGTGTCATCCACTGTCGCAGGCAGGACGCTCCTCTGAGCACCGGTGTCACAGAGGAATTTGCACCCGGAGAGAGTGTCTCTGATGAACAGTAGCTGGTTTGCTGTGCCCACGCACATAGCCACTACAGAACGCAGGCTTTGCCGTTTCCCGCCGAGCCGTAGTTGCAAGGGGAGCGGCACCTCTTCGCCTTCGCGCCAAAGCGTGAGTGGAAATAGCACATGCCTGGGCTAGTACGGCTATCGGTGGTAGGTGGGCCCATGTTAGCCAGCCTGTCTCTGCCAGGGGGAGTGTAATTGTGTGTCGGGGCTAGCACTTCAGGGGTAAAACGCTGGGTAGCTAGGAAGAAGCGGTCAGCCTCCTCTGCTAACTCACGGGGTTCCGTAATAGTCGTATTAGCGAGCGCCGTCTGTACATGTGCAGGCATGTGCCGAAGAAACAGTTCAATAAAAAGAAAATGTGGTTCTTCCGTACCTAGTAGGTTCAGCATCATGTCCATGTGCTGGGAAGGCTTGCTGTCTCCCAGCCCCTGAATTGCGAACAGACGTCGGGCTCGTTCCGACCGTGATAGTCCGAAGGTCCTGAGGAGGAGAGTCTTAAACGCTGTATATTTATTCAGGGCAGGGGGAGCTGTAATGAAGCCCACCGTTCTGGCTGCAGTGGAGCTCCCCAGAGCCGAGACGACATGGTAGTAGCGTGCAGCGTCGTCTGCAATCCCACGGAGGGCGAACTGCGCCTCCGTCTGTGCGAACCATGCTGCCGCGGACGTCTCCCAAAACTCCGGCAATTTGAGAAAAACGGCGTTATTTGCCATGTTCGGTTCAGTCTCGGATACTTCAACGGGACTGACGTCGGGGTCACCAATGTAGTGCCGAGAGACGGGAGTCGGAGGCGGCGTATCAAATGTCACAGCTAGACGTTTATTAATAGACATGAACAAGTTGTTACCACACACTTAAAACAGGAACTCAAACTGAGTACCACCCACTTAACCCTCCGTACGGAACAATACTCCCAACTATTAGTTCCGGGGGTGAATTATGTTAACCCACCACACAATCATGTTTTTTTGTCCCTTTGCTGCTGTATAACTTGCAACTGTAATTCTACAAACTCATCTGATTTACTCATCTGTTCTGTTACCATGACGACAGTGACCATCCGGGCTCATTTGACGGGCTGGCTCATGACTCTGAAGAAGACCTTCGTCCTCGCTCCCAGCTCCGTGCTCCGCATCATCGTCCTCATCACCAGTCTCATCGTGCTCCCTCACATGGGGTAAGTGCACACTTCATAGATTACTACTTTCAAAAGTGGTCATCACACCTCTCACCAGTCTCTTGACAATTGAGTTTATGAAAGAAGATTGCAGCACAAAACAGCCCTGGGGTGTGAAAACGTCAAGGCTATGCGCTTAGTGGAACAGTGGAGCGTCTGTCGGTCTGTTGTGGAAAAGGATGGTTCTCCCTTGAATTTGGAGAAAATCAAATAGAAAAATACAAAATGCACTCAAACAGCTCAAATAGAAGTAGTTTCACCTTCTGTGATCTCAGCAGTGGTCTGGTGGTGGAACATGGTACTGCAGGTTGAAAGGGAATAGAGGAAACAGGATTGGGAGCTTCTCCTAATAACAACAACAAAAGCTACATTAAGCCCCATTCGTTGGTGTTTTTATTTTTTTCGCTGTATCTGTTTCAGTGTAAAAATGAGGAGCTTCTGAGGACGGTCCTCAGACCAAATACGCACCTCCTGGCCATCCAATCAAATCATAGGCTAGCTAGTTCACGGACTCACTGTGCGTGAAGTTCTTTCCGGCACAACATTCTGGAGAGAGTGAGATTTATTGAGAGACAAATATAACTTTTTACACATGTATTTAGAGAGAATTAGGCTGTGCTGATTTCTCAATGGTAGATACTGTAAGTTTCAACTATATTTCCATTTGTTTCTGTCAATGCAAATGGAAGTTTTGCAGAAACCTTAATTTCTTCCACATATTGTGAAGTTTGTTTTCAAATGTGAGTATTTACTAACAAATATTTTTTATATTTTTACAAAGCATTTAGCATATATTGAAATAGGTTATAGTAAATTATATTTGGGCTCTGTGGTTTTTGTTTACTGATCATGGTACACATTTGTGAGTTGTACTACTTTTATTTACAATGATGTTGTCAGTAATTTATATATGTCCAGGAAACCGGTTTATAAAGGATTTATAAACAGCTAATAAATTGTTTAGAAACTATTCTATACTGTTCTAAACCGTTTATAAATGCCACTTAAATGTAAAGTGTTACCATCTCTACAAAGCATACCTTACACACTGCATGAATGTATACCCATGATGTACATGGGGTGACACAGTAGGATAGGGATACTAAACCACATTTTGGGTAATACTGTTTATACTTTGTAAATGTTTTGGTTTTGTATTTTTTCCCAATTCTGATCTATTTACTTTTGTCTGAGACAGACCTATTTCTATTTGAAAAGCAAGTGTATTTCCTGTCATAATAATAATATAACCACATTTTAAATGTGCAGGCTCTTAGAGCGAACTTCATTTGATTCCAGTGTAAAGAAAGAATACAAATTCAGAGAAAAGTGACATTTCCCCAGCAGGAAGAAGACGATGTGTATCCTTGGCTGACATAGCGAGATGTGTGTTTCAGGGTGCATGGAGCCAGTCTGGGTGTGGGGTCCTTACTTGCCGGGTTCCTTGGAGAGTCTACAATGGTGGCGATAGCCGCCTTCTACGTCTATCGAAAACAGGTTAGGCACACAGAATGAACCTCGACCCTAGACCCACCCGTCATACTATTTTGACATTTTTATTTGTAATACTGTGTTGCTGTTGATTGATCCTGATATTGAAGTGCATAATGGTTAATTAGTTATGTCCAGTAGCTGTTCTGTGATATAGTGAGAGGAGCTGGCAAGCATCTTCCTACTCTAGAAAATACACTAACTAATACATTACTTTTTTAAAGTTCTTTGTTCATATTTTGTTAATCGTTTGTGCTAATTTGTGTATAATTGATGTTCAGCTAGAATGAAAACCTGTTCTCAGACTTTTGTTTGTTTGTTTGTTTTTTTAGAAGAAAAAGAAAGACTCGGATGATGAAGAGGAAGATGTGGAAGGGGAAGACTCTGCCCCCATGAACGAGGTGCGGCCTAGCAGCCAAATGGACGATAACATTGAACTTCAGGAGACAGAGGAGGACGAAGAGTGAGCGACTCGACTGTTAAAGGACATGCTGGGGGATAGTGCAAGGGGTTCCCTTGTTTTCTGGGGCATGTTCTGAATTGCTTTTTGAACCCTTTTGATGCCCCTCTTAACCGTAGAGGTTTCACGAAGACAGGAGTCCCCCAACTCCACCCCCTTATTGGTTTAGGGAGGAGAGGGTGAGGGATCTGTAAGTAACCGCAGCGGGAAAACATTTGTTCCCCATAATTGAGATATAAATACATATACATTAATTATAATATATAGATATAATATACTGAGGGATCTTCTGATTAAAGGAGTAAATTAATATGTATAAATAAGTTGTTCTGTTATATTTCTTTTATTAAAACATAATATTTATCATTATAATCAAAAATCACGCACATGCATTCAATTGCGCCTTCCAGCTTTTGCCTTTTGGTTGCTACCGAGCCAGTCTAGCATGGTGAAGATGCTAACTTGTACCAAAGCAATGTTGCTCATTTCACTCCATCTCTCTTATGTTCGCCAAGCATTTCTGTGCTGCCGTCCTTTACTTTATTAACATTCATGAACCATTGAGAAAGGAAAGAGAACGTTTGTAACTGTACTGTATAAATTGAACCGCTTGGGAAACATATCTTGTTTTATCTTCGATTGTACAAGGACAATATTTTTTTTTACAAGATTGAATGACGCCACGGTCCCTGTGGCGTTACCTCTGCACTTTGTTTCTATTAGCTAGCTGTTTAGTTCAAAATGATGCAAAGAAAATGCTTTGTCTTTTGCTATAAGAAGAAAGGGTTTAAGAAAAGACATCTATCCACAGATTTCTATTTAAGTTGAGGATTGAAAAAGGGAGTTTTTCTGCTGGTTTCCTGATGTGTATGATGGTTTGGTGCTTTGGTCATCATTTTTAGAACACATATGTATGGAAGATGTTGTTAAACTGAAATGGCAGGGGTGGATGGTGGAGACAGGACAACACTTGTTTGTTTTTGTATCATGTCTGTTGCAGTATTCTTATTCACACTAGGGCATTTCCTTTCGATCTCAGGATGTAACTCCATG
The DNA here is from genome assembly GCF_963989245.1 of Nansenia antarctica. Taxonomy (NCBI): domain Eukaryota; kingdom Metazoa; phylum Chordata; class Actinopteri; order Argentiniformes; family Microstomatidae; genus Nansenia; species Nansenia antarctica. The sequence continues at coordinate 8,429,734 of NC_137682.1, read as the reverse complement.
ACAGACACAGTGTAGTGATGTCACAGACACGGTGTAGTGATGTCACAGACACGGTGTAGTGATGTCCAGTCATTGATTTCCCTCCACCCGCCTATTCTGTATTATGAATTATTTTCTTTGACGATAATGCACAAGTATTTAAGAAAATGTCTGAAGCTTTTGTAAGTTTTATATAAATTGTAGTGAATAGCAAAGTCTTGCCAAGCTCTTGGGGCCTTTTGTATTTGAATATGACTGCTAAAGCCCTGTCTGGGGGGGGGAAGCGTAAAAGAGCAGATATGACTTCTGTTATTATTGTTTATCTATCACAACAAAGGGACAGCTTAATTCTACAGTGATTAAAGGGTGATGATTCAGTGGTTAAATGTGGTACTCTAAGTGTTTTTTTGTCTATCGCTATTCCATCAAAACTATAGTAATGAATTTGATGCCATCACAATTCAATGTGAGCAATTTAAATAGTGAACTATTTTGAAAAAACTGGAAGCCCATTTCAGTTCTGAATTGAAATAGAATTAAAGTATTAAAATAGTGCTAAACAGCCATGATAAATCTGTAGCGATCAAGAAATGAGATCGTGATAAAGAACATTCAGCGAAGAGTACTGTTTTGGTCCAAACAGTGATTTCTGAAGTCTGGTGTTTAGCATTGGCCTTCACTTATCTATTTTACATTTTGTTTGTTTCAAGGACATTCACCTTTAACCTCAAACTCGCCCCTATTCAACACAGTGATACAATATAAAAATTCACTACAGATACAGACATGACATGGAATGTTAGTGTACTGTAAAGTTAAAAGATAATGTTGTCATTGAATAATGTCACTGCAATACTTTGCTTGAGATACTTGCAGCAGACACATTTTTCAATATAATGGAAGCAGATGGGGTCAATTTCTGGCCACCAACAACAGCAACTAATTCTCCTGATTTACCCTGTTCCCTTGCAGGTTACAGGAACTCAACTCTATCCTGTTATAACTTGAGCTCTCATTCTCTAACAGACATTGTGAAGTTTATCTAAGATCTAGTAAGATCACTTACTCAATGACCCTGCTGTCTGGAAAAGTGCCCTGATTGAATGATAATAAGCAAGACAAGGAGAATCGTAGGAAAAATACATGAAATCATCCAATTATCATCTTTAATTATTGAGTAGATTTTCCAGTCCAAATATATTTACTTTCAGGTCTTGAATAAATTAACTTTCTGAGGTAAGAAAATCAATAGATTACATGTTTGTGTAATGTTTGTAGCAACCTCTTGCTAATGATGAATTGATTTATTTCCAAAACCGTATTCACTGTGCTGTCAATCAAAACAATGACAAGAACACTACTTGTGTACTCATGTCATCTTTGAATTATTAGCAGAGTGTCTTGTGGCGAAAACATCCCGTTGGATCAGAGAGACTGCATCTATGAGTTTCAATTCATTTTCTATCACTATTTCTGTGAACATCAATTTTCATTATGTTTACCGCCGCTATTACGCTCTTACACAATCAGCCTACACCAAAAATAACGCTAATTCACAGACTTCAAACCATTTATAGGTACTAACGTTCTGAGGAAATGAAGCATGTGAGTGAGGGATTTTTTAGTCATGTAATAATAATAATAATAATAACGTATTTGTATAGCACTTTTCCTATATCAATTAGACTAGGTCTGCTAAAGGCTCTTGTCCTCGACCGCATTTTGAGAATAGACTCAGAACAACTGAGGCAAATATGCTCAATGACCAGCTGATGCGCAGGTGAGTGTATGTTAGTTAATAACTGTAATTAATTAGGGAGAATCTATTCAAATGAAATTGATTTGTAGACCCATGAACCGAGCGGGGGGCGTGGTTATGTCAGAATTGGTTGTCAAAGAAAATGACGCGTCACTGGCGAAATTGGCTTTATGACACATTAGAATTAGAATCATATTTCTGTTCTATTGTAGCCTATTGCTGTGTCGTTCTTCTTTGAGATCACTCTGTTGCAGACGACGATCAGTTAGAGAGATAGAAAATATACTACTGTGTCATTACATATCTACTACAAGAGAGAGCATCATTTCAATGCCCCCTACTTTACAAACCAAGAAGACACAGCTGCCTTAGAGGAGGTGGCCAGTGGCCTATCATGGATACCACTCCCGTGAGTAATCAAACCTCAAACACTGACTATAAAATGGGGGATATATTACTTAAAATACTGTAAGCTAAATTACCTGCCAACAGAACAGGACAATTTAAAACTAGTGCAGTCGGACAGAAAACAAGCATATATTGCCTTGATTTAAGATATTTCATCTTACTTAGATTTACTTTTTGCAGTGTGGACGGTGTGGACGGTGTCCTGTTGACGGGCAAAGCAGAGCACGTAACGCTCAAAACCACAGGAGACAAGACGATGTTGGAGGTAAGCATTACACACACTACTCCCGATGAGTCTTAATTAAGCATTATCACACGAGAGGGAGTGCTGATATTCAGTATAACAGCACGACCACAAGTGTGATATTGCTTTTATACTTGTTTTATTTTTTAACAGTTCTAGAGCGCAATTTATTAGTTAACAGTAATAAGCGACAACAGATTATGATTTGTTTGTTTATTTAATCATTTATTTTGGCTCCGCCAACAAAAAATTGTTCCGCAACTGAACGTCAACTGCACTGTTGCCTAGTAACCTGAACACAAACATGTAGTCTAATTATAACATTTAGTAGAACACCTGTGCGGCGGAGTGATTAGTTAAAAGTCCCAGTACTGTTATACTGTATATCGGCACTCGTGGAATGCCTCTTGTCCAATCAAATTACTTAGTCGGAACTGACTGTTATTATAATGTATAATGATTGATACCCCCTTATCTGAAGACTGAGTATCAACCCTCTTCTCCGTTTCCTTTTTTTTTTTTTTTTTACAGGGAGCAACCAATGGAGCCAGACTGGTGGGGGTGCACTGCAGAACATCAACCATAACTATGGTGTGATCAACAATCATTACCATTATTATTACCCAGTGGCCCCTGGGAATGAGGTACCGTCTGGCCAGCCTACTGGTCCTTCAGTCACGCCCCAAGAGTCTGGAGGACAAGCCTCAGAACGTGGAACATCAGGGTTAGAGTCGATGGACAGTCTGCTGCTCACCTGGCTAAACGCCCTTCAAAAGGTAGTCAGATGAGTCTCATACAGGATATGTAATTTAATGTAATGTCCTAATAGCCAGACATGTCAATAACAATGTCAATAACTCTGAGTGTAATTATCGTGGTGGTGATATTGATAATGGTGACATTTGTATGTATTGCTACATTTTGGACTTCAAAATGGCACAAGTAATGTATAAAGTAAAAAATAAGATGCTTCCAGACTGTATCCAGAGACTGTTTCAAGTTAGACAGAGTAATTACGAACTCAGAGGAATATGTATGTTTATGAAAACAAAGATTAGAACAAATGCAAAACAAAGATGTATAACAGTTAAAGGAGTTAACTTATGGAATACTTTTGAAAAGGAAATGAAAATGTGTAGTACACTAAAAGGATTAAAGAAATTACAAAAAAATAAGATGATTAACAAGTATAAAACAGAGGTATAAATATAGTTTTGTTTGGTATTTTTGAAAACATGCTTAAGTAAAAATGTGTTTATAAATGTTTCTATGTCTTGATTATGCACTCATAAGGGGAAAACCACTAATGTAAAAAGGTTAGGTGCATTAATATAGTTTTTTGTTTGGTACTTTTGAGTTTTCTGTTAAGATGCGTAAGTGAATTTTTGTTTATAAAAGTTTCAATGTTTTGATTATGTACTCATGGGGAAAAACCCATACATGTAAAAAGGGTAGGCGCAATAAGCCATGGCTTCAGCCTACACCTTTTTGGTCCTGGTGTTACGCATTGTGACTGTGTACATTTTTAATATCTGTATTATGAATTGTAAAGGGACCAAAATAAACATTCTCAATCAATACAGCATGCAAATATTGTGTGCAGGTTTTTATCATAATATGAGTGTGTCACTTACTATGATATCAACTGTATGTTTCATTGTTTTGGACTAATTGTTCTTATTTTTGACTTTGACCAAAGTCTGTCTCAAATGAGAACCACCCACAGATAATCTCTCTAGAGAGGGATGAGGTGGAGCTCTCCTCAGAGCCCCTCTCCATGGTGAGGACGCCTCCCATGACAGGTGAGGTGAAGATCCCCAGTGTCCTCGTGGAGGAAATGACCCTCCACCAGACCCTCCAGTCTGTTGATGAGGCCAAGGCAGAGCCCCAGGACATCATGACAGCCCCTGAAGTTGTACCCCCTCCTCAGAGAGAAGAGGGCCCCAGGGCCAAAGAAGCATGTATCCCTCCACAGACGGATGGTTATGAGCCCCAATCTACCCCTCCACAGAGGGATGAGGTGGAGCTTCTTCCAGAGGCCCTCTCCATGGTGAGGACACCTCCCATGACGGATGAGGTGAAGATTCCCAGTGTCCTCATGGAGGAAATGACCCTTCACCAGACCCCCCAGTCTGTTGATGAGCCCAAGGCAGAGCCCCAAGACATCATGACAGCCCCTGAGGTTGAACCACCTCCTCAGAGAGAAGAGGGCCCCAGGGCCAAAGAGGCATGTACCCCTCCACAGAGGGATGAGGTGGAGCTCCTTCCAGAGGCCCTCTCCATGGTGAGGACACCTCCCATGACGGTTGAGGTGAAGATGCCCAGCGTCCTCATGGAGGAAATGACCCTTCACCAGACCCCCCAGTCTGTTGATGAGCCCAAGGCAGAGCCCCAAGACATCATGACAGCCCCTGAGGTTGAACCACCTCCTCAGAGAGAAGAGGGCCCCAGGGCCAAAGAGGCATGTACCCCTCCACAGAGGGATGAGGTGGAGCTCCTTCCAGAGGCCCTCTCCATGGTGAGGACACCTCCCATGACGGTTGAGGTGAAGATGCCCAGCGTCCTCATTGAGGAAATGACCCTCCACCAGACCCTCCAGTCTGTTGATGAGGCCAAAGAGGCATGTACCCCTCCACAGTGGGATGAGGTGGAGATTCCCAGTGTCCTTGAGAAAATGACCCTCCATCGGACGATGATGAGGGATGAGGTGGAGCTCCTACCAGAGGTGGAGATTCCCAGTGTCCTCCTCTTTACCCACAGGGATGAAGACACAGCACCGGAGGTTGTTACCCCTCCCCAGAGGAAAGAGGTGGAGCTCCTCCCAAAGGCCCTGTCAGTGGTAAACACACCTCCCATGACAGGTGTCAACTCTCAGGCCAAGGCAGACAGCACGACACAGTTTGCCTTCTATACAACATTTAATCCCCAACAGAGGGACCAGGGGGACATCCTCCCTGACGCCGACCCCCCATCAAAGTGGGATCTGGAGATGGGTGCTGTGGGTGTGGCTACAGGTGTGGAGGAAATAACCCTCCACCAGACCCTCCAGTCTGTTGATGAGGCCAAGGCAGAGCCCCAGGACATCATGACAGCCCCTGAGGTTGTACCACCTCCACAGAGGGAAGGTTGGGAGCCCCAATCTACCCCTCCACAGAGGGATGAGGTGGAGCTTCTTAGTCAGGAGGTTGAGCCTCCACAACAGCTTGACACTAAAATGTGCCTCTGGAAGGTGGAGCTCCTTCCAAAGGCCCTCTCCATGGTGAGGATATTGCCCATGATGGTTCAGGTGGAGCCTCCTAGTGACCTCTTCGAGGAAGTTGACCTTCTGGACAAGGCAGTGGCCAAAAACACTGTGACCCCGACACAGTTTGCCTTCTTGAAGGCATTTAATCCCCAACAGCGGGACCAGTGTCACCAGCTCCCTGACACCAACCCCCAATATAAGTGGGATCTGCTGGAGATTGGCGCTCTGGGTGTTGAGCCTCCACAACAGCTGGGAGTTCGACCGAAAACCTGCCTTGAGGTGAGACCCCGATTACTACACACAGGGGTAAAACATGCGCTTCATCAGAGGACAAGGGGCAGGATTTAGATCCAGCTACACCTTAAGGTCCACATTTAACTATCATCTTACAGCAGTCATATTCTAACTGTACAAGCATTGCTTTTTATCCAACTCATTCAGGTTAGTTTCATTGAGCAGATTTTATTTATATAATTATTTTTCACAGAGCATGCCCTTTCCATCACCTCCACCAATGATGGCTCCACCAACGACAGCTGCCCTTAAGATGGTTCCCCTCATGAAGCCTTACTGTCTGTGGGATCCTCCATCTACCACTCCAGGACACATACACTCTAGGAGTGCAGGTAATTACTGCTGTGGCTTAACTCCTTACACCCAGTCAGTCTGTAATGATTATAATGACTGTGGTGATGATGACGATAATTTGATCATGTTTTTTTTTCAGTCTGTAATGACTGTAATCAGTACTCAAGTTGTAAAAGAAAATCAGGGGGGGATGGTGGATTTTATCATATGGGGACAATTTTAGCATCCCCACAGGTAAAATGTAAAAATGTTGGTAAAAATGTCAATTGCATGTGTGCGCGTGCCCCCTCGCCCACAGTATTTTACTCAATATGCGCAAAACTAAATGTTGAAATAGCAGTAATACCACGTTCATTGATAGAATGACATAAGGGATGGAAAGGGGGGATGGCAGTTTTAGAAGGGGGATGATTTTTACTGTTTTTATTTCAGAGGGGATGCCATCCCCCCTCATCTCGAGTGCTGACTGTAATGACTGTGGTGATGTTGACGAACATTTTATCATGTTTTTTCCTAGTAACAATATGTCCAGTGAGGAGGTCCCCCGAACTTCTGAACCCCAGTGTAATGGCCTCCACGGGTCCAGGACAGGGACCTGGAGCGCTGCTGGACCCAATGGACCCCGCAACAATGATGGACCCCGCAACAACCATGGCGCCCATCCCCAAGACACTGGAGAGTCAGTACTTATTTGAGCCATTTGTTTTCTCTCTTCTGCGTTGAGTTACATTATGGTTATGACTGCTTTTAACAGAGAGTAATGTGTTTTTTAATGTCTCTACAGCTACCAAGGAGAAGGGCCATCATGGTCTTCTGGGAAATGTTGTGTCCCATCAGGAGAGTTGCCAGTTTAGGTAAGACCCTCCCAGCTATTTTAAGACCCGTTTTAGACATTTTCACCTTTGGTTTACTGCTTTCTGTGTAATGCAGAAAACATACTGTATATATATATTCATTATTTCCTGAACTTAAAATGTGTTCTTTACAGTAACATGCAGCTTGACTGAAGTAACAGTGTAAATGACTTTTTTCTTTCTTTCACAGGCTATGATAATCCCCAAAGGAGCCTTTTCACTGATACCGATTATTTAAAAAAAAATAACTAAAAAAATTCCCAAAAGTTCTCGGCATATCAAATAAAATAAAAAGCATTCCCACCGCTTCTCTCATTCATTCCTTAAATCAGATGGACTTGTGTGTTTTACCTTTTATCTTTCCATAGTGTCATTTGCTCTCTGAGTTTAGACAGGTATGTTGGAGGTGTACTACATTGAACTACATTTTGAATGTAATCAAAAATTGATTTCATAGTTTATCCTTTCAACAGGTAAGGCCTGTTGTCTCCATTTACATTCTTCTGCAGCACTCCATACGATACACAAAGCAAAGTGTAATATGAATTATTTGTACAAAACTACTATCCATAGCTGTTGCTGGATGAAGACAGGAAGTGAATGAACATTTTCAAAAGGGAAGACAGGATTGGCCCACAACCTCTTTCAACCCAAGTAGCAAAACACCCATTTAATTACTCAACAAAGACAGGCTAATACAATTCAAAAATAAATCCAAGAGCCAGTTAACTGGGGGGGGGGGGGGGGTATGATCAACATACTTAAGGTTCTAGACAGGCTCATAAAGAACCCAATAGACCTCTCTCTCTTGGAATGACCTGTTACATATTAAAGAGGAACTGAAGAGAAAAAATTGTTTACAGTACTCTGCGTAAGTAATGGGCCAGTGAAGCATTTTTTCCTTTTTTATTTGAAATCAAATTCTAAAGTGTAGCGAAACACCTTGTCTGCTTGAGTACAAGCAAATGCCTCAAAACTCTTTGGATGGTGCTTCATCATACAGGAAGACAATGACCCAAACATACTGCCAGAGCAACTAGGGAGTTTTTCAGAAAAGGTTATTGACTGGCCAAGTTAACAGTAGAGGAGCCATGGTGGGTGGGGTCACAGTGACCCTGTGAGTAAAAAGACAATTCTATCTTTCCACTCGATCAAATTTGATCATGACTTTTCCTAGATATGTATGTGCGTTCTACCACCCAGTATCCTTAAAACAAATGTCTTCAGATTTACGTCAAATTAAACATGCATTTCATTATAATGCGATTTTAGGCAAAAATACCTAAAAACAAACAACAACTGAAGATGGCTGGAGTAGAGGCCTGGCAGAGCTTCACCAGAGAAGGTACCCAGCAGCTGGTGGGGTCAATGGGTCTCAGACTTCAGCGGCAGTTATTGCACGCAACTTGGATTATGGACCAAATACTAAACATGAGTGCTTGATTTGAACATCATATGAATATGTCCCATTTCTTTTTATGCCCCAAAATAGGGCAACTATGTCATTTTGTATATAGAAAAATACTCAAAAATAAAAGCTGACAATATCTACTTTGACATAATAGTATTTATTTGATTTTACAATCCAAACCGTGGAGCATAGAACCAAAAGAAGAAAAAATGCTTCACTGTCCCATTACTTACGCAGGGCACTGTATGTACTACATGGAGCGTCGGTAGGAGACATTATACAGAACTCTTGCCCCAATATTAACTAAAAAATGTAAAAAAACAATAACTTTGGACCTGGGTGTATTGTCATGTTTAGTCTAAATCGAGTCAGATCATGAACAGACTGCTTTGGGGAGAGAGTCTCCTTTTCCCTGAAATATATGTCCATATATATATAAGCCCAACCATATATATGAAATATATGGTTGGGCTTTGGATGGTACATCAAACCTCACCTCCAACAAACACATCATATTGTCAGTTGCATTGTTTTTAAATGATGAAGAGCAAATGTATAAAGTCAGTCAGTGCAGTCCCTCTTTAAATAGGAATTTAACTTTGTACATTGCCATTTATTTTACGATTACTTGCATATTTTATGTTATTTCTTTCAAAGGAAACGTTCCTTCTTCTAGCATTGTTGCCAATGGCAACTGACGCTAGCATAGATGTTTGCATATGATGATTTATGTATAGATGATTCACTTACTTTAGAAAAATGTAACTTACTTGTTGTAAGTCGATTTGGATGAAAGTGTCTGCTAAATGTCCAAAATGTAAATGTAAAATACTCTCTAATGTTCAACATTTGCAGTCAATAAACAGTCCTCTGTGTTAAGGTTTTTATACATTGATATCTTCAGGTAGGATTGACTGAGCAATCTCCCTGAGATACAGGATTGCTTGATGAAACTCAACCCATAACTCTGAGATTATATGAAACTCCATCTGACATGTGGAACTCAAATGTCAAATGTATTTTGTCCTGCTAGGCCACTAGGACATTGTAGTGTCTATCATCCTCTGTGACCAGAGAAATGCAGGGCCAGTCTCTCCTGTGGTCGTTGGGATAGTAGGTGACAAACTCCTCTGTGTCAACCTTGTAGAGTCTGAAGACCTGGATGGTGTGCTCTAACGAATATCCAAGGAGGAACATCTCCACCTGCGGAAAAAATAGTGGATTCATGAGTGCATTGTTTAGAATCTACAGCAAACAAGTTATACCATGCATCGGCATCTAACTTTCCTAAAAAAGTGTGTAATTTTTATATTTTGGAAAATGTGGCCCTCTGTATTCATTATGATGAAGAATCATGCTTTTTTATACTCAACCAGCCTGTATTTAACTTCAATGCCAACTAACTCCTCTTTATATTGCCAATTACAGTTGGGTATTAAAGTGTCTCATATGCGCTCACTCAGATTAATCTCACTCAGATTAATTTCACCGCATCTCTATCGCCCAGCCACTTGGATGATGATTGTTACCCAGTCGTAATATCAACGTTTTTGTCCTGATGTCAGTCACTGCAACTGCTGTAGCTGATAAATTGTCCCTCCTTTGGTAACATTTGCATCAATTTCAGGTCTGTGCACCCTTCTTGAAAGAGAGAAGGATGCCCACAGCAGAGATGCCTAGCTAAACTGTCTCATTACTTTGACTATTAGAGCAACGGCATATTTTTCTTGTTGTGAAAAATGTTGCCTGCCTATTTAATAACCCGCTTTTTACCTGCAAATACTACATTAGTCGGCCAATGTAATGCATTATTATACACACACACACACACACACACACACACACCTGCTCCAGGCCCCCGGTAAAGCCCACATGGCTGAGGTGGTTCCTGAGGAAGGTCTGGGGACAGCTCGATGAATCTCGAGCGAAGAGCAACCCGCAGAATTCGGGGACGCCACCTGCTGCACCCTTTCCCATGAGGCCGTGCAGCTGGGTGGCAGTGTGCAGCATGAGGAACTTGAGGGCCTCCAGGAGGCCGTACTCCTCCTGACCCTGGAACACCTGCAGGCACAGCTGCTCCCTCTGGGCAGTGCTCCGGGCCTGCACCGCAGCCTGCCACTATAGGCCATAGACATGACAAAACAGGTCATAAGCAGGCATAGAGATGACATAGGTAAACGTTAAGTAATGTAGAGGTAATGTAGACTCAAACAGGTTAAATGTCTGCCCTACACTCTGACCCTACAGGTCATAAAGGCATAGAAAATACACAAAGACATTCAATGACACGGGAAGACTGAAGTATACATAACGCAAGAACTGCAGCCTGCTACTACAGGACATGATTAAACCAATGTAAGTGTCCTCCTGACTGAACTGAAGATATTTTTTTATTTTAAAGGATAAACGATTTCAAAGGAGCAGTAGTATAATCTTGTTCTGTAAACATTAGGGGTGCAACGGTTCAGTTGGCCCACGGTTCGGTACGGTTCGGTATTTTGGGTCACGGTTTTCGGTACGGTTCGGTTCAGAAACAAATGCTACTATTTATTTACAAACTGTTACTTTACTTTATTTTGCTTATACATAATATGGAACTTTAACATACACATGTATATGTTATGTATATAATGTATATATAATTGTATATAAACAAAAAACACTTTCAAATGTCCAAAAATAAATAAACACTTTCGAAAGTAAAAGTGCACTTTAGCCTTGACAGCTGGTAGCCCGTATACAAACAGGAGGAAAACAAATTCACACTACAAAAGTAACACTTTCCACATAGCGTTCCAACATGTCATGTGTTGTATTCCAACGAGTTGCGACATCGTGGATTAATTTGTGTTTTGGTCAATCTAACATATCTTGTTTAATTGTCAGAATACGGTGGGCTGTGGTGCTTTTGTGGAAGAAAGTGACTGCATGTCTGATCTTACCCAGGAGGCGGGACACCGGGGTTATTGCCACTGCCTTCTTGGCGGCGAGATTTACGACGTGCGCAAAGCAGCCGATCTGTGGCCCCAGTCCACCAGCTTCATGGATCGCATTTACGATATTTGCTGCGTTGTCTGTTGTTACGGGAATTGTTATGTTTGGCCTCTCCAACTTCCACTCAGTCACTGCATTTGTTAGTTCCTCTGCCAGGTGCGCGCTGGTATGGCTTTCGTATAGTGGACGAGTTTGCAGTACTGCGCTCTTCATCTCCCAATCCGGTGACATGTAGTGGACCGTGACAGTGAGGTAACTCTCCGTTGCCCGGGAGGTCCAACCCTCCGTAGTCAGTGCAAAGCTCTGTGTTTTTGCCAAATCGTCTTCAATGCCTCTGCGCGTTGTTTGGTAAATACCGGGGATTATTTTGGTGCTGAATGATGTACGGGAGGGGACACTGTAACGGGGCTCGAGAGTTTTTATCAGATTTCGAAAACCCAAATCTCCAACCACCGAAAAGGGCTGCAAATCCTTTGCAATGAACATCCCCACTGCATTGGTTATTTTTTTGTGTTTCTCTGAAGTGGTAGTGTACGTCTGTCCGAACGCATCAGAGAGATACTGCTGTCTGCTCACTGACGCTACCTGACTGGCTTTCCTGCTCCCAGTCAGTGTTATCGTTGAGTGGTAGCGGCGAATATGCTGGTTCATGTTAGAGGTGCAACCATTTGCATATGGCACACGCTTTAAGCAGAGCTTGCAGACAGTAATATTTCTGTCCACTGTTTCCCCCCCCTTATTGTCGTATTCAACGGGAAAAGCGAAATGACCCCACACCGCAGACTTGTAGGAATCCGGGGCTTCCTCAAACTGTTGCGGCGCTCTCAGAGCTAATTTACGAACGCAGCCAAATCGCAGCATAAACCGAAAACCGTCACGGTTCACTAGTGAATTGAGCCGTGGAACGCAAACCGTACCGTCCGTAAAAAAACCGAGAACCGTTGCACCCCTAGTAAACATAGATGGTTTTTTACCCGGTCCCTGAGAAGCTCCATGTAGACCTCCAGCTGTGCCTTGGAGCGCCCAGTGGCCATCTGCTCACTGTTGTCAAATGGAAACCTCCATCGTCCAACAACATCTTTATCTGCTAGGAGATCCTGTGAAAACAAGACATGGATTTTTTTATTAAAATGCTGCCTGGCCCCTCTTCCCCTGCCCACCCCAAATAAAACATTAAAAAAAATTATGTGTACATTAAAAGTAATAATTTTTTACAAAAAAAAGGAAATATTAATGTACAATACACTACCAACCCAGTGTACAGACACTAGAGCAATGCAAACAAACAACGATGAAAGGGAAAACGCACGCACACACACACTCCACATTTTGGTGTTTTACAACCTGATTCTTAAATAGGGTTAGGGTTAGGGCTTCTGTTTAGGCTCAGTCACAAAGAACAGCAAGATTACTTTTTCCCCATTTGTGCATACTTTGTTATTTGCACATGCTCAACCATTCATATCTTAACCATTGGTTTACAGTTCCTATATCATTTTCGTAAGGCAGAGTCTCTGGAGTCCCGGACTAACTTCTACTGTATGGGCCGGTTTCACAGACAAGGCTTAAGCCTAGTCCTAGACTAAAAAACATCTTCAATGGAGATGTTACATTGAAAGTGTGATTTAGTCCAGGACTAGGCTTAAGCCTTGTCTGTGAAACCGGCCCTATGTGTTATATTGATGTGTTAGGAGATAGACAGTATGTACCTTGGTGAAGTCCTTGCTCTGGAGCACGGTGGGCAGCTGGTGAGAAAGGGAGAGGATCTGGAATAAGGTGGCCCTGAGAGCACAATAGTTGTCCCCCCTCACTCTGCGCAGACACTGATACCTCAGAGACACCTCCAAATACCCCTGTGGCAGATAGACACATCAGAACAAAAGAGGGGGGAGGTCGTTCACAAGGTAAAATAGACAAGATCGCAAGTATTCTAGGTGCATATCGATGTAAATCCATGTCTTCACAAACAAACAACACACACTCAATGGCAAACAATTACAAACGTTTGCCGTCAAATTGATCCACAACAGTAAAAAGGGGGTAAATTGGCTGATTGAAAAATACCTACCTTTCTAATAAGGGCACTCTTGGCTGTATTGCCTCTCCACTCTCTCTCACTGTAGGTCAAGAGGTCCACTGAATTTGCCACGCTAACCCCTGCGACGCGAGAATGAGAAATGTCACGTTTAACCGGTTTTAAATTAATGCTCAACATAAGTGTGTGGTACAAAAGACTAAAACAATTACTCACTGTAGTATTCCTGGTTTTCTTTGTGGAGATGACCAGTTCATTCCAAGTGAAAACTCACATATCTAAATAAGTGACGGGGACGCTTACCCGAGTGCTGATTCCCTGATGGTGGTTTGTCCCTCTCTTCTCTTCTCTCCTCTTCGATCTCGTCTACACCACGGTATAGGTCCTCATCACTGTAGGGAGGGGGAAGTGGAACCACCCACGTAACAGGTGTGAACAGCTGTGACCACTGTAGCCTACCTTACGCATGTTGCCACGGCTACATAAAGGAAGGGTTCCCTTCCCTTGGCACTACCTTCTTCTACCATCACATTCTGTAACTAGCCTAGCTCTTATGATCTAGCCATGGGTGTCATTATCATCATCTAGTGTTCCATAATATCAAACTGCCGTGTGAACACGCACCTGTACTCCGCCGTGGTGTCATTGTCTTTTGTCACTGACGACACACTATTCACTTCCAACGACTGTGGATCATAGTAATTCGGGAGCTGGTGGTCTTCTTGTGGACTAGCCACGGTTGGGGTCTCATAGGTGGGCTTGGTTACGTCCATGGTGGCCCCTTTGGCGACTTCAACCACATCTCTCTTAGCCCAGTGAACTTCTGTTTTGGGCTGGTTCCTGTCCTCTGAAGAGGGTTCCTTTGGATGGTTTGCCACTCTGGTACTAACAAAGGAAAAAGAAACGGCTATAAATAAATAATTATATATTATGATGACGTTTTCTTGTTTTTTTTTACTTTCGTTGTCAGTATTGGGGTCTGGCCAGCCAGAGAACAACTATGCAAAATACAGTATGTTAATAGCGGTAGGGTTAAGGAGAAATGTTTCACCATCATACTCACTTTGAAAAGTGCAAATGAAGTGTCAAAGCAACTATTTTCTGCATATTAAAATGGATTTTACATGGAAACAAATGTAATTTCATGTGAATGTAGGCCAAGCAACAGTATTAAAACATTGTTAATCATAGATGGCTTCTCCTTCTGGGATTCTGTAAATAGCTCTTTACCTTTTGCTGACTTGTCCCTCCTTTTCAGGCTTTGACTTTTTAACTCCTTTATCAGTGTCCTCAACTGATGCTTTACGGGTCGTCTTCACCCTTGTCTCAGCAACCCTCTCACCGTCGTCATCCTTTGCACGTGGACGCATTGTGGTACTGAAAGGCACATTTCTCTGGCTGACAAGGACAGGAGAATGATGCACTCAACATTGATATACGATTTGTGTAGGGAAACCAGGGGTGTATTCCATCAACGTTGGTCAAGGGAAATCCAGGCTTATTTTGATAAGTATCGCGAGAGTTGTCAAAATAAGTCTGGATTTTCCTTTAGCGACGTTGATGGAATACCCCCCTGACTGTAATGAATGACAACCCATGCAGTCCACATCACCCAACGCCAAAATAATAGTTTGTGGTCGTGGACTCGTGACCCTGTGTCTGTCGGTGTCATTTTGCAGGCTTATATATATAATATATAGTTAGAGCCCTGTAGATTTATTAGCTACCTAGTAGTTTAGCGTCAAACATTCACACCTGCGATGTCTAAAAAGTCTCAAACTCACAACATACTTGTAGCACGAAGGCTATATCTAAGATTAATTTACGGTATCAAGTTAATCCAATACAATAACAATATGCTAAAGCTAGAAGAAAAGAAATGGTTTTCATTTCAATGAGATATGTGTTATATTATAAGATACAGTTATACATACTTTGTCAAATAATCTCCCTGCTGCTGATGCTGGTTGTTGGACAACTTCAAACACAACACGGAAGTTGAACGGTACGGAGGGAGTTTAGGGAATTGTAGTTTATATTTATATTGATCTTTATACGGTATGTAGTCCGATGAAGAAACGAGCTTCCGTCAGCTCCGTCCGTGTAAAACAACGAATGCATCTGCCGAGGTTCCGGAATACAACAGCGCTTTGGATAACGATCATAATAATATGTTGCTTTGAGTGCACGTCGACTACTGCAGAAATACAATACAGTCAACTCATGATAAGTGCACTTAAACTCCGTTTTAAATACAATACATTTTCCATTACATTATGGGGCGCGTTCGTAAATTCGCTCTGAGAGCGCCGGAGCATCCACGTGACTGCCTCTCGTCCAATCAAATTACTTGGTTCCGTTATGACGTTGAACCCAGTGTGCGCTCCGGCGAATTTACGAACGCGGCCATAATTTACAACACTGATTCCATCAAAGTTGGGTTAATGTGTACAATGTAAATAAAAACAGAATACAATGATTAGCAAATCCTTTTCGACCTATATTCAATTGAACACAGTACAAATACAAGATATTTAATGTTCAAATTGATAAATGTTATTGATTCTTTGTAAATATACACTCAATCTGAATTTGATGCCATGCAACATGTTCCAAAAAAGTTGGGACAGGGGGCCATGTCTACCACTGTGTTACATCACCTTTCCTCAGTAAGCGTTTGGAAAATCCAGAACAGAACAGGAACTGAGGACACTAATTGGTGAAGTTTTGAAAGCGGAATTCCCATTCTTGCTTGATGTACGACTTCAGTTGCTCAACAGTCCGGGGTCTGCCACACATTTTCAATGGAAGACAGTTCTGGACAGCAGGCAGGCCAGTCTAGTACCCGCAATCTTTTAATCAACGTGGAATACCCCCCCCCTGTCATTCCAAAAGTCCCAATCCATACATTGAATGTTGTGCTAATACGGGGAGTCTGGTTAAATGTTTGTTATGTGCTTGTATGGGCATTGCTATTGACAATGAGCTGAGTTTAGCAGATTTTAACCAATGCACATACAGTACTGTAGTTTAGACATTTCAATGAGTCAGTATATAGTCATGATTTAACATTCATTTGGCATTAGTAGTAGAGTTTGAAAATACATTTTAGAACTTTTATTGCAGTGTATTATGCATTGTGATTTGATGTGAGAAGACAGATCATTTTACGCCGGTACATGTGGGAATACGGTACATGTGGGAAAACTAGGGTTAGGGTTAGGTGCTAGGGTGCTACGGTTAGGGTTGGGGTTGGGGTTAGGGTTAGGGGTAGGGTTAGGTTTGGGGTTAAGGTTAGGGTTAGACATGCCAGCATGTACCAAGTCACTCTATCACCGAACCCTAACCCTAGTTTCCCCACATGCACGGTCCGTAACATATATATATATATATATATATATATATATATATATATATTTAATTACATAATTGGCCTGCGTGTGTGATTACTTTCTACTAATGGCAATTGCAAGGAAATTAAAACATTTGCATTTCAATTCTAATTATGCACAGC
This sequence comes from Nansenia antarctica, assembly GCF_963989245.1. Lineage (NCBI taxonomy): Eukaryota > Metazoa > Chordata > Actinopteri > Argentiniformes > Microstomatidae > Nansenia > Nansenia antarctica. The sequence continues at coordinate 8,412,704 of NC_137682.1, read as the reverse complement.
ACGACAAGTTCAGATATAGGCTAAGGCAAAGCCATAGCGGATAAATGCAAGAGGTTGCATATTATATGATGATGTTTTTATTTCAGTATATGCAGACTGTAGCCTACAGAGGTGGAGTCATTCATGTAGGACTACATGAAGTCGACATAAGACTATCCACATGGATTAATGCTCACAAAGCCTTTGACGCAACCAGAAGTGTATTCACTATTCACAAGCATCATCACCATAGTGGCGGGGAAGGTGGACGAGGATGATTGCCTTATTTTATTATTAGATGTGGACTTTGATTAAATTAAGCCATAATTATAGTTAATTATGTGTTAATTGTGAGCTTAGAATGATAAGGTTCTATCTCCATTTAGGGTAGTTCAGAGATATTGAGCGTCAAAGTGTTTACATTCCATTATGTTTTGTGAGATGGAACCTTTGTATTTTATTAATTTCTAACTAAAAAATGTCAACATTTTAAAAATAACACCACACAGGCATTAATAAACACCTAATGGATCAGATTATGTAAAAAACTCAATTTTCACCAAAAATGGAGATAGAACCTTATAATTCTAACGTCACGTATTGTTGTTGTGTGTGATCAAAGACATGACATGTATGGTTATTATATCATGGTTTTAAACCATTTCAGTCAATACAGTACTCTTATTACCGTTTGGTTTGGTTGAAGGTGAATGTAACACTGTGGCTTTAAGCCCTTCTCCTCCCCCCCTCATCATCGTTCGCTGTCCAAGGTGCTGAAAGCGACGTCGCTCTTCCCCGTTCCAGTCCCAGCAGCCATGGCAGAGATTAAGACGGGCATTTTCGCCAAAAACGTCCAGAAACGGCTAAGTCGGGCGCAGGAAAAGGTACGATAATGTCATATATTTGGATTCGACATCGTGTCTCGCTGTGTTTGCAAGTGTCTTTTTTTGCATCGTTGCATTGACGTATGTTATGCCCCCGAGGAGCTGGCCAGAGGATGTAGCTGGGAGGTATAAACCAGTCTATGGATGTGCGTCAATTGTAGCCAAATGTGAGTTGCGCTTTTCGCGCTTGGCTCAGTATATAGCCTATATACTCTGCGTGGTTATTTTACCTGAATCTAGCTTCATTGGTGTACCTTGGACTGCATTAAGGCCTACTAACCTGGCGACATATATGTTGTCGATTGCAAATGCAATCTTATCCCCCACTGCCATTTCAAAGCGACACCGTTAAAGGCTCCATGACAGTATTTCTACTAGGCGACACTTTACATTGGGATAAGTCTACGTGCACATCAAACCCAACCGAATAAATGGAAAGCACCGACAAAATGCCTTTCTTTCCAGCATAGATCCTAAAGCACTAGTCGTCTACAGACAGTTATGAAGCTTATTCAATGGGAAATATAATGGCAGTCTTTACACTCCATCACGTCGCATGTGAATTGCGAAACCGAATGTCAGTCAGACACGTCAAATCCACCAAAAAGGCCTCCCCCATTCTGTTACAATGCTTACACATTGCTTATACAATGCTTATGCGATATCCATCAATTCAGTGTTTGCGTTCAACACATTTTTGTTCCTACAAGGTCAGGGGAAGGGGAGATGGGGGGATGCCCTTTTCTCTGCAGCATTGAGGAAATAGCGGGGGTGTCCTTCCCTATAATTAAACGAGCTCGATGCGTTTTTCAGGCTGGGTTTACCATGTAGGCTAGATACGTCAGCCAAGCCTCCCTAAGACCGGGTATTATAGGGCCTTGCTCGTATTTGTGGACTCCTCGCAGACAATGAATGGGATGTTATAGGTAAAAGGGGCGAAATACGCAGAGAAATATGTTTTTATGCATGTATCTTCTATTGAATTGCAATGCGTGACGTTAGAATTATAAGGTTATATCTCCATTTTTGTCAAAATTGAGTTTTTTTACATAATCTGATCCATTAGGTGTTTATTAATGCCTGTGTGGTGTTATTTTTTTAAATGTTTTCATTTCTGAGTTAGTAATTCATAAAATACAAACGTTCCATCTCACAGAACATAAATGGAATGTAAAAACTTTGACGCTCAATATCTCTGAACTACCCTAAACGGAGATAGAACCTTATCATTCTAAACTCACGAATGGCAGAGTTGAATTGGAACGTTGCACAGAGCAGAAGCCATACGAGGATGGATGTCATAAAATGTTATCTACAACCATGATAAAAAGATAGCACCCCACATCTCAATTTTCTCATTTATCCGGCTAATTGGTTTAGGTCGAAATACTTGGTTGAATTGAATGAATGAATGAATGGACTTTATTGTCATTGCTACAGTACAGGTACCAAACAACGAAATTTTGCAACAGACTATAAAAATCAACGACCTGTGAATGTGGTCAACAGAGCAGCAGACACACACACACACACACACGCACGCACGCACGCACGCACGCACGCACGCACGCACACACACACACACACACACACACACACACACACACACACACACACACACACACTGCTAGCCGTAAGAGGATTGCATTCCTATTAATATCCCCTCGTGCCAAAACGATCTCCAGTAGGCTGTCTTGTCCTGATGGTAGACTCGAGGTGATGAAAGCTCTTCATTTCAGTGGTATTCGCTCCGGACCTTAAAATCATATCCCACAACAGTCAATTAGTTTTTACACTTTGGGAAGTCGCTCAGTACAAGTCCACACTGTGCACCCAAACGTTCTTCGGAGGTGCAAATGGGCCTTGTGCCGGGGAAAGTGATCGTCAGATATATTGACGAGCAATATGATCCCCAGAGCTTCACCCGCTAGGAGGACGCTGAGTCAGCATGATACGACAAATCAACGGTGTGGAATTGCGCTGTCCATGGTTCCTAAAAGCACTATTCTCAACATCCACATGTCGTGAGCTTAGAATGATAAGGTTCTATCTCCGTTTAGGGCAGTTCAGAGATATTGAGCGTCAACGTTTTTACATTCCATTATGTTTGGTGAGATGGAACCTTTGTATTGTATTCATTACTAACTCAAAAATGTCAACATTTTTAAAAATAACACCACAGGCATTAATAAACACCTAATGGATCAGATTATGTAAAAAAACTCAATTTTGACCAAAATGGAGATAGAACCTTATAATTCTAACGTCACGACGTGTGTCTCGTCCATTTGCCCGGCAGTTTTGATTTGTTTATCACAATTCTAAAACGTATAACGAGAACAGTACAGTTAAACCGCTGTTTTTGGTATGATGGAGCTTAATATGTGGTGCCCTTTTCGTCTGCTATTATCCTGCTCATTTTCTGTTGGCCTTCACACTAGATTGTCAGCACAGTACAAGATAAACCCTTATGTCTAAAGCTTTTTTGTACTTAGACCAGCTTAATCTGCTTGGTTCCATTATTTTCACCGACATGTGTCGGTAAATTCGATTTTTTATTCATTATTATCATTGTCATGGAAACCATAACTGGATAAATGCGATGCGTCAGTGGCAGGGTTAGTTCGAGCACGCACACACACACACACACACACACACACACACACACACACACACACACACACACACACACACACACACACACACACACCGTCTTGAACATCTGCTAAGGACAATACAGATACTGAATCAGTCCTTCAATTGATTCAATTACTGAGCTAACTTTAGTCCTCTTCGAATGGGCTGTTTCCTGGTTTTGCCCTCACACTGACAAGTCATCCTACATGTTTCTGAAATGTGAAGACAGCTAGAGAATTCAAAGTTAGGAATCTCAGAAGGTAGGCAGAAATAGTACAGAAATTATTATTTTAAAAGGAGCCAGGAATGTTATCTGCTATGATTATCTAAAAAATAACAATGACAAAAAAAAAACTGGAAAAATGAATGAATGAATGAATCCAATACTAGAAACTGATTTCCATTGTATTATCGGAAGTTAAGTGAAAGTTAAAAACTACAGGAAGTTGTTAAATTTCAATACAGATTTAGGCTAATATTTTGTAGCTCAACTAGCTTTTATCATATGTTTAGTGTGGGGATGGGCCCCAAGCTAAGATCTTGCCTAGGGCCCTCAATAAGAGAGATACAAATGTCCACGTCATAGTGATGTATTCAGTTCCTCCTTTCAATACAGTCAGATGTTGTCTATCTTGGACATGGTATATTCAAATTCTTAACATAATATTGAAGATAAATTCAACTTGACAATTCATGTCGTTAGCCTGATTGACTGGTTTGCATGTGATAACTTTGAATGGGTTAATCCTCTCTGATTACTATGTGCCATCCTCCTCCATCCACTTCAAAATGATTTGATATGAAGAGATGGAGACACACGTTGGCAGTGAATTAACTGCTAAGATGAGGCTGATAAGGTGTAGCCTATTAGCTGCAGTGAGCAGTGTTGAAATTCTGCACTGTGCACAGAGCTCCATACATAATTAACTATTGGCTAAGGGATAGGCTGAGGTAACATACCTTATCTAAGGAAATGTCAAATAATAAGCCTGTATACGTGCGATCGTCATCACTAGTTAGCATGATGGTTAGTTAGCGCATGGTTAACCCATGGACAACTGCATTTAGAGCATTTAGCTAGCATTGCTGCAATTAGATATTAATTATCACGTCAGTGTGTGACATTTGGGCTCCTGTGTGACAGCACTTTGGGACTAGGTCCTGACTCCTGGCTTAGTCTCATGATTAATATTTGATAGGATAGTTGTCTGCGTTGGATTACATTTCACTGGTCCTCTCAGGGTTTTGTGCTCAGGGTGAAAAGAGAGCTTTCAGGGCTAATCCAGGCACACCACACAGAAATAGGGTGTGTGTATGTGTAGCTGACACCTTAGATGGATCAGATGGCCTAGATGCCCACATAGTCACTTGTGCCTATTCGGCAATTGCATGTAAGCCTATGTTTTTGTATGTAATTGGCATAGATCACATGATACAATGCTACTATCCAAACATGCAGATTGAAGAATCAAGATGATTTCAGGGGACAACAAATTGCAACGATGATTTCAATTTCAATTGCCACCTCATCTTGTGATCTAACTTGCACTCCCACTCCCAATATGCTAAGCAACATAATAATAATAATAATATTCATAAACTAATTATAATGAATACTTTTCTATTAATTCATTTAAAACATGTTTATCTTTACTGAATGCACAGCTTTGTAAGGGGGCATGCTCAATAGATTAGTGTGGACCTTGTGGAGAGCAGAACTGTAGGTTTCTAAACTAGTGGAATGCAGAGGCTAGATTGTTGGCTGATCTCTGGTTATAGCCTGGCTTGTAAAGGCCATTCTCCAATGAGGTTATCACTGTTGCTAGAGTCAATTGTATTATCCTAACCTAAAGAGCTCAGTTCTTGAGAGTGTTTTTATCATATCTATGCCTAGTAATAGGTTAATAATAGCCTACTCTTCTCATACAGTAAAATATAGCCTAGAACAAGAGGGGAGTGTGTAAAACAGATTCTGAAGAAGCCTCGTGTAGCCTAGATGTTTTATACCTGAGAGAGTCAGACAGATCTGTGTACTATTTCTTACCTGCCTAGTTTTCTGTCATAAGACCTGTGTATTATTATGTACAGATAAAGGTAAAGGTATACATAACATAAATTTATAAGATAAAGGTCAGAACCTTGAACAGTGCTCGCACACATACTCACACACATCTAAGTAGTGTGAAATGGAGATTGAAAAAACCCATGGAGTTGTGGAATAGGCCTACCTGGAGAGCTATGTGGAGGTGTGGGTGACCTGTTACTTGTTAGCTCAGTCTGGTGTGTGTGTGTGTGTGTGTGTGTGTGTGTGTGTGTGTGTGTGTGTGTGTGTGTGTGCGCGTGTGTGTGTGCGTGCGCGTGTGTGTGTGTGTGTCATGGTTGTAGCTGACTAGTGTTTAATTGAGTTGGCATGTTGGCATAGTGAAGGTGAGATGAGAGAGAGAGGAGTGTGACTCATACATACCATGTCTGACACAAAAAACACTACTGCATTAGCGACAGCAGTTACAACGGGTACACACACGCACGCATGCACACGCGCACACACGCACACACACACACACACACACACACACACACACACACGCACACACACACACACACACACACACACACACACACACACACACACACACAGACACGCAGGCAGGCAGGCGCACATGCACTCCCCAGGGGCAGATCCCTACTGTTTGTGTTTACCATACATCCCCTGTCGTGGCCTCTGTGTGTGTGGTTCAGTCCACAGTGTGGGTACCCTCTCATCTCTGTCAAGCTTAGTGTCCGACGTCTGCTTCTAACAAATGAAAAATGATCTGAGTCATATTTTAAGCAAAATCTATCTTATGTAGGCTTAAAGCAATGCTCCACTATATTCATGTCTAGTATTCAAAGTATGTTTTGGGGGTTAAATGGTTAAATTTGTTATGTTAAAATGTTAAATGCTCAGTTCTGTTTTAAACATATTAAAAGCATTGCACTTAGGCTATGTTATTTCTGACAAATGTGCAGGTACTGTAGCTGGCTCTTGCTGTCGACAGTGCAGCAGTTGAGATTGACGAGAGGCGGGTCTATCAGAAGTCCCTTCCCATTGGATAAGCCGTAATTGTATCATGAAAACGTGAAGCTTACACATAGAGACAAGGAATCTAAACAGAGAAACAAAGAACTTATTATAACTTCTTTCAATAAAATAATGTTAAAAAGTGAAAGATAGATTACCCATCAAAAAAGTAACACAGACAAATTATTCGGAAGCAGCATTGTCGTAATACTGTATATCCTTGGTTTGAGTGTTTCAGAAGGAGTCTGTAGGAGTCTTGGAGTAAGTTTTAGAAATTGTTACAGAATGAATGAGCTTCAATGAACGAGCTGACTAAAACCTGCAAAGACTTCATCCCCACAACCGTAAGCACTTAGAATAGAAAGATGTGTTGTTTATCAGTCTGTGAAAAAGAATTTCCTTCACAGAGGACAATAAACTATTCTACTATTCAACCTAGACAGATCTAAGATGCAAATTTGACAGAGACACTATGCATGCCAGCTCTATTTATTATATACCACCAGGGAACGGAAGTCACATACCCTCTGAAGGCTAAAAAAAAAGTAGGCTAATGTGATCAACAGTTGTTGACATCTCTGTCACGTGATCCTCTCCCTATTACTCACACTCTCACCTAGGAAGCTGTCGGCTATCAAAGATTGTGAGCCTTTGAGCCAGGAGTCATTCAGTGGTTGACTTAGCTTTGAGCTTTGAACATGCCAGGGATCTAAAAACCAAAACAGTTCACCCACTGTCATTATTCATTTAGATTTGTAGATGTAGGCTAACGTTGGTAGAACTAGACCTTGACAATAGATGTATTGTATGTATAGTATGTAAATGTAGACGTATAGTACGGTAGTCCACCAAACTTTGTCATATATTGTTGTAGCTAACGTAGACCACCATTGAAGAAACTGTATGTTATCCTGGCCTGGGGAAATGAGGTACTGTCTCCACCGTAGGCCCCACGGCTAACCAGCCACAGGGGTTTTGACTGGCTGGCTGCATTGTCTCCCCTGCTGCACACACAGTCACACACAAGGACTCTGTCCAGTGATGAGGGACAAAGGGGCTGCCACTTACATTTACATTTACATTTTTGGCATTTAGCAGACGCCTTATTCCAAAGCGACTTACAATCAATACATTTGAATCTGAATAAGCATGTGAATCATCAGTCCACCATTCGTAGCAGGAAGAGTAATCCAGCTCAGGCCCGGGGCCATTGATAGAAGGAAAAACCTTCTCCTATCACCTTCTTCTAAAACTTTTTTTTTTTTTTTTACACTGGAGAAACAGAGAAATAGTACAAGGGGGGCAATAAAAGTTTTTAGGGACACAGTAGAGGGGAAAGCGGGTGTCTTTAGGAGACGTAGCACTTACTGCTCACCAACAAGCACTTCAGACTCTGGGGGACACAAGGCTAGACTCAAGCATTCAATTGTCTCATAACAGTATTACATTCATCAACATGTAGCTTAAGTACCTGGTACAGTAAACACAGTCACTGGTACAGTACAGTGAGATGCTAAGCTCTACAAAGCTCTCGAGCTAGCAACTTCACCTCAAACCCTTATCATAGTGTGCGATGAATATAAACATTATTAACAAACAAGGTCCATGTCATGTCAACTAGAATACATAGACATGCATACATAGACATTCTAACCCTAATCCTCTCCAGCAAAAGGAGCAAGGGGCAATGAGATGCCTCTCCCAAATGCAAATACAGTTTGCAAAAGTAAATGCAAGAACCAATCAGTGCTCTTGCTCAGAAGCCGGCTAGAATATGGATGGCTTAACATGTAGTGTAGGGAGTGAGGGAAGTAGGGTTTCTAGACCAAAAGTGAGTGCCGGCGCTCACTGTGTACCACCTCGGTCTAGCTTCAGCTAGGTTCAGCACTAAGAGGATTTCATTGGCCTTCCCCCCCCCCTCAAGCCAGATGGCTTCCCTGTTTGACATCAGCCCACTTACTTTCTCTCCCTGTCAACTGTTTCACCAGTGGCTGGGGATGAGCTTATGAGGAGATCACAGAAGATCTCATGTATTCGTCAGAGGTCCCCAAAATGTGGTCTGTGTGGACAATGATTGTCTGCAAGTTGCCCCCTTACGTTGATGTTAAAGAGAGTTGATAATTTTCCGTTTTTTTTTTTTTTTTTTTTTATCAATCCATTCTACATGTGCATGATGCAGTGAATGGCAGGCGTGGAAGGTCTCTATGGTATCATTTTTCAAACCCTAATATTGTGTGGCACAGTGAAACTTCTTTTTAATGACAGATATAGTAGAGATTATGACAGGAAGGATGGGTGAGAGAGAGAGAAGGTATGACATGCAGGATATGTCCGCGGCTGGAATCGAACCGGGAGCCCTGCGTTACATGGTCAGCGCCTAATCCACTATGCCACCTAAGCGCCCAGACTTCATCCATGTTTAACATTATATCCATCACCAGTACCATACCAGTGTCTACATGTGAAAACTGATTTTCTACATTCTGTGTTCAACAAGATATGAGATACGGTCTTAAAATGATGCCCTATGATGTAATTCGGGGGGGTAAGAAAATTATATAATATTTTTTTCTAAAGCATCTTTTGGGCTTCTTGTGTTCTATGGCAATTATGCCCTCTATGGACCTTCCTCTATGGGCAAAGACTTCGAAATCGTTGGAAGCTGACCTGAGAATGTTATGTATTGCGTGAACTGTTCGGATGCAGTATAACTAGGGGGTAAACAATGTTGTACTGTAGCTTATAAAGAGAATAAAAAACTGAGGAGCAGAGTTTGAACATTCATTTCTATCTCTACACAGTATTTCTTACCACGTTGTGTGATTTTTCATTCCAGGTGCTGCAGAAATTGGGCAAGGCGGACGAGACTAAGGACGAACAATTTGAACAATGTGTCCAGAACTTCAAGAGACAGGAGGTAAGGGTTACGGTTAGGTTATGATTGTGATACCATATGATATATGGTACATTTTTTACATTTTGTGTATCATGAATGTAAATGTCATAGTGATGTTATGACATTTGGTTTCCGATGGCTCAGTTGGTTTGGAATACTTGCTGTATCAGAGTTGTGGGTTTGAATCCTGCGTGGATCTCATGAATGACCCAATCATGATACAGTAGTTATGATGTCATTACACAGTACTCGCCTGTGTAGCATGATTTATATGAAAGATGTTGCTGATGAGCATAAGAACACGATGGCATACACTAGGCATTTCTTTTTTTATATAGGTTTAGAAAATCTGAATCAGCTGTTTGTAGACTACAGCTTGGCATTCAACACAATAATCCCCGCCAGACTCTGCAGCAAAAGGGACCTAGGCATCAACCCCAGCCTAAGCAACTGGATCCTAGATTTCTTGACAGACAGAAAACAGGTGGTGAGAATGGGCTCTGAGACCTCCGCCCCCCTGAATCATCAGCACAGGAGCCCCCCGAGGCTGTGTTCTTAGCCCTCTCCTCTACTTCCTGTACACCCACAAGTTCGCAGACGACACAACAGTGATTGGCCTGATTACTGACAGGTGACGAGACGGCCTACAGAAGTGAGGTTGACCGTCTGGCTCAGTATTACTTACTTACTTACTTACGCCTATCGCTCCTTTTGGAGGAGCATAGGCCGTCGACAACAGTTCGCCAGGGTCCTCTGTCCTGTGCTTTGCTTTCCAGCTGTTTCAGTATTGCCAGGCCAATAACCTCGCTCTCAACAGCAGACAAGACAAAAGAGCTGGTGGTGGACTTCAGGAAAAAGAGGCGGGCACAAGACCCCAACGGGTCTGCTGTAGAGAGGGTAAACAACATCATGTTTCTGGGGCTTCACATCACCAACGACCTCACCTGGGATGAACACACCAGCCAAGTGGTGGAACAAGCACAACGCCGCCGCCTCTTCCATCTCAGGCGGCTGAAAAAAGTTTGGCTTAGGGACCAAGATACTGGGGGGCCTTCTTCAGAGGCACGACCGAGAGCGTCCTGACAGGCTGTATCACTGCCTGGTACGGGAACTGCATTGCCGAGAAGATCAGCGGTTGTGTGCTACCCTCCATCCAGGACACCTACAGCGACCGGTGTGTCAGAAAGGCCCCCAGGGCCCCGCGGTGGTGTAGCGGTCTACGCACTGGCCGCTAGTGCATGCTGCCCACCGGGGCCGGGGTTCGTATCCCGGCTCGCCAGATCCAGATATGGCCGAGGCACACGGGAAGCGGCATATTGGCCGGCCGCTTCCGAGGGGGGTATAGGAGTATTTCTGGACTAGGATCCGTCGCGCAACACCGCCCCCTGGGTGCCGGAATAACGGTACTGGGCTCGAGGAGCCAGTCAGCCTAGTCTGCCTGGCGCCCTCCTCTGGGACTGCCGGCCACGGGGTCGTGCGGCGGATCCTATGCAATAGGCAGGGGATAATTGGATGCTAAGTTGGGTTAAATTGGCTACCAAATTGGGTGAAAAAGGGATAAAATCTGGAAGAAAAAAAAAAAAAAAAAAAAAAAAAAAAGGCCCCCAGGATTATCAAGGACCCCAGCCATCCAAATTAGAAATTAGAATTACCGTAGAATTAGGGAAACGGTACCATAATCTCAGGGCTAAAACCCAGAGGATGTCTAACAGCGATTTTCCCACAAGCAATCAGGCTCCTAGGGAAATGCACTAGCATAAGGCAAAAGACTGTCCCCCCCATCCCCCCCCACTGCATTAATAATATATTATGACTACCTGATTACATGAACACTACATACTTGAACTCTGTACTGCTCCATATCTGTTCCAAATAGGGGTGCAATAGTTCTCGGTTTTATATTGCGCCGTACGGTTCGCCTTCCATGGTTCAATACACTAGTGATCTGTGGCGGTTTTCAGTTTATGCTGCGTTCCATTCAAAGTCAGAGGTCGAGTTTGTCTGGAACCCAGTTGCTTCTTGTTCAAATGTTTGTTCATGGCGAGCAGAGTTGAGAACATGGCAACAGTTTGAGGATGCCCCGGATTGCTACAAATCTGCGTTGTGGGGTCATTCATTCCGGTTTTGGCATTGAATACAGAGTCAACGGATATGCTGACTTGCATTCTGCTGCTATTACTTATTCTATTATTGTTGATTTGCATTCTGCTGCTATTGCTACTATAGACATTATCGCTGCTACTGTTGATTGTTGTTTATTTTATTATTGAATTTATATTCTGCTGCAATGCCAATGTCGAATGAACCTAAAACGAAGAATTTTACTCTGTGTACCCATACATTGATGTAATAAAAGCAATTCTGATTCTGAGAAGAATCAAGTAACACACCTTCAAAACACGTCTGGAGGATAGGATCCTTTTACACAGACACCCAATATCCTCTTACACACAGGGAGCTACAGACTGCGGAGAAGGGAGATCATTCAGTTAGAAATGTCTAAAGAGTTAATAAAAAACTAAAAACTAAATGAAAGACTGCACATATCATATCATATTGTGTAGCTCAACTAACAGCTTGTTTAGTGTTGTTCAAGGCAAGGCAGACACACTGGCTTACTGAGGTCTTAAAAGGGCAATGTTGTATTCTAGGAAAGACAGAAGCTTACCGAGGGCTGGCTGAGGTTTTAAAGGGGCAGTGTTGTATTTTAGGAAAGGCGAAAGTTATTTAATGATTAAGCTACAATTGAATATGCTTTATAGGTTCCAGGTCAAACAAAGTTGGATGATGTTAAATAAAATAAATCAGAATTTTCATTGAAGCCATAGTCTGTCATAATAAACCTATGGGAGACAGACTGTCATATTGAACCTATGGGAAACAGACTGTCATAATAAACCTATGGGAAACAGACTGTCATAATCAACCTATGGGAGACAGACTGTCATATTCAACCTATGGGAAACAGACTGTCATATTGAACCTATGGGAAACAGACTGTCATAATCAACCTATGGGAGACAGACTGTCATACTGAACCTATGGGAGACAGACTGTCATATTCAACCTATGGGAGACAGACTGTCATATTCAACCTATGGGAGACAGACTGTCATATTCAACCTATGGGAGACAGACTGTGCTGAGTCATAGCTAGGCAGGCAATATAGTGGTTGACTGACACAGCCGCTGCCATGTTTGCTGTTGCTGACACTATCCAATTTAAATCCCATCCAAAGACACACAAGGCGGCACGAATCCAACCCAAACTAATTATACGGGAAATAAATACCATGCAAAGTTAAAGAAAGCCTGATTTTAATGCAAAATGCATACTGTAAATATCAAGCACAGCAGCAATTAGTGAAGCTAGAATTCAAACCTAAATGTTTCATATGAGCAACCACAAATGTGTCATGCAGTGACATGTAAAGCAGGAAATGCGCCATACGGTAGGTTAAATCAAAGTTCAAAGATATTAGTGGCACTAGCCACTATGAAAAGCTTGAATAAGCTTCACTAAAAGTATACGCTAAATACCAAACAAAGCTATAGCTTAGAAGGCTGGATATCCAAACATATAAATGTGTCATAGTGAATACAATGTACAGCCGGAATAGCCTGAATGAATGAACACAATGTGTCTCATATAGTCAATACTATCCAAAACAAGAAAGGTCTTTATCCAAACATCAACATGAAAATATCTTATTCAGTGAATACCATATTAGGTGAAGAAAATCTGAACTCACCACAAAATGTGTCATGCAGGTTGAATTAAATTAACATAAACAATAACAAGGCTAATAGTCAAACCTAAAACGATGTGATACAGTGAACACTATACAAACTCATGCCTCCAATTTATTTTTACAAAAATACCCTTAAATCAAATCTGACAATCCTTTAGCTAACTTTATAATAATTGGAGTACAGAACCCAAAAACATTTTCACTGTCCCATTACATACGAAGGACACTGTATGTGACAGCCAATTTAATGTTCAGACTTTTATTTTGAAAAATGTACACATTCAGAAATACATTCAGCGTTGAAAATCAATTACACACTTGCTAGTCAACTAACACAGCTTGTTTTGTGAGCCTGCTAACAATGTAAAGTAGTGTTATTGTTAACCAGGTAGTAGTGGGAATTACTCACCGAATCCATGTTTTTGGCTTGACTAGCGAGTCTGTCATTGATTTTCAATAACGTTGAAATTTATTTACATTTTTCGGAATAAAAATCTGAACATTTTGATTGGTTGGCGACTTGTTCCCGGTTTCACCAGCTGCTGTCACATATGTTCCGCTCACGGACGTGTTTCCTGTTGTTCTCTCTACAGACAGAGGGCGGGAGGCTGCAGAGGGAGATGAAGGCCTACCTGACGGCTGTGAAAGGTGAGGGAAGACTTAAGCACTACTACTAGGGGGCAGCTGTGGCGCAGGAGGTAGAGCCGCCGTCTAATGATCGCAAGGTTGGCAGATCGGCGGTTCAAGCCCTGGCTGGCCACATGTCGAAGTGTCCTTGGGCAAGACACTGAGCCCCAAATTGCTCCCAGTGAGCGGGCCGGAGCCTTGCATGGCAGCTTGCCGCCATTGGTGTGTGAATGGGTGTGTGAATGGGTGAATGAGAGGCCGTTGTAAAGCGCTTTGGTTAAAGGCGCTATATAAGTGCAGTCCATTTACCATTCCATTTGCAATAATAACACCAGAGGGAATACTTAAGAAATATACACACACGCATGCATGCACGCACCCACACACAATCTGGCGGCTAATTGAATCTGTTCACTGTCGTCCAATAGCAATGCAGCAAGCCTCCATCAACTTGACAGAGTCCCTACATGAAGTCTATGAGCCTGACTGGCATGGGAAGGATGACGTCATGACCATCGGGAAGGTGAGTGCCTCTTGCCTCGATCTTCTTTGTCTTTCAGCCCTTCATCTCTATTCAGTCAGACTTTCATTCATCGGTTAGGTCGATTTTCAAAGCATTTGAAAAATGGGATCTTGTGAAAGGGTTAGGGTTAGGGTTAGGTTATTAGGGTATAAGTGTTTGGGGCGGAAGTGTCTGGGAACAAATTTGAAGTAGCCTGTCAGTTAGCCTTGCAAACTGAGGCCTGGTGTAGTTGTCCCTCAGTTAAGCAAATCCGAATTGTTAACTTATGGTATGTTTTTTATTAGCATTTCAAACAGGCTTAAGTAGCCTTAGGATCTCTGTTGACTTTCTTGCTAAATCAAATGTATGTTGCTGCTTAACTAAAATGCTCTATTGTGTGATGCATGCATACCCTCTGCTATCTAGAAATGTTCCTTGTTTGCATCTTGTTCATTTCAATATTGTTCCTTGTTAACTGATAAAGTAAGCCTTAACTTCTCTCATAAGGACATGTTCTTGTCCTGTTTGGCATCTTCAACATTGGTGGTTTGTGCTTCATGTAGAGCTGCGATGCCTTGTGGGAGGACTTCCATCAGAAGCTAGTGGACTCCTCACTCCTCACGCTGGACTCGTATCTCACACAGTTTCCTGACATCAAGGTACTGCGTGTACTCAAGGGCTTAGCCTAGATTCTCTCTCACCACAGACAGACCCCAATCACAAAGCCTGTGTGTTAATACTCAACTTCTTAATCTACATAGGAGGGACAAGGTTTATTTGGTATTGTGTGAAGCTTCTCTTGTCAAATTATCAAATGTTATTTGATTTATTTATGTATTTAACCTTTATTTAACCAGGAAAAGCCATTGTAATCTTTTGTAAGGGAGACCTGGTGAAGAAAGAAGTAGCAGTCAATACAACATTACACAATTTAAAACATACAATACAATCAGCGTAACAACATTATTGGGGCACTAGTACATCTAGGTGAAGCATACCTTGCAGACTATTTATTCCATGCCTCAATATGAAAAGGCAGTCTTGCCTAACTCAGTAACGGTCCTGGGGACTTTAACACTAGAACTGCCGTGCCTTTTTTGACTTACTAAAAGAGCCGCCTCTTTACAATGGTCAAGCTGCTATTTACACACAACGACCACTAGTGGGCCGCTTGTAAATTGCCTGCATCCTACACAGACAAAACCGCAAAATAGCTCTATACTAGCTTATCCTGATGTGCTTTTGAAAATGTAAGGATACTGGGTGGGTAGAACGCACATATCTAGGAAAAGTCATGAAAGGAGGGTCCTGAAATTTGATCGAGCGCAAAGATATAACATTTTTCTTTACTCATGGCTGTTCTAGTGGTAGCCACTATCTCATAGACTACTGTATATCTGTTGACTGCTTGTGGTAAAGGAGAGTAGGCTACAGAGTTGACCCAAAGTGCTTTGTATATGAACACATGCCAATGTAGCTGTCTGCGCATCAAATCAATGAATGAGGAACTGTAAGACCTTGCTATGGCATTGCTATTTGTCAATGCTTAATATAAAGATCCTTATAGAACAGCGATATTTGTATTTGAAGTACTGTATATCTCTATATATTACATGGTCACGATTTGTAAAAATGTGTTTGTTTTGTAGCTCAGAAAGGTCAAGTCACCTCTATGCTGGGATCATTCTCTGAGGACAATAACTTTGTGGGCCGTTGTAAAGGCCAGTCTGTGTAGTAATCTACTAACACAAATGTATTAACTTTCAGGCCCGTGTGGCTAAGAGAAGCAGAAAGCTAATCGACTATGACAGTGCACGGCATCATCTAGAGACCCTCCAAGCATCCACCATGAGAAATGATCGGAAGGTCACAAAGGTAAGACCTCTACAGCACTTACAATATATATAAATCAGGGGAGGCTACTAGAGGTAGAAATCGGAGGATGAGATGATGAGATGAGATGAGATAACGTTTATTGCCATTTATGCATACACATTAAGCATACACATATAGGAATTTGATTTGCCGTTACAGTAAGAGCATTTCTAAATGCAATGCAAACAAAACAACACAGGACAGACAGCAGTGCAGACAGAACACAACAAACTGTAAAACCATAGCTGCCATGTGCGGCGCCTTAAGGATGGGCTCATTGTAATGCATGGAACAGACATGTTTGATACCCATTCCTCATTCTGTTCCATGCATTACAATGAGCCTGTCCTCCGATTTCTACCTCCACCAGCCCTCGCTGATATAAATACAACACAACACCACAATACTGGACAAGTAAACGTATATCAGGGTTTTGTTTCGATGTTGTGACCAGAGAATGTCTGTTTTTGTCCTGAGGCCGAGGATGAGTTGAAAAAGGCCCAGAAGGTGTTTGAGGAGCTCAACGTTGATCTACAGGACGAGCTTCCTTCTCTCTGGGACAGGTGAGCTAATACCTCCTCCTTATACCAGGTTTATTACACGTCTATAACTGTTTGATCGTGGTTATTACTACCTGGGTACGCAGCGAATGACAGGAGCACCTCTATTCATCATAGAGAATGATGTAGTGCTATATAGTAGGTATTCCTACACTATTGATATCCGCTTGTTAAGTCGTGACGTGTTTCCGGGTCCAACGTTGGCTGAGGCGCTGTCTTCGAAATGGAGAAATAATAATAATAATTAATTATATTTATATAGCGCTTTTCCGAGGCTCAAATACCCTGACAATATGGAGAAAACGGGAAAGTGCTGTGTCCCTTGTTGTATGAATAGATCCGAGTCTAAAAAACGATTAAACTGTCATTCTACCGCTGTAGTACACTGGTACTCTGGTGTGGAGAATTTCTGGTTTGGACCCGGAAATGGCTAAACGTCACTTTTGACGTCAGACTTAACAAGCGGATAGGTCACCCCCCCCCCCCTTTTCTTGGAATAAAAGTAACAACTGTAGAACCCCATCTCGGATTCTTCCTCATGAATCCCTCGGATCGCACCCAACAGAGAGGAGCTTTCAGTAACACTTTAGTATTGGGAACACATATAAGGCACTCATTGGGCAATTGTGGGATAATACTAGCCATTAATTATTATTATTATTATGATTATTATGATTATGATTATGATTATGATTATGATAATAATGATGATAATAATAATAATAAGCGTTATTCATATAGCACCTTTTCATAAGAATGCAGCTCAAAGTGCTGTACAATACAGCGCAAAAGAAACGATTAAACTAAAACTAAAACAATGCAGTGCAACAGAAAGAAAAAGTAACATATTAAAATTAAAAACATACAAGCAATAGCAGTAAATGAGTAAAAGAGTATTGAAAACATAATAAAAACAAACATGATCTGGTCAAGACTAACACCAGGTGGTCCACTACTGCCTTTAACAGCTATTGGTTTACAGTCAGATTCTACTAGCCATGTAATAGTAGTTTTAATTAAGCAATATCACACGAGTGGGAGTGCTGTTATACTGAATATCAGCACGGCTGTGATTCGGTCATAGGTACGAGGCCGCAGGCCAACCCGCCTTGTGTCAATAGTCCAAGCTGTTGGAGGTGGTGTAATGGTGTGGAGGATGTTTTCTTGGCACACTTTGGGCCTGTTAATACCAATCAATTATCGCTTGAGTGCTACAGCCTATTTGAGTATTGTTGCTGACCATGTGCATCCCTTCATGGCCACAATCTTCTAATGGCTACTTCCAGCATGATAATGTACCATGTCACAAAGTAAGTCATCTCAAACTGGTTTCATGAACATGACAATGAGTTCAATGTTCTTCAATGGCCTTCCCAATCACCGGATCTGAATCTAATAGAACACTTTTGGGATGTGGTAGAACGGGAGATTCACAGCTTGAAAGTACACCTGACAGAATCTGCAGTAATTATGTGATGTAATGTCATGTCATCATGGACCAGAATCTCAAAGGAATGTTTCCAACATCTTGTGGAATCAATGCCATGTTTTGAGAGCAAAGGGAGGCCCTACCCAGTATTAGTATAGTGTTCCTAATAAAATGTTCAGTGAGTGTAGTTCAGCATGTAGAAGTTGACTGAGATCATCAAGATGTCATGATAACAATGATATGGCTAAAAATAAACCCCTGCCATCCCCATCCATGAGGATAGCCGTGCTGGAGGGCACAGCAGAGAAACGATTGCCTCTGATTTCATTGGATGGATTATGTAACTGCTGCAGCATTCCTCTCCAGTAAGCAGACAACCTACAGCTCGCTGCCGCTCAACATTGGACAGAAACATACATACAGTACACACACACACACACACACACACACACACACTCACTCACACACACACACACACACACACACACACACACACACACACACACACACACACACACACACAGAGACACAGTGTGTCATGTCATGGTTTTGTAAATGTCACAGGTGACATCATCTACACTGACTGCAGGTATCAACATTGTGGTCAGTTCAATTACACAACATTAGGAGATTGATTTAATGTTAACTACCGAACTGTCATATGATTTTAAAGGGTTAGTTCTTGATTTTATGTTTTAAATGGATAGTTCTCGGTTCAATGTTAATTACTTAATTGTAAATATTATGATATTGAGTGGGTTCTTCATCGCTTATATTTTCGTCCTATGCCAAAAACCAAGACTTTGGCTCAATAGGCTAGGTGCACGATCTCCACTACTTCCTGAAAGGCACCTTGCATGAACATATCCTGTCTCACTCTATTGGTTTAATTGATTAATCAGCTGTGCACTGTGTGTTCCAACAGTTTACCGCACAGCTGATTAATCAATTAAACCAATAGAGTGAGACAGGATATGTTCATGCAAGGTGCCTTTCAGGAAGTAGTGGAGATCGTGCACCTAGCCTATTACGAGGTTTCACAATTGCCAACATGAGGACCTTTTCATAAAATGGTGTCACATATGTCTCTCTCCTCTCCTCTCCGATAGCCGAGTTGGGTTCTACGTGAGCACATTCAAGAACGTGACCCACCTGGAGGCCAAGTTCCACCGGGAGATCTCTTTGGTGAGTTAACTTAACTGCTCCTCCTGAGACATCTTCTGCCCCTCAGCACTACGTCTCCTAAAGACACCCGCTTTCCCCTCTACTGTGTCCCTAAAAACTTCTATTGCCCCCCTTGTATTGTTTCTCTGTTTCTCCACTGTAAAAAAAGAAAGAAGAAAAAAACTAGGTTTAGAAGAAGGTGATAGGAGAAGGTTTTTCCTTCTATCAATGGCCCCGGGCCTGAGCTGGATTACTCTTCCTGCTACGACTGATGGATTGATGATTCACTCGCTTAGTATTCAAATGTATTGATTGTAAGTCGCTTTGGAATAAAGCGTCTGCTAAATGCCAAAAATGTAAATGTAAATGTAAATAAGATACTTACTCAAGGCTATTAGCTGTATGTGGTGACTAGGAACTGTCATCTGCCTCAGAGTCTGACCAGAGTGACTGTTGGTGCAGTGAGTTACTAAGACAACAGGATAGGCCTCCTCCAATGGAACAGAAAACAGATGCGATAGCAGAAGCAGTCTGATGATTCAGGGCTCTATTTAGTCAAATCCACTGTGTGGTCTCACAGAATACCGAATACGAAAGCAAAATACTGTTTTTTGGGGGGGGGTTCTATACCTCGCGCTAGGTAGGCCTAAATCGAGTGTTCAGATCAGAATAAGAGGTGTGCCAGGCAGTAGTAAGTATGTATGTTAAAGAACACATTTTTGTTCTAGTGGCTTCACTTCTAGACTACCCTCTGCTGAAGGATTAGGCTTGTTGCACATCACACAACCTTTAACCTCATTTCTCTTTTTATGTATAAATGAAAACAAAGATATTAATTCAGAAATGACATAAACTATTATCCTTGCATTAAGACTCAATTCAACTTATTGAATGATTTGTTGATGACATTTTTGCATTTTAGCTAGATTTCAGGTGTTCTAAAAATGTTGACCAGTAGTGTATAAAACACAATAAGGATACACTAATTAGTGTATATTCATGCATGTATAAACCATGTAACATTCTGACGCAGTATATGTTTACTACGCTATCATAATAATAATAATAATAATAATAATAATAATAATAATAATAATAATTTTAAAAACTTTAGTTTTCAGTCTAGACTTTGTCAGTAGAGCCTTGTGTACAGTATATTATGTAACCCAAAGTGTAATATTTTCTTTGTCTTTCTGTTTTCAACTTTCTCTTTTTTCTGTCCCTCTTGGTCTTGGCTGCTTTAGCTCTGTAAGCAGCTGTATGAAGTGATGACCAAGCTTGGAGAGCAGCATTCTGACAAGATGTTCACTATCCAGGGGGCGCCCAGGTAAGCACCAAGCACCGACTTCGCTAGAACAGTCACCAACTTCGCTAGAACAGTCACCAACTTCGCTCTGTGGAAATGTTTCGTTTCATATAAACTTACTACATACTTATTTTTTTATTTGTATACTGTGTGTTTGTTTATCAATACCTATCTTTTACCACAGGATAATTGTTAAATATACAATATTTAATTTGGACATTGACTTTGTTTGCATGATAGCAAGCTAATTCTTCTCAAATGTTACAGTGTTATAGAGGTGTGTACATGGACTTGAGTACACAAGTACTCATATCTGGACTCGTAATCAATTAGGAAAAGTCCCTATACTGTATATAAATATATTTTTTTAATCACAGGCTTTCTGGGTGCTATTTTACCCGGTAGATGAGGGAGAACATGAAATGCAAGCAGGTGTTTTCTCCATAGCTGTGAGAGCATGAGAGATCACCAGTCATCTACATTAAAACATCTCTAGCTTCCCAGCTAACCTTTCTTGTTATGTGCATTGACCGACTGGGTAGGAGCTTGCAACATAGTAGAAAATGAAGGAAAACGCGCTCATTTCAAAACAGGTTCCCACCTCTTTGTAGCTGCTTTATGGAAAGGGTTTCACCAGGTTTTCCGAACTAGTCTCTAGACATGACATGGCTGTGCCTCTCTTGTACACTTTGCATCTGTTCTGACAGAGTGAAACGGTCACTGGCTTATTAGTCTGTTGCGTAGTAGCTAACCGGCCATAGCAAGTAGCTAGCTTAGTTGTTAGCAATAGCATTGATCCTATGTTGCTTCCCAGGAGATGTAATTACAGTAGAATACACTCCCTACCGTTATAACACCCAATGCCTGTGGTCTATCAATAATGTATACCTCAACCTCGAACCCTTTCTATTACCATCATCTTGCCTCGCTGAATATCTTATTCTGTACCATTATAATAGAGTAGAGGGCAATTACTGTACATCTCATGAATTTCAACCATAACTCTGCTCACACTTGAATGATTTAGACACTTTTAAATATGACAGTTTATAATTTAAAATAAGTATTTAGAATGAATACATCACATGATGTTACATGTTTTACTTTTCTTTAATGAGGTTTTAACCCTATTGTTTTTCTTACCCAACCCACCCTCAGCGACTCGGGACCCTTGCGACTTGCTAGGACCCCTTCGCCACCAGATGATGACAGCCCACCTGACAGCCCAGTGGCCAGTCCTAACCACATGCTAAGACCAGCCTCTCCCGGCCCGCCTCGGCCCAAATCACCATCACAGGTACCCCCAAACCACTCCCATTTAAAGATATAACCCTCTAACCACATGAATAGTATCGCAAGAATATTATAAAAGAGGTATAGGTGTTACGGTACATGTGGGAAAACGGTACATGTGGGAAAACTAGGGTTAGGGTTAGGTGCTAGGGTGCTAGGGTTAAGGTTAGGGTTATGGGTTAGGATTAGGGTTAGGGGTAGGGTTAGACATGCCAGCACGTACCAAGTCGACGTAGCACCTAATCCTAACCCTAGTTTTCCCACATGTACCGTATTCCCACATGTACCGTAACATAGGTACTATTGGTATTCCTTAGCTGAAACCCAATACAGATATACTTTCAACAGCCCAACTGTCCAAATACAGTACCTCCCAACATAGATTTTCCTTTAGAGTTACCAACCAAACAGTTCTTATTTAGAGATACTCACATCATTTATTTATGACCAAATACGGGACACTGTACACGGCTCATAGCAAATTTTGCAATAGTGTGTTGTTTCTTGTATGTCTGTTAGCCAACCACCTGCCAAATAATGATTATGAATGTCCAGTTTATCTTGTTTTGGCAAGGAATAATAAGCCAACATTAATCATATTAGCAATAGCCTGTTCCAAATCAAATCTTAACCCAATGTAGTCTCAGGAGTTGTTTAAGTATGAGCCCACATTGACTTGTTTCTCTTCCCTGCACACTTTGCATGTTCTCTTTGCTCTGGTGAGTAACATATCACATCGTGTCATGTTTAGTACTTAGACACCTGTTTAGTGGTATTAATAGAGCTACAATATTTAGCATCTTTTCAGGCATTGAGAAGATATGGGTTGCAGAATTCATAGCTAATTATTAATTCAATAGGCCTACACCTTTCCCCTCACTTGGACCATACACCAGAGCCGTACAGATTTGAATGGAAATGTACGGTCGAATTTCAATGACTGCCATGTTGAAACCATATGTTTCAAGATAACTACATTTCACTGAAAATAGAAATTAGTTATTGTTATGTAACAAATATGTTATTGTTGTCAAAGGTTAGGGTTAGTTAAGTTAGGGTTAGTTAGGGTTAGTTAACCCTAACCCAACATTTAGGTTAGTTTACAAACTTATATATACTATATCAATGAATGTCATACACCACCAGACAAAAAATGAATACTAGTAGTCCAATCTTCCTTACACTGTGTGTGCTTGACATACAGTATTCTGACAATATAATTATGAACATGAATTCAGGTTAGTTTTGTCTCCGCAAGGAATTAAAATTGACTCATTATTCCAAACCAAATATTATATATACACTACTGTATTCTTGGGAGCAGTTGTCGTTTTGTCTCAACCTGATTTGCTATGGCTTTGTTTTTCCCTATACATTGCTTGTGTTGTGCCATGGTAAGTAACCATGTCACATGTAGCTTGTAGACCCCCCCGAGTAGTGGTGTGATTAGCTAGTAACGTAATAGCTTTAGTTCGATTTGTAGTGTACATCCATCATTGTTTCCTAAATGTATTTATGGGTATGGTAGACAGGTATCAGATTTGGGTCACATAATTTGCTGATACCTCTGCCCAATGTATAGTTTGTTGATTGTATTGCATTCTATGGACTGTAGTTCATTTTAAATGACTTGTGGTCAGTTTCCCAAAAGCTTATGTATATTTAGTAGTGCTTCTCCCAACAACCAAACAACAAATCTGTAAAATCAATGTTTGCAGGTCAAACGTCTGTGCTTGAAAGAACACATTTATTAAATGAAGAACGTTCTTACATAAGATATACACAGATAACCTAGATGTTAAAACCTACACACACTTACATCCACACATTAATTGTATTTCCCATCCTTTGCTTATTATAAGGCATCAAATATAATGTATGTGTCCATAAATTATCACATTTTCCCTTTTCTTCACCTAATGTTCTTTTGAAATGAACACATTAAAGGCACCTTTTTAAGATACATTTCTTGAGCACTAAATAGGAAAATAGAATCATCCATTCTACCGGGTATCTAAGATTCTCAGTGCTTTGGAAGACGCACAGAAATGGTGTAAGATTACATCCCTCTTGCCCACCTGCATGACCCAATTCTGTAGTTCTAACCATAGATTCCTTACCATCTCACATTCCTCAAAAGAGTGTATGAGGGAGTCAGCATCTTTTTGGCCTTGCTCATATTTCACATACTGTACAGTTGTTTGAGAAAACTTTGCACATTTTGGTTTGCTCTTGGTGTTCAGAGTGAATGAATAAACGTAGAAAAGGAAAAAGCTAGAGCACACTTGGCATTGTTGTTCTTAAATAGATGCCTTGTTATGGAGTGATGTCAATAAATAACTGCAATGGGGCGCTTAGGTGGCGTAGCGGACTAATCGCTGACCATGTAACCGCAGGGTTCCCGGTTCGATTCCGGCCGCGGACATATCCTGCATGTTATCCCTTCTCTCTCTCTCACCCATCCTTCCTGTCAAATCTCTACTGTCTCTGTCCCAATAAAAATGAAAATATGAGTGGGACTGCCCCACTCAAAAAATAATAATACATAACTGCAATATCTAGCATGGAGGGATGATATGGCCACCCCAGGAGGAGGGATTATTTGCATCAGCTAATGGGGAACCTAATAAATCAAATCAAATCAAAACCCCAATGTTATTTGTCTCACCTCCTCCACAGCTCAAAAAGGGCCCGCCGGTGCCCCCACCACCCAAGGCCACCCCCACCAAGGAGCTGCACCAGGAGCAGATCATTAACCTGTTTGGTGATGAATTCTTACCTGCAGCTTCACCCTCACAGGTCAGTGGCATCGTCACTGTCTCTTCATTAGCTGTGACCACCTCGCCTGTCCTTGTCCAGACCACGTCGTACACAGTCATTGAGTCCCATGTTATTAAAGGTCCAATAAGTAACTTTCAAGTCCCTAATGGTTCTAATGGCCTTTCTGCATTTTCTAAAATGGAGTGTCCTACCTGATACTGTTGTTATGGCCAGGGGTATTCTAGTGGAGTGGACTCATGTTTTTTTCTCTGGTAACTTGCTCTTAGAACTGTGCATGTGTGCAGAAACATAACAGTTACAATTCTTCTCAATCGCTTACACACTAACATCGGAACTTGAGACACAATGACCAAAAACCTGAAATGTGTGTATCTGATCTCACACACAATTCTACATAGGATTATTTTGAATGCAGTGTTTGCTTTTGCAAGTGATTTGTGGAGTTTAAGGTTTTGTGTGTGAGCTTTTAGATTTGTGTTTAGAGTTAGAGAAAATGAGCCATGCTTTCAGAAAACGTGTTAATACGGAAAAACTGTAATGTCAACACTGCAACTCCATTTCAGGGATTTACATTACAGTTTTTCTCTCACTTTAACACGTCAGGGACTTCAAGTTTGCTGTGTTAGCCAGGGAAGTGACCATCACCTGATTCAGTATCAAAGCCTTAACATTATTTGTATAAGTCTGTGGTTTTAGAAATACACTATATACTGTATATTACTGTATATTACTATGGAATCATTTCCCAGACACAGACGTATTGTCCTGGACTCAATATCAAGTTCAATGGAGAATCTTAATTGTAAGTCTAGTTCAGATCTGTGTCTGGGAAACAGCCCCAAAATGTGCAATTCATCTTATTTCATGTGTTCAGGATCTTTATCGAATTGTGTAATAAAGCAGTTTACTGAACCAAAGCATTCATATGTTTTCTGCAGCCCAACGAGAGACCGGGAGAATCCCTCCTCGATATGGACTTTGATCCATTCAGTCCTGACGCCAACAACCCGATTGGGCAGAGCGCATCACCCATGACACAGGTCCCTCTTCACTTTCATATCCCTCACACCTTTAACACTAGAACAGCCGTGCCTTTTTTACCTACTAAAAGAGCTGCCTCGGGGGTCAAATTAGGCTCTTTGGGGGCTCAAATGGGGGCTCTTTTTCAATGCAAAGCTGCTATTTACACACAACGACCACTAGTTGGGCCGCTTGTAAATTAGCCTGCTTCCTACACTGAAAAACGGCAAAATAGCTTCATACTAGCTTATCCTGATGTGATTTTGAAAATGTAAGGATACTGGGTGGTAGAACGCACATATCTAGGAAAAGTCATGAAAGGAGGGTCCTGAAATTTGATCGAGTGCAAAGATATAACATTTTTCTTTACTCATGGCTGTTCTAGTGTTAATAAAGAACTACGACTCTAGGTAGTTTAGTTCTTTTTATAGTAATTATCAAATTCTTCATTTGGTGTTCATTCTGCTGCTATAACAGCCACCAAGAGAATAATCAGCTTGTAGCCAGTCAGTTATGGGAATTCACGACAAGAAGACTCTTATTAGAGAATGTAGTGCATTTTTGTTTTAAGTTTCTTCGATTG
Source organism: Nansenia antarctica (assembly GCF_963989245.1). NCBI lineage: Eukaryota > Metazoa > Chordata > Actinopteri > Argentiniformes > Microstomatidae > Nansenia > Nansenia antarctica. Next base: position 8,386,355 of record NC_137682.1, on the reverse strand, counting down.
TATGAATAACTAATGTGTTATGCTTCCACAGTCGCTGCCCTGGGATTTGTGGTCGGTAAGTACAGTACAATAATCTGCTCATTGATTGATGTGGATAATAACTTTGATTTACATGAATGCAATGATGCATTCTGATGTCTAGACATCTGTGTTCCAGTTTCATTTGTTAGTGGTATTGTAATGCATATACATACAGTATGTTAAAGAATCAACACATATTATATGCCTGAATTATCTTTTTACTAGTAGTTTTTCTTTATGCCGGGCATACATTACATAATTTCAAAAAATCTTAATGCTATGTCATTTTATGTATCACATGTAGAATGACATTTATTATTTGCTCATGATTTGCTGAGTCCCTCAAACCATGTGAGAGGCTCCCTCAGCTGACTCCCTCACCTCACAGTATTTTGTCACCAGTGTATCCGCTGGCAATGCATTTCTATTAGAACCTAGAGCCTACACTGCAAAAAGTGAATCTAAGTTAGATTATATATCTAATCTTGCCAAGTGAAATGTTCCTGTTCTGTTGGCAGACAGTTTTGCTTTTTTTAAGTAATATTCCCCACATTTAATTGCTTTTTTTCTTGTTTTTGAGAGCAGACTTTTTGCAGTGTAGGGCTGTATTCTTATGGAGATCATACTACACTAGGGACGGACAACGTTTTTGGCATGTTAGAAAATTATCGGAATTCCGTGAGAGGAGTCTAGGGAACGGAACAGCCATCGTCAGTGTGTCAGTGACCCTCTCAAACGATATGAGTCCCACCGTGCTGATCGTAGCCCAAGTTTATAGGATTTGACTGTGATCATGAAAAATCGTCTGGGACGGCAAAAACTTGGCAAATTCGTTGTGAAATAAAAGTGTATGCCGGCATTAGACATAGCTATACCCAGTGTGAAGCTTCCCTCTTCCCTGACGATTTTCCATGATACTTCAGCTGGTGCGCTAGCTAGACCATGTGGTACATTAGCATGGCTGTTTGTTTGCATGCATCCCCTGCTCAAAACTGGGCATACCTCTATTTTATCATTTTACTTAATTAGCTTTTTAGCTCATTTGAGCTACTGTTCCTATATATATCTCACATTAGAGATTGTTTTTTTGTTGCAGGCAAATACTGAACCTGTGGTGCAGCCTGTAAGTAATAAATGCATTGCTTAGCAACAGATCACCAATATAAACAAATCATTGTAAGAGAATATTTGTGCATTGATTTTAAACTGTCAATATCTGTGAGCTGTAGTCGCACCTGTCATTAATTGTGGACATGTATGTTTTCATCCTGTACGCAAGAATGTTTTGACACTCTTTTTTATATCACAATCCAGAGCTGTTCAGTGGACTTTTCAGACCACTCCATTCACCACAATCCTCTCACTATCGTCCTCTCTTGTGTCTATGCTTGTGTTCTATCTTTCTACACCTCTGTCGGTCCCTCTCTGGGACCTTCTGTCATTATAAACACACTCTTTGTTCTTTCTTTACCATACCTCCACGCAACCGGCCTTTCAGCCGGACTCTGGGTCTGTGAGTACTGTGGGTGTTAAGGAGGAGGGGGGCGGAGGTGGCGATGCCCCAAATGCTGCTGAGTTTAACCCTGAGTTCCCCGCATTCCTCGAGCAGGCTGGAGACTCCGGCTTCACCGCCGACTCCGGCTTCACCGCCGACTCCGGCTTCACCGCCGACTCCGGCTTCACCGCCAACTGGGCTGCCGACTTTGGTTCCGCCACTGAGAACGGAGGCTCTGAGGCAGCAGCTACTGATGTGCCTGCGGCAGGGCAGGACGAGGCCCAGAGCTGGCCGCCAGCAGACGGCTGGGGCGGGGAGGCGGGGGAGACAGCAGTGGCAGCACAGCCACAAGAGGTCGTGGCAGAAGCTGCAGACGAGGTTAGCGGCTGGAACCCTAACCCCCAATCTACCCCAGACTGTGATCCTTATGCAGTGGGGGATGACCAGAAGGCCAAGCAGGAGCCGTTACAAGGGCCACCAGAGGCAGGGTCTTGGGGATGGGAGGCAGGGGAGGCAGGGGCAGGGGCAGGGGCAGGGGTAGGGGAGGCAGGCTCAGAAGGGATGTGGGCAGGTCAGGCAGATTCAGGGGGAGATCATGAGGCAGATGGGGAGCATCGTCGGAAGTCCATCACGCCAGGCCTGATATTCACTAATGAGTATGGCCAGCAGATCCAGGACACCACAGAGGACAGCGAGCATGGCCTGTACCGGGTGCAGCAGGATGGGGGAGATGACTTCAAGCCCGAGGGGGAGGGGCTCACTGGCCAGGTCGACCGAGACGGGTCAGGCTCCGAGTATGAGACGGCGGCGGAGGAGTGGGGCGACGCAACCGGCCAGGGTGGCGGCTGGGCCAGCGGCGATGACGAACCTGTGACTGTGGATAATGTCGGGGTGACAATGGAAGCTGCAGTAGACCAGGGTCTCGCAGACAGTACCGTGGCCCAGGTAGGCTTCGCAGACTGGCACACAGGGGATGTAGCCGCCCCAGTCGAGAAGCAGCAGGCTCAGGGGAGCGATATACAATTTGGAGGAGATGCAGCCAACCGGGCTCAACAAATTGAACAAGCTCTGATACAGCCTGTCAAAACAGATCCAGTATCAAGTGTCCCAGAACTTCCACAGCCCAGCGTTGACAAATCATTTGCAGCCAGTACAGATCTGTTTGGCAGCCCAGAGAATGATGCTTTCGCCCAGCAGGACATGCCAGGGGAGCAGCAGGGCTCCACTAGGGCTCCACAGGTCGTCGGTTTTCCAACTGACCCCTTTGCAGAAACTCCTGGGGGTTTTACGTCAGATCCTTTTGCAGCAGAGACTCACGAGACGGGGGGATTTGGATCGGATCCCTTTGCAGAAACACAAGGAGGAGGAGGTGGGGTAGTGGGTGATTTTGCCACAGATCCCTTTGCGGAGACGACTGGGGAAGGTGGTGGGGGAGGGTGGGCGGCAGACCCTTTTGCCAACGGTTCCACTGAGACAGGTGGCGCCGCCGTAGACAGCGGGTCCTGGCAAGAAGTTAGCGACAGCAGTGGCTTCTTCTCCTCTTCAGACGGACAGGGCTGCTTCACTGCAGGCTGGGGGGGTGATGGCAGCCAGGCAAGAGACCTCTTTGCCTCTTTCCCTGGGGCAGGAGGGGCAGGAGGCGCTGAAGGTGCGAAGGACGGAAGTGCCATCCAGCTCAGAGCTCACAAAGAGCTGGAAAGCTCTGACCTGTCCGAAGACGAGGTGGCAAACCGGAGATACGGAAAGTTGTACCAAGAGATAGATACAGAGAAGGAAGAGGTACCTGACAATCCTCCCTCCCTCTACATAGAGTAGCATAGAGTAGACCAGAGTAAAACAGAACTCCCTTTCCTTTTTTCCCTGCCCAGATGACACAACAAATTAAATAGAAACAGCTGTCCCGCAACCCCACCTTGGATCCTGCAGCTCCACAGAACCCCAGCCCCTCTTCTCCTCTCTCTCCTCTTGCTTGCTTTGCTTGCTTGTCGATTCCACTTTGTCGATTATATAAATGGCGTTCTGTCACGTATCTGCTTGAAACACATTTGTGACAGGGTCTGGTTAAAAAGTCCTCAAGAGGAGCAATGTTAAGAATGTAAAATAGTTGAAGAAGATATGCTTATTTGAATGTTGGTACACCTCAAACCAAATAACGGAGAAACACACTCTGAATCAAAACACACACGTAAAACAGCTGCTAGTAGGCTAGCGCTAAAAAGGAACATCGCTACTAACATCTAACTGCATGTTTAGCACATCATAGAACTATCAACATGCTAAAAACACATAATTAGATGATCACACAGTCCTTGCTTTTGAACACATCCTACTTAGTACCCAGTAGAGAGTGAATTCAATTCACAAATGAGTATTTAGTGATCCTAAAACTGTTGTTTGTTATATTGAGTGGGCTCTTCAACACTTTCGTAAAGTTTGTTCATTGGCGCGACTTGAGAATTGCCGACATGCGGCCCTTTCCACCAGACCGTGTCACATTTCTGTCTTGCCTAAAAGCCTGAAATGCATATTGTGTCTCTGTGATTGAATTTAGGTGACCAACAATGCATTTAACGGATTTTCACAGGTAATTAGCCCATACCAATTTGATTTATTTATTCGTTTTCTTTTTATTAAATAATAGCATGATGATAGTGAGACTATCACTGTCTGGCTAGTCTGCATAGTTGCTCATCATTCTTAGTTGTAAGGTTCAGTATATTGTAAAATAATTCTGTACAGTAGGTAATCACAAAAGATAAGGAAGGATCAAGTGGGATTATGATGTCAACAACCATATATTTTTTGGCTGAAGTTCATCTACAACCCTATATTCTGAATGGAATTGACATGAGATATTACGGTAAACTTAACCTGCAGATCAGCTGTAACCTCCCAAAGAGTAGTTAGGTACTCTAGATGTAGTTAGTAGATGGTATTAGGTGGCATGATTTAATATCCTGATGATGTTCGCTGAAATTGACCCTTAAACTCTCCATATGACGATATCATTTTGTGTATAACAAAGTCAAGACGGATCAGAACATTACCACATACACAATAATGTACCTAAATCGCCTTGTGAATTTTTCACAAACTATCTTCCTCAAATATGTTAGGACCAAGTCACCGTCTGTACTATCACTCCTTTAATCCCACACCATGTTTCCCTGAATGTCCCATCAACAATGTCCTCTAAAAAATATTATACATATACATGAATCTGTTCTGACATTTTATGGTAATATCTACTGAGTATGCTGTGCTTGTGTACTTTCTAACTTTTTCCTTCTCCTTCTCCTTCTCCTCTCCTTCTCCTTCTCCTTCTCCTTCTCCTTCTCCTTCTCCTTCTCCTTCTCTCTCTCTCTATCTCCCTTTCTCTCATTGTCTCTCTCTCTCTCTCTCTCTCTCTCTCTCTCTCTCTCTCTCTCTCTCTTTTAAATTACCACCATATCTTAAAGATGGATTCATCTGCCCCAACATTTGTTGCTGATTTTGGTCAGATGGTGAGTCAACACTCTCAATATGACACACATTTCTTTCCTCACAGTATTCTTCCAAGAGTATGTTTATTTATGCCAGTTGTTTTTTGTTATTGGGTGAATTATGTTTTTTTTTAATCCGTTATGGATAAATTATGTTTGTGTACATGTAGTGCATTGCTTGTATGTATTTGATGTATTACTGTACCTACTGTATGTTGAGTTTTTTTGAAAAACAAGCAATCATGTTTTACTTTGTTTTCTAAACAAACACACTGTACTGTGAAGCCAAATCATCCAGGGGCCTCATTTATAAAAAAAAGTACTTGAACGTCATCTTTGACTTGCACGTAAGCACATTTTTCTAAACGGACGTAAGCATTATTTATAAAACGGGCTACGCTTGTTTAAAATTGCGTACGTACTAAAGTCTATAAATACCAAATATACTTGAAATTGAACGCAGGTGAATGAGCTTTGTATTTACGCCCTGTGATAGCGGCTCAATTATAGCGGAGGAATATAAAGGAAGACTGAAATACAATCATAAACATCAGTTCCCTTTAAATCTTGAATTAAACTCATTTTGTCGGCTGATAACAACATCGTTAATTTTATTACGAGCCACGTTCACTTCGCATGAATTACAGTAGGCAGTGCGGCTCACATGCCTGTAATAACTCCGCATAACCAGTAGGTAATGTGTGTACGTCAAGTCAATACCTGACGTAGAGCTACGATCGTTTCCACGGTCAAATCGACTCACGTTGAAATTGTATAAATCACTACTTTGACGTGGTTTTCTACATACGACACGGGTAAGATCAAATTTGATCCAAAGTGCTTTCTATAAACGAGGCCCCAGGACTTTAAATATCAGTATTTTCATTGAAACAATAATGAAGACTTATTCGGTTAGACAGGGGATGGGCAGGCACAGGAATGGTGGCCTGCCCCCAACTAAGTTACAGTACACTGGGGGGAAGAACTGTATCGGCATGCTACTGTTCTGGCAGCTACCTTGTGTTTGACAGAGGGGTTGACTGCCTCTTACCCTGCTTGTCTTTGTGAAAGAACGAGGCTGGGGCCGCTCCGGCCACTCCGGCCACTGAGGCTGCTGCTTCACCCGAGGCTGCCGTGGCCATTGAGGTTGCCACTTCCCCTGAGGCGGCTGTAGCCATTGAGGCAGCTGTCGCCCCAGCTGTAGCCTCTGAGGCGGCTGTCGCCCCAGCTGTAGCCATTGAGGCAGCTGTCGCCCCAGCTGTAGCCTCTGAGGCGGCTGTCGCCCCAGCTGTAGCCTCTGAGGCAGCTGTCGCCCCAGCTGTAGCCTCTGAGGCGGCTGTCGCCCCAGCTGTAGCCCCTGAGGCGGCTGTCGCCCCAGCTGTAGCCTCTGAGACAGAGGTAGGGGAGGTCCAGGAGCCTGCAACTCCCAGTGATGAGGTCGAGGCAGCTAAGAATGCCACCAGTCCTCAAGAGAAGGCTGCTGTGAGTGAGAGTTACCTATATATCTGTTACAAAGCATGGTCATCATCACCACAAGCAAGTGTCATGTCATGGTCACTATGGTCTATGCTGTCATTATTGGCATAGCCCTGTGCTACCGTCAATCATCATGCATGGTTTTGATCCTCATCACTTAATCGTCTTCATCAGCTTTGACACAACCACCATCCTCATCGTCATCGACATTATCAGTGCTTTCATCATCATCATCATCGTCATCATCATCATCGTCATCATCATCGTCATCATCATCATCATCATCATCATCATCATCATTATTATTATTGTCATCATAGTTGTTCTCATTTGCATCAGCTGGCCTCATCTTCATCATCATTACCATCATGTTCTCATTTATTATTTTTGATTTTATTTTATTTATTATTTTCAGACTTTCTTTTTTCTATGTTTTGTGGTTATTGTTTATTTCTGTCACGTTCCTTTTCAAGTCATAACCCTAACCCGTGTTTTTTTCAAACCATTGCACCATACCTCAACACGAATCCATCCATACTGTATTTCTTCTTAACAGTTCTGTAAAAGACAGCAGGATTAGAGTATTAAATACCATCTTTCTCTAACTTATTGCTGGTTAAGTCCACTGTGGGTTCTCCAGTGGAGTCTGCAGCCACTGAAGCGGTGGAACCAACTGAGGTATGTACAAGATCTTCTCCTCTCTGTCTATCCACACCTTATTGCCATGCAAGTCAAGTCCACCTCATTGTACAGTAGAAGCTGGGTCTCAAATCCTACCATCAACATTGTTCAAAGCCTCATGGGAATGAGAGAGAGAGAGAGAGAGAGAGAGAGCGAGAGAGAGAGAGAGAAACCAAATACTGTATGTGAAATGAACTTCTAATCTAAGTTCAAGTTTGCAAGCCTAACTACTGTACAGTAAGTTAATATTCCATTAAATCATACTTGTCCTTTTTTTAATGGTATGTTGTATGTTTCAAGTAAGTCTGTTAAAACACACAACATTAAGTATTCATCTGTGTGTACCTAAATATGTCAATGGTCATTTGTATGTGTTTTTATTTCATTTGTGTGTTTTTATTTCATTTGTGTGTTTTTATTTCATTTGTGTCTTTTGCATTGTGATTATGACTGGTTTAATTCAGGGTGGTGAATGAATCGCTGTCATGCTAGAAATGTGAGTGGCATTTCTTTCATGTGACATCATAAGTTGCAAAACTACTTTTAAATGCTTCAACGAAAGATGTCTGTTGAAATACGGTTTATAATTTCCTTTAATTTGTTGTTCTTTTTTGTTTTACTTAAAACATTTCTGTAATAGTTTTGCATTGAACAAGAATATGTTCCTGGTGTTTGTTGTATCTAAATGTTTAATCTGTATGTTAATATGTACTGTATCATACAGTATGATATGAATATGATTAACCCTGGATTTACATGGATAAGCAACGACTGTGTAAAGGGATTCATTCACGCCTGCACTTCAGTCCTTTACAATGCTGTACTAATACTATCCATGAAGAACAGAACTGCTGTTATTTACTATACATGCAGTTGCTACTCCAGTCTATGCACTGCAGATATCCCTCATTCTAACACAAAGCTAATGGCTTAATTCCAAAACATTTGCTAATTTTAGGTAGCGACTAGCTAGATGCATTAATCTTTTTCCACACTTAGATCCCCCCTTATGAAGAGGTTGAAAAAGCATCCCCCAAAGAAGCAGCTGCTCCGGTAACTATGACTTAAGGCACAATTTGGCATAAGGAACTCTAAAGAGTGTCTCGTATGAGTTGGTACCTTATGTCATATTTGACAGAGTGTCTTGTACAAGTAGATAGTGTGAGTCGTTAGGGACAGAGTGAATCACATGACACTGAGGCTCAACTCAAAAGGACACAGGTTACTATTGAGATAAACGTGGGATTTGGGAAATTAACATTCTTTGGAATGTCCTTAAGTAATGTTTTTGCCATAATTGGAAAAATAATTATCCCAAAGAAAATGGATATTATATTTTTAATGATAGTTTATTGTTTTTACGGAAAAGGTTGTTGTTTCAGTCGACTCAGTTCGACCCCGTCACTATGGGACACACACTTTTGCGTACCTGAAGATAACAGTAAGATAACTGGTACAGGCTGGTGACACTAGCAAGAGATGGCCCCACCTGTCATTCATCCCAATAAAGGGACACAGCAAGCACACCATCACATCCCCCGCAAGGCTTTAAGAGTCCTCTCTTCCCTCTTTACTTGAATGTGAACCCACTCTCTTCTGTATGTAGGAACCGGTTCCAACCCCGAAGGAAGAGGACTCCCCTGTGGAGGAGGCTCCGGTAATTATTCTCTCACCCCCCAATCCCAAACACCTAATAACCCTCACTCCACAATATCAAATCCTTAATAACCCTCACCCCCTAATCCCAAACCCCTAATAACCCTCACCCTCCAATCCCAAACCCCTAATAATCCTCACCCCCAAACCCAAAGCCCTAATAACCATGACCCCACATATACTGTCCAACCATTCACTGTAAGGCACAATTTGCATTTCTTATACAGTCAAATGTGCTGCAGTTCCTGCAATTGTTTGTAAACAATGCTTGACCATTGGGATTGGTCCAAGGGTTTATTGTTTTCGCTTATCCAAGAACACATGACATGTAATTTGGTCTTTGATGTAACATAGCACGTGTTCAATGACAGTAGTAAAGAGACAAGGCTTTCACATTGAACAATTCTTTGATAATGAATTTTGAGGAAGCAATAACTGAAAATGTCCCTGTAGTGAAAAATAATAAAGTTGGACTTTCTAAATGGTGTAGCCTATCTGGACAAAAAAGACATTGAATTAAAGCTGAGAACCTCTGCTTTGACCCCATAGTAATTGTTTGATTTCAAATCCAAACTGAATATAACAATAAAGTAAGACAAAATGACAAGCATGGCATCTGATTTTATCAGTTATGTCAACGTTTTCCATTATAACTGGCTCGTAAGAGACATCACCTTTTACCTTGGCTTAATGACGTAGGCTCCAAGTGAGGTGTTACATTAGTATCCAAATGCTGCCTTGTAGCAGCATGACATTGTGATTGCTGGACAATGAAAATAACAATGTAGGTGGCCAGTCATATTTGCTCTTAAATACCTGATTACAGTACATGCTGCAGTTTTATTTTGTACTCAAATGTACTGTGCATTATCAAATACATTGTTGTTTTGAGTCTTTGTGATGTAAACTATGTTGTTGTAAGTTTCTCTGATCAGATTATTGTATGGATACAGTACATTTCAAATTATGATAATCATCGTTCATGAAACTCCTTTTATAAAATATTGAAAGGGTGGCCATTTATGTAAACCTTGTTTTTTGAGAAAGTCCAAAACTGTGCAAATTTAATAGTGATGATTTGCTGTAAATATTTTGTATATATTTTGTGTTTTTGTGGTGTTTTCTGGTGGTGACACTCTTTTACCATGCTGCTAGAGTTATTCTCTCTGATATTTGACTGTAATAGAATGCGTTACCTTGTTTTATAGGTATTACATTTTTTGTGTGTGTTTGGTGTATACTGTATACTAATATTCATTTATAGTGATCCCTTACATACTGTATTTATTGAAAATCAAGGCTGTTTTGATCTGTCCCTCCAGGAAACTCCAATACATATGCTACAGTATGCATGTTGTAGTCAGACAATCAAATTTAATTTGGACGGTTAGGACCAGGTACAACTCATTCCCCTTGTGTAGAGATCCCCTGAAGTCACACTGACCAATCAGAACGTCCTCTGACGATGAAAGGTCATGGATTGTGCAGTAACATTAAGCTACTGATCGAATTGTTTGTGTCTGAATGGGAACATTTCTACACCTGCAGTATACTGGTAGAACAATGTTGCTGTTAACCATGACAATGTGCACAGCAAACACTTAATTGAAGGCACAATATGATATGTTTGCTTATCTATTCAACATACGTATACTCCCAGCAAAAATCTATTGACCTCTATACAGTAGCATTCTCATAAACACCCTGCAGCCAATAAAACTAAACAGGATAGTATCACCCCCTCTTTGTATTGTATGGTCAGAAACATGCAATTAAAATGACCCTCATTGTACAGTCCAGTGCCTGTCACCCGATCATATGATTTATTATCTTTTTTTCTTTGATCTATTTTTTTGGGGGAAGGCTTTTTTTAGGTAGAAAGCCTCCCCTGCTGTTCTACCTCCTCCAGCCTGCAGCCTCCCCCACCCCACAGTATATTATGTTTAGTGCTTAAACTGTCTCCGTTCCATCCCGACTATCCTTGTCCCTTTGCCCATGTACACTCTGACCTGGTTGACCTGGTTGACTGTAATGTCCCAGCATTGGCTCTTATGCTCCCACACATCTCTCCAGACTGTAGTGTCTGAAGCAGTGGATGAGACCCCTAAGGAGGCTACTTGGGCTACTGAGGGTACTGCGGAAGTGGGCCGTGAGGAGGTATATAATTCACCCATCATGCAGAAGTGTTATCAGCGAGAAACATTTTACAATACGATTTCAATAGAACCATGCCTGAGGCTTAATAGTCCCATGAAGTCATGTTCTGAAACCAAATGGATGTTGTTGTGTGTGTGTGTGTGTGTGTGTGTGTGTGTGTGTGTGTGTGTGCATGCGTGTGCGTGCGTGAGTATGTTACTGTGAATACTGAAAGTTAATGGGTGTCTATATCATCTCCAGGAGAAGATGCCGATTCCCTCTGTGGTGATCGAGCCTGCCTCCAGCAACGAGGGTGACGATGACCGCGACGGTGATATCATTTCCCCCACGACCGTTAGTGACAACGGAGTGACACCAGACAGCCAGGTGGCCAAAGATATCACTTCTTCTGATGGCTCACCAGGACTCCCCACTGGCTTCCTGTACAAGGTTACCTCTTCTTTAAGCTTGATCACACTTCCACATACACTGCCATCAATAAGTATTCACCCCCTTGGAATCTTTCCGTATTTTGTTGTGTTACATTAGTGGTATAGGTGTTACGGTACATGTGGGAATACGGTACATGTGGGAAAACTAGGGTTAGGGTTAGGTGCTAGGGTGCTATGGTTAAGGTTAGGGTTAGGGTTAGGGGTAGGGTTAGGGTTAAGGTTAGGGTTAGGGTTAGGGTTAGACATGCCAGCATGTACCAAGTCACCCTAGCACCTAACCCTAACCCTAGTTTTCCCACATGTACCGTATTCCCACATGTACCGTAACACCGTTTCATGGGTACGTCTAAAGACAGGAATGAAACATTGGATCGTGGGATTGTGGGATACACAATTCGTGCTGAAGGGATGTTTTTTGTTGATTTGGTGGAGGGGATTTTGGAGGGGACAGAATTCCCCTTTTCCAAACAGGAGAGAATCGCCCTGCTCTTTGTCACCATCTTACATCCGGGTAAAATGGCGATTTCCCCTTGAGTGAAAGGGAAGGGTATGCACTGAAGCAAACATTTATTTTGGAAGTGTTTCTCTCCTATTACACATTCACACAACCACATGTAGTCATGCTGTATTGTGTTTCCCATCCTGTACTGTAGGTGGAGACACTGCATGACTTTGAAGCTGCAAACTCAGATGAGTTGGAGCTGAAGAAAGGTGACGTTGTTCTGGTTGTTCCCACTGCGACAGCTGAAGATCAGGTTAGACAAACCCTGTATTATCATTGTACTGTGTTAACCTTGTAATAATACCGGTACTCAACTTTTTGAATGGAATAAAGGTATCGAATATAATGATGGAATGGAATAGAAAATCTTCTGAAATCACCTATCCTTGGTCCATCAAAATGAACCTTTACCTGTTTGTCCTCTTTGTTTTCAAGGATGCTGGTTGGCTCACAGGTATCAAAGAAAGCGATTGGTCGCAGATTGGGGCGGGGGCCCACAAAGGACTCTTCCCAGAAAACTTCACACAGCGCTTGGAATAACGGTCTGAGCCTGGAGAAACAGGATGTGGGAGGTGAAGGCAAGGCGCCCGTGACGGACTTCCAGACGGTGTCTAGCCAATCGCCTGCTGACCTGTCTGTGACCCCGTCTGTCAGACAGAACAAGGCCCTCATGAATAGAGGAAACAACACAAACAATCGACAACAACCAAACCAAGTGTGGATAAACACTCTCGTACCTACTCGAAGCATAAAGAAAAATAACATGAGCATGATGCGATTGTATGGTCTACCCTCTCTCCGAATCGAGACGTTTTGTTTTTTTGTTTGTTAACATATAAGCAGCGGCGAATTGATGTGTGCTTTGTTGGAATTGTGGTGACCTACACATGTAAACACTTATCTGTTTCAAGGAAAAATTTAAATTAGGTTCCTCCTGAAGAAAAAAAAAGTGACCGTATCTTCTCTGCACCAAGTGTATTGTATTGATTTTGTTGCTCGGGACCGGAATTTATCAGAATCTGTAGTGCTATGATCTATTTAACCGTTCTTTAAGTGTTACACAAGACTTTTAAGTGTTTTCTTTCTGACATTTCAGCCATAAATGTTACCTTGCATCATTGTTAGTGTTCTCTTGTAGTGTCATGGCTGAACATGTGCGGCTACGGTGATGATTTATTTGGTGTAACTCGGTGTTGACATTGTTAATTGACAAGACTTGCTGTGCTCTCGCCAAAAACATAATTGACTTTGAGCAATTCTGAGCATGGAAGATTATGTTCCTGAAACTGGCAGATGCACATTTTGAAAAGTAAAATTTTAAATTACAATGTAGTTCCCCTACCATGAAACAAATCAATGTATATCCTTAAATACTGTTCTGTATATCTGCAATTACATATATACAAGAAACCAAGTCAACCAAGTGGAAGATATAACAAAGATGTTTATTTGTGAATGAGATTTTATGTTCTGATAAATTGTATTTATTTACCTTTATATTTTTTAAGTCCAAGATTACTGGGAAGGTGCTGGGTGGGAAATCAGATATGCAATCTATGTAATTGGTTTATATAGGGTCCCAATAGTCCAACTGTTCAGTATAGCAATGAATATGACGTCACTCCCGTGTTCGTACAGTTAGCCCTCACTGTAGAACTTTTTTGTGATGTACATATCTGTGATTATTTATCTGAAGGTGAATAAAGAATAGTTCATATTGTACAGCATCATCATTGATTGGAAATAATCCTAATAATAATAATAATAATAATAATAAAAAGCATACAACACAGTTGCTTTTTAGTGACTGTCGTTGTTTCTCACAAATACCACTGGGGAAATGGTTTTTGTGTGGGGACCATTGTTGTTTACTGCATGTAACAGGGGGGTATTCCATCAACGTCGCTAAAGGAAAATCCAGGCTTATTTTCGATCAATCTCGTGAGATTTATCAAAATAAGCTTGGGTTGTTCTGATAAATATCGCGAGATTTAACAGAATAAGCCTGGATTTTTCTTTAGCGAGTTTGATGGAATACCCTGGTCCCTTAGAACTGAACATTTGAAACCCCTATGAATCCCACCACTTTATGGACAACAATGCTGTTCAGTGCTCCCTTCCTATTCATGCACCTCTTTTTTTAAATACATATTAAATAGTAATAGTGGAATTGAGTATGAACTGTTGTTGTCTGTTACCTGAGCTTCAACATGTACAGATTATTGGCATATGCAGTAAAGTAAGACAAAACACAGCAAGAGGGCAGTGTTGGATTTAAGGCTGTTTGTTGTTTGTGTCTTTTTTAATTCTTTTTTTATGATTCATTTATGGGTTTGCAGGTTCACATCACAAACCCACAGGTACATCACAATGCAACACTATGGAAGCAACAACATACCAACGAAAAAAGTAAACAGGTACTAAAAATAATAGATAACTAAAAAACAACAACAATACATATTATTAAAATAAATACAGAAGTAAAAACATAGAAGGAGGGGAAAAGAAAAGAACAAAGGTCAGTGATAGGTAGGTAGGTCAAGGTCATTGCCAAGTCAAGAGAGGAGAGATAGAGGTTTTTCAGTTGGCGAGGTAATTTTAATGGCATCTATATGTTACGGTACATGTGGGAAGACGGTACATGTGGGAAAACTAGGGTTAGGGTTAGGTGCTTGGGTGCTAGGGTTAGGGGTAGGGGTAGGGTTAGGGTTAGGGGTAGGGGTAGGGTTAAGGTTAGGATTAAGGTTAGGGTTAGGGTTAGGGTTAGGATTAGGGTTAGACATGCCAGCATGTACCAAGTCGACGTAGCACCTAACCCTAATCCTAGTTTTCCCACATGTACCGTATTCCCACATGTACCGTAACATATATACTGTGAAAATGGCTATGACACTCTTAAAATTAGCTAAAAAGCTAAAATGTCATCAACAAATCATTCAATAAGTTGAATTGAGTTCATCTTAATGCAAGGATAACAGTTTATGTAATTTTGGAATCAATATCTTTGTTTTTATAGGGTCTCTGATTTGCATAGGAATCAACTACACACTGTGTAGATTAGGATGTCACTACCGACTCAGCACATTTTTATAATTTGCTCTTGATCCTGACAAACTCCTCAGTCTCTGCCAGTGACAAATATACCCAATGTATTTTCAGTCCCTCTAAGCTCAAAGTGAAAGGTTGCATAAATCGAGCCACAAGAGGGTGCAATGGATTCACAGCATATTGTACCATGAACTAAAAGTATTTCTCTGTATCGAACAGAAAGACAGACAAGCAGATAGACACAGGCGGACCAATCAAATTTGGGTTGGGATAACCCTAACCCTAACCCCCCCCCCCCCCTGTAGTGTGTCGTCGTCGTCGTCGTCGTCCACAGACACACACTCACACACACACACACACACACACACAGACTAAAACTGTTGTCACTATAGATTTCAGATTTACATTGGACTGGTCCTGGTCCTGTCTTAGTTCAACGATGCATCCTTTTTTATGGTGATCTAGACCTCACATAACTGGATTGGATTAAACTGTAAGGAGTTAGTTAACCATACATTCACTTACACTTTTCTGTTAGATTAGTGATCACTTGAAGGGAGGAAAGGAGACCATAAACAATGTTTAGTGGGTAGTGACCATCACACTTTGTAGAGACCATCACATGTTATGTGCATGTGTCACTCGTCAAGCTGTTCCAGCCTTTACACTCCAGTGCTAAATGGGATCCTTGGGACGACCCTACCCTTAAACCGAACCTTAACCCCTACATTAACTCTAACCATAACCATAAGCCTTGCTAACCCTAACCGTAGCTATAACCCCTAACCTAACCCCTAGCTAAAACGTTTTGGATTTTAATGACTTGACTTGTGGTGACATCAGGCTTGGACCGTCCCAAGGATCCCAGTTAGAGTTTTCTCTCAATCCTTGTGAGTCACTTCTTGTTCTGCTTCCTGGTATTGAGACAAAGCCTTACCAGTCAAATGCAGCATCTAACTCATCATCCCATACCATACAGAGCAAACTGAGGAAGCGTGCAGCATGACAGCCCAACACATCTACAAACAATCATGCATTCTTTGTGTCTTGGTTTTTTCTTTTCATGTTGGTAGGTGAATGTGTGCAATTTGAGTAATGTTCATTTGAGATTATATTAGTAATACTGAGGTCAAATTCATGTTTGACTATATTTCTACTGTACTGTATACGATTTATCCCAATCACCAATCATGTTTTCTGTTCTGCATAGTGGTAGAGGCTGTGGAGCTGGTTCAAGACCAGTTCATAGTGACCCGGTCCACGGGCAAGACGGTTGTTATGGAATGCAGAGCCACACACGTCAGCACTAGTTATATTTACTGGTACAAGCAAAGAGACGGAGAAGCTCTGAAGAGGATCCTATCCGTGCACAAAGGCGGTGGGAAAGCAATTAAGGATCCTGGTTATGAACATTTACAAGCTGAAAAGCAAGAAGGGTCAGACATCTTCAAACTGACAATCTATAACCTGAAATCAGATGATGCAGCTTCCTACTACTGTGCTACTTGGATAACCACAGTGGTGACAGCAATTCACTCACTGTGCAGAAAACTATCTTTCAGTTGGCCCATCTCTCTCAGTGAACAACCACTGGAGGAGGTGACATCATAACAGGGTAGAGGAGCGATGTTTCATGTGACATTTTCATTTCTCCTTTATCCAACCACTTTGTTCTCTGATCCTTCAATGGTAGTACAATCAAATCTATTAGATGTAAAACTGGGAAAGATTTCACATGGTGTAAAAAACCTAAAGGACAGTGACAACTTCTGTCAATGAAGGTGTTGCTATCACACCTTATTGAGTCCTTGCCTCGTATGAAGAAATACATTTTGCATAACACACTCTATCCGTCCAAACCTTCCCTCATTGACTGTGAACAGGATTGTATATCTGGTCATAATCATAATTATCAATTTCAAATTCATTTTAAACTAAATGTCCTACTGTGTCACTGTTGCCAAATCTGTTTTGACACTCTATTCAAAATGTATGGGTGTGATCTGTTGCTACTAAAGGTATTGCCATGGCAGTTTGCAACTCCTCTACCTTCCTCAAAAGGTTCTGATAGCTTGGCCTATCATATTGATGAAAATCATGTTGTCTTTCAATATGCCAAGTTTCATTCTCAGTCATATGTGACAACAGCTGGTGAAAGAGGGAACCCTGATAGGAATAAACATTAAAATAAACAATCACAGGTTCTATAAGGTAGCTGGTTCCGACAGGCGATCAAGCGACAAGGGGACCGGGTCATTCCACTAAAGGTGGATCAGTATAGCGGCGCTATAAATAAATGCGGTGCTCAGGGAACTCGAGATTGGATTTCAAGCCTCAGGTGATTCCTCGAATGAGGATCAGCCTTGTGTCATCAGTGTTCACAGAAGACAGGCTTACAAATCTTCGATATGGGCGCGTGCACGCAGACATACGCAGCCCAGAAGAGTCGATCTGTCGAAATGAAGATACTCCACTCTGCAGGGGTACTACATTTGCGCAGCATTCCGAATTATTGATTTTTTATGAAGACGGAAAAATAAGATGTAAAATAGTGCAATACTGCCGCAATTAACAAGGCGAGGGAAATGGTTTGGCAAGAAATTGCTGACCGATTAAATGCGTAGGTCATACTAGCCCCAGTTATTGTTATATGTTCATATTTTAATAAATGAATATTTACTACTGTGGTGATATCAGCAGCAGGCTACAACCCGTCATATCGCCACAATGGCCTAGTGGTATCGACCGCTGCCATAGGATTTATTCGTCATTTTATATCGGTGGTTCAAATCCCTCTTCAGGCGCACTTTTTACTGCATTTCGTTGTCTGAATCTAATCTAAAATCTCATCTAAAAAAGTATGTAGGCTATAAAATTATGGTGCAGGCTAATTTACAAGAACTGACACGATTACAATGGTGTTTGAAACCTTTGCATGAAATCTTCGGTTAAATGTAAAAAAAATAAATAAATAATGACTTAGTCAAGTCTCGGACTCGCAACCTTTGGAACTCGAGTCCGCAGCCTTAACCACTACGCCAGCCAGACCGCTGTGATGACAGCAATGCAAGTTGAGAGAATTACTTTTTTTTTTACACTCTTTTCTTTATTGATATATCGATCTATCTATCACACTTTCAAAATATCAAATTATCTATCTATCACACAGTCAAACTATCTAATCTATCTATCTCGTGTGAAGTGGGAACTAATATTTCCTAGGGAGGAACTGTCGTTCGGGATGTAGTTTCCGCCTGTGAGCCTTTTTCAACGCGCGTCTCACTATAGCCTGTGTTTTAGCCTGGTCGCGACCAGGCTAGTTATATCTGACTCAGAAGGAGCTCAACCAAGCAGCGAATTATTTGAGCCACATTGATGGCACCAAACGCAAGCTAACATTTTCGAGGCTTAAAACTTTATCGAGGCTTAGAACTTTATCGAGCTTCGTGGAATAGGGCCCAGGGAAGTGGGACACTTAAATAGCAAGATACAAACAATCACGGCTGACACAAATCAATAATTAAGTCCAGATCGAGTGCAGAATTCCAAGTGGCCAGGAGGGGGCATCAGGGAGTTGCCAAAATGACTCCCCCAGTAACACTATGGTATCTAAAGGTTCCATAGGGTCCTGCTGAGCAGGTTTAAACTACCCAATATTCCTATCTATTGAATCTATGTCTCTGTGAGAAATGGGTTTCACTTTTGTGGTGATGACAGAGTGCCTTGGTATATCACCATGATTGTTGTAAAAGTGGTTAGGTAATAATACTGCTAATACTGCTAATAATACCTAGTAATGCAGTATTGTGGCTCACACATAGTCGATTAGACTATCATGAATGCATATCACACAAGTTGTATTCCTCACCCTGATGCTAATGTGTCTTCAAAGTGTGTGTGTGTGTGTGTGTGTGTGTGTGTGTGTGTGTGTGTGTGTGTGTGTGTGTGTGTGTGTGCGTGCGTGCGAGTGTGTATGCGTGTGTGTGTGTGTGTGTGTGTGTGTGTGTGTGTGTGTGTGTGTGCGTGCGTGTGTGTGTGTGTGTGTGTGTGTGTGTGTGTGTGTGTGTGTGCATGCTGTTAGTTGTACCATCTGCTTTTTATGATGTCACAAATAGACGTATTAGCTGTTCCGGCTGTACATTTCAGCGCTAAGTGGGATCCTTCGGACGACCCTACCCTTACCACTAGAACAGCCATGGTGGGGTCATTCACCAGCTCACCATGTGAGTAAAATAAATGTATACCTTTCAAAATCACATCAGGATAAACTAGTATAAAGCAATTTTTCAGTTTTTCTGGCAGGCTAATTTACAAGACGCACCAACTAGTGGTCTTTGTGTGTAAGTAATAGATTCCCATTGTAAAGACTATGGTCATTTGAGGTGGCTCTCATAGTAGGTAAAATAGACATGGCTGTTCTAGTATTAACCCCTACACTAACTCTTACCATAACCATAAGCCTTACTAACCCTAACCCTAGCTATAACCCCTACCGTAACCAACTTTAAAGTGGAAACATCAGAGTCAGGGTGACCCAAGGATCCCAGTTACTTTTCTCTCACTCCTCAGAGTCATTTCTTGTTCTACTTCCTGGTTTTGAGAGAAAGCCTTTACTAGTCAAATGCAAGAGCACTCATCATCCCATACCATACACAGCAAACTGAGGAAGCGTGCAGCATGACAGCCCAACACATCTACAAACAATCATGCGTTCTTTGTGTCATGGCTTTTTCTTTTTATCTTGGTAGGGGAATCATGTGTGCAATTTGAGTGATTGTCATTTGAGATTATATTAGTAATACAGAGGTCAAATTCATGTGTGACTATGTTTGTACTATACTGTATAAGAGTTATCCAAACCACCGATCATGTTTTCTGTTCTGCATAGTGGTAGAGGCTGTGGAGCTGGTTCAAGACCAGTTAACAGTGACCAGGACCACGGGCAAGGCAGTTATTTTCGAATGCCTAGCCACACACGTCAGCACTAGTAATATTTACTGGTACAAGCAAAGAGACGGAGAAGCTCTGAAGAGGATCCTATCCGTGCACAAAGGCGGCGGGAAAGCGTCCAGGGACCCTGGTTATGACCGTTTGCAAGCTGAAAAAGCAGAAGGGTCAGACATCTTCAAACTGACGATCCCGAGTGTGAAAACAGACGAAGCAGCTACCTACTACTGCGCTAGCTTGGATAACCACAGTGGTAACTTTAACTCACTCACTGTGCGGAAACCTATCTTTAGGTTAAGCCCATCTCTCTCAATGAACAACTATAGCTCCACCACCAGAGGTGACATCATAACAGGGTAGAGGTGCGGTTAGAAACCACATAGAGCAGGTGGTGGTTCATGTGACGTTTTCTCCTTTATCCAACCACTTCGTTGAGAGGTTTCATGTCCAAACAAGACCGTGAAAAGCTCATCCATGCATTTGTTTCGAGCAGACTTGATTATTGTAATGGTCTACTAACAGGCCTATCTAAAGGGGCTGTTCGTAAATTGCAGCTCATCCAAAACACTGCTGCTAGGGTCCTAACAAAAACTAAAAGGTTTGAACACATTACACCAATCCTGAGATCCCTACACTGGCTACCAGTCTCTCAGAGAATTGAATTCAAAATCCTCCTAATCACATACAAATCACAAAATGGTCTTGGACCAAAATACGTATCAGATCTCCTCCCACCCTATATTCCCTCAAGGCCCCTAAGGTCAGCTGAGACTAATCAGCTAATCATTCCAAGAGTGAAAACAAAACACGATGCAGCAGCTTTCAGTCACACTGCTGCATGCTCCTGGAACAAACTCCCTGAAGAAATCAAACAGGCCCAAACCCTTAAAATATTTAAATCTAAGCTAAAAACCTTCATGTTTTGCACCAGTTATGATTAAACACAAACACTTCTATCAATGTCTTTTTTTCCATTAACTATTGTCTTTTTTAAATGTTTTATCTATTTACTTCTTATATTTGCTTTTATTCATTGTAATTTTTATTTTCTTATCCTCCTCTTGCTGTATTTTTAAATAATGCATGTAAAGCACTTTGAATTGCCCCTGTTGTATGAAATGTGCTATACAAATAAACTTGCCTTGCCTTGCCTACTTAATTACTTACTAGTTAGACTTTTCCCTCACTCACTTCTTGTACTTCCTGGTTGGAGTGAACGCCTTACCAGTCAAATGCAGCATCTAACTCATCATCCCATACCATACACAGCAAACTGAGGAAGCATGCAGCATGACAGCCCAACATATCTACAAACAATCATGCATTCTCTGTGTCTTGGCTTTTTCTTTTTATGTTGGTAGGTGAATCATGTGTGCAATTTGAGTGATTTTCACTTCATGTGTGACTATGCTTGTACTGTACTGTAGATTTACGCAAATCACTGATCATGTTTTCTGTTTCCTACATAGTGGTAGAGGCTGTGGAGCTGGTTCAACACCAGTTAACAGTGACCAGATCCACGGGCAAGGCAGTTATTTTCGAATGCCTAGACAGTGCCACACACGTCAGCTTTAGTTATATTTACTGGTACAAGCAAAGAGACGGAGAAGCTCTGAAGAGGATCCTATCCGTGCACAAAGGTGGTGGGACAGTGTCTAGGGATCCTGGTTATGAACATTTACAAGTTGAAAGGCAAGAAGGGTCTGACATCTTCAAACTGAAAATCCCTTTTCTGAATACCGATGATGCAGCTTCCTACTACTGTGCTACTTGGATAAGCACAGTGGTGACAGTAATTCACTCACTGTGCAGAAAACTATCTTTAAGTTGGCCCATCGCTCTCAATGAACAACTATAGCTCCACCACCAGAGGTGACATCATCACAGGGTAGAGGAGGGGTTAGAAACCACATAGAGCAGGTGGTGGTTCATGTGACATTTTCTCCTTTATCCAACCACTTCGTTGAGAGGTTTCATGTCCAAACAAGACCGTGAAAAGCTCATCCATGCATTTGTTTTCGAGCAGACTTGATTATTGTAATAGTCTACTAACAGGCCTATCTAAAGGGGCTGTTCGTAAATTGCAGCTCATCCAAAACACTGCTGCTAGGGTCCTAACAAAAACTAAAAGTTTTGAATATTACACCAATCCTGAGATCCCTACACTGGCTACCAATCTCTCAGAGAATTGAATTCAAAGTACTCCTAATTGTAAACAAATCACAAAACCAAAATACACAGATTTACTCCCACCCTATATTCCAGCAAGGTCCCTAAGGTCAGCTGAGACTAATCAGCTAAATCATTCCAAGAGTGAAAACAAAACACGGTGCAGCAGTTTTTAGTCATTCCGTCGCATGCTCCTGGAACAAACTCCCTGAAGAAATCAAACAGGCCCAAACCCTAAAAATAGTTGCAACAGTTATGATTAAACACTAACTGTTGTATGAAATATGCTGTACAAATAAACTTGCCTCGCCTTGCTCATTTGTGCAAGTTGAGAATGGCCGACGTGCAGCCCTTTTCACCTGGCCGTGTCACATTTGCTGTCCCACAAATCCAGTGTCAGGACCAAATATGCCCATACACAGGATGCACAATGCGTTTCTATAGAAATGATGGTGGAGATTGTATCAATATTGATTGCCGTTGAGATTTGATCTGCTTCTGAAGGGCAATGAAGAACAATAAGCTACATCTGACTGACAGGAGTTTCCTTGTGACAAAACTCTCTTGCCAGTTTGGCCGCCTCCAGAACAGCATGTCTCTCCTCCTTCACTCATCTTTCCTGTGTTCCTGTCTCCCTGTTATTGTGGAATGTTGTGAATTCTTGCGTTACATCACAAATTTGAGAAGCACATTCCCCTAAGCACATGTATGCTAAGGTGAGCTGTCACAAATGAGTTGCACCAACTGTCTGCTTTTTATGAATAGACAAATAGACAAGAATAGATTAGCTAGTCCGGCCTTTACACTTCAGTGCTGAATGGAATCCTTGGACCGACCCTACCGTTAACCCTAACCTTACACTAACTCTAACCTTAACCATAAGCCTTACTAACCCTAGTCATAACCCCTACCGTAACCCTAACCTTACACTGACTCTAACCGTAACCATAAGCCTTACTAACCCTAGTCATAACCCCTACTGTAACCCTAACCTTACACTGACTCTAACCTTAACCATAAGCCTTACTAACCCTAGTCATAACCCTTACCGTAACCCTAACCTTACACTGACTCTAACCTTAACCATAAGCCTTACTAACCCTGGTCATAACCCCTACCGTAACCCTAACCTTACACCGACTCTAACCTTAACCATAAGCCTTACTAACCCTAGTCATAACCCCTACCGTAACCCTAACCTTACACTGACTCTAACCTTAACCATAAGCCTTACTAACCCTAGTCATAACCCCTACCGTAACCATTGATCATACTTTAAAGTGGTGACGTCATGGTCGGGGCATCCGAAGGATTCTAGTTGTACATTGTTTAAATTGTTTAAATTGTTTAAATTGTTTAAATGTATCTTTATTGTATTTTAATTGTTTAAATTGTTTAAATGTATCTTTATTGTATTTTATCTTTACCTTTTCTTTTTACTGTTTTCCCCTGCTTTTATATTCATTCTATGCATGTGTTCTTATATTCACTTTATGTTCTTATTCCTGTTGTAAAGCACTTTGAGCTGCATTTCTTGTATGAAAGGTGCTATATAAATAAAGCTTTACTTACTTACCTACTAGTTAGACTTTTCCCTCACTCACTTCTTGTACTTCCTGGTTGGAGTGAACGCCTTACCAGTCAAATGCAGCATCTAATTCATCATCCCATCCCATACCATACACAGCAAACTGAGGAAGCATGCAGCATGACAGCCCAACATATCTACAAACAATCATGCGTTCTTTGTGTCTTGGCTTTTTCTTTTTATGTTGGTAGGTGAATCAATTGTGTGGAATTTGAGTGATTTTCACTTCATGTGTGACTATGCCTGTACTGTACTGTAGATTTACCCAAATCACTGATCATGTTTTCTGTTTTCTACATAGTAGTAGAGGCTGTGGAGCTGGTTCAACACCAGTTAACAGTGACCAGATCCACGGGCAAGGCAGTTAATTTCGAATGCAGAGCCACACACGTCAGTACTAGTTATATTTACTGGTACAAGCAAAGAGACGGAGAAGCTCTGAAGAGGATCCTATCCGTGCACAAAGGTGGTGGGAAAGCAATTAGGGATCCTGGTTATGAACATTTACAAGTTGAAAAGCAAGAAGGGTCTGACATCTTCAAACTGAAAATCCCTTTTCTGAATACCGATGATGCAGCTTCCTACTACTGTGCTACTTGGATAAGCACAGTGGTGACAGTAATTCACTCACTGTGCAGAAAACTATCTTTCAGTTGGCCCATCTCTCTCAATGAACAACTATAGCTCCACCACCAGAGGTGACATCATAACAGGGTAGAGGAGTGGTTAGAAACTACACAGAGTAGGTGGTGTTTCATTTAACATTTTCATTTCTCCTGCATCTAACCACTCCTTTCTGTAATCCTTCACTGGAAGTGCAATCAAATCTATTAGATGTAAAACTGGGAAAGATTTTACATGGTAACCCTCCCATGGTCATGTTTTGAAATGAAATGCAGTATGCCATTTGTGTGAGCATGTTTCTTAACAGCAACAGCAAGAAAAAATCTAAACCACAATTAGAATCATTATTGGTGGCATAAACATATGCATTAAATGTCATACTGTAAGTCGGTTCAGTTCTGAGAAAGGATTACGGTAATCATTTGCTTTCTAACAATAGCTGAAGAACTGATCGATTGAATGATCAGTTTTTGTCTAGGACTTACTTGGAGTGGTACTCTGGAGTTGGGACCCAGGAAATTATGCGGTTTGGAAGTGGCACAAAACTCGTTATCACTGGTAAGGCTTTCTATTAACTTAAATCCACTACAGTTTATTCAATTGTATTAAGCAAAATACTATTGTTTGACGATTTCACATAAGTGTGTTATATGTATGCTATCAAACTGTTATAAAAGGATATAATAGGATGTGAAAATGGTATTCAGTTTAAACAGTGTTTTTCTTTATATTTTGATATAGACAAGATTGCTCAATTTGTTTGATTGGGCAGACAGCGATGTTTTAAATGTATCATTAATATCAATATCAGGGGGCATAATACAATGATTCAGTGCTACTTGAACTCAAAGATTTTGTAAAAACAAAACTCTTATTTTCCTTTGGCGCACTCGAGTGCATATAGAAAAGTAAAAGTAAAAAACAACAATGTTATCACCCCGCCACAACAGACGAGGGATGGGCTGGAGAAATGTAACCACTCTTAAATTCATAGATGGAGCTGCAAGGACTGACCATCCATGAGCTCATCACCATAGTTTTAACCATATCGTGACGTTAGAATTATAAGGTTCTATCTCAATTTTTGTCAAAATTTTGTTTTTTTTACATAATCTGATCCATTAGGTGTTTATTAATGCCTGTGTGGTGTTATTTTTAAAATGTTGACATTTTTTAGTTAGTAATTCATAAAATACAAAGGTTCCATCTCACAAAACATAATGGAATGTAAAAACGTTGACGCTCAATATCTCTGAACTACCCTAAACGGAGATAGAACCTTATCATTCTAAACGGAGATAGAACCTTATCATTCTAAACGGAGATAGAACCTTATCATTCTAAACGGAGATAGAACCTTATCATTCTAAACGGAGATAGAACCTTATCATTCTAAGCTCACGATATTTGGGAAATGGTTTGTTTACAATGACATTAAATTGGTTAAATTGGGTTCTGATGTGGTAAAAAAATGTTGAACTAAGCTCAAAAGGCATTTGTAAGTTATATTCTTCCATCAATGGCTGCAGACTGCCCCTTAAAGGTGTCTCGATCCTTGTGTCTTGATAAAGTATGTTTATACCGTGTGATTGTTTCACGTGAAAACCAGAGAAGACAGTTAAGAAGCCCAAAGTGAACCTCTACCCAGTGTCTCAACCTCAAGAAAATGGGAACACCGCCCTGCTGTGTCTGGCTAGAGACATGTTTCCAGACTTAGTCAAGTTCTCATGGAAGATGGATCAAAATGGCAAAACAGTGGAGGTGCCAAAAGAAAAGAAAGAAGAGCTGGAGCAGAGGGATGAAGGACAGATGACCAGTATGATCATCATTGATGGACCGGCTGATACAAGCAAATACAGCTGTTTGGTGGAGCATGAACTGGGTATTTTTGCTGCAAACGTAACCAAAGGTAACCAAAGCTTGAAATATCAAACTATTTGATTAGTGTTTTTTTATTTGCTATTCATCTTAGATTAGACTAGATCACTGGTTCACATTACAGTGCTTTGTGCGTCCTATAGCTTTCCTTTACATTTTGACATTGAGATATACAATCTTCGATTACTTTATTAGGAACCCCTGTACACCTGTCAACAGTCCAAGCTAGTGAAAGTGGTATAACGGTGTGGGGAATGTTTTCTTGGCACACTTTGGGCCCATTAATACCATCAGTCATCGCTTGAATGCCACAGCCTATTTGAGTATTGTTTCTGACCATGTCCATGGCTTCATGGCCACAATGTACCCATCTTCTAATGGCTACTTCCAGCATGATAATGCCATGTCACAAAGCAAAAGTCGTCTCAAACTGGTTTCATGAACATGACAGTGAGTTCAGTGTTTTTTCTGTGGCCTTCCCAGTCACCGGATCTGAATCCAATAGAACATCTTTGGGATGTGGTAGAATGGGAGATTCACAGCTTGAAAGTTCACCTAAAAAAATCAGCAACAAGTGTTCAGTGATATGTGTTGTTACTCTACATGGAGGCTTCACTGTTGTTGTTCACTCTTGTGTGTCATGTGTCTCTATTGCCTTAGAGAGAAGTGGAGACTCAACTGCTAATAATGCGGTAGCACCAATCTGCCTACCAGGACCGAATATATACAATGGTGAGATTCATTTTCAAATGTCATTATTATCTTCTTTGTTTTTTTATGATCACTATTATAACTGTTATTCATATCTGTGATATGGATAAATGAATTACTATATTCATAGCTAGAGCAATGTTGCTATCTCTCCTCTTCCTCAGATCCCTCCCAGTCCGTGTACAGCCTGAACCTGGCCTCCCTGGTGTTCACAGTGATGATAGTGAAGAGCATGGTGTACTGCTGCTGGTTGTCTGTCCTGCTGGTCCACAGGAACATGGAAAGTAAACCATCCAGAAAGACAAATACTCCCTGACACCCCTTCTCCTTCATTTTGAGCTTCTGGGTTGAATCATGATTTTTTTGCAAATTAGTTGGGGCTGAATCGTGTCAACATGTGTTACCTTGTCAGACGGGGTTCCACGTTTTCTAAATTGTTATTGTCATTGACATCAACCTTACTTCCAAGCTTTTTAATTCATTTTTTTGACTATATACATTTACATTACATTTTTGGCATTTAGCAGACGCCTTATTCCCAATCAATACATTTGAATACTCAGCAAGTGAATCATCAATCCACCAGTCGTAGCAGGAAGAGTAATCCAGCTCAGGCCCGGGCTATTGATAGGAGAAGGTTCTATCACCTTCTTCTAAACCTCGTTTTATGTATGTATATATATATATATATATATTCTATAATTCAGATAAAGATTTTCTGTTTTTGCAATTTGTCAACAACATTTTCCAATGATAAAATAAGATTACAGATACATACAATGATATATACTGTGCAAGCATCAACAATGAAAATATTAAAATATGCAATTTGAATGTACAAAATCCCTGTTCTAATATAATAAAATGAACAAGAGTACAACATCATTGATCATCATTAGGCTACGTATGTAGACCATGTTGTAGACCATGTCATCTAATGAATCAGAAATACCAAAGATGTGTAACAAAACTGTATTATTCATCATATTAATAATAACCATAATGAAATAGATTTGGTCAGCCATGTAAGCCACTGTCATTGTTATTTAACAAACATTTTCATTAGATTACTCTTAAAAACAGAACTCGACCCGAAACGAGAAGCGACGGTTTTACTGATCTGAACAAACTGAGACAGAACTTCTCTTACTGACTTAGCGAGATTCAACATGTCAAATCTTATGGCGCTTTTCCACTATCGGCCCGGCTCGGCTAGGGTCGGCTCGCTTCGGTGCGCTTCGGCACGCTTTTGAACAGTTCTGGGTTTTCGTTTGGTCTTTCAGTCTTAACAAAGTTAACAGTTAGCCTGTTATAACTAGCTTTGTAGCTGTGGATCACTTAGCTAATATTAGCAACATTTGTTGTTGTGTCTGTAAAGGAATCATTTTAGTAACTTTACTTTTTTACATTTTTATCACATCATTCTAAAACAGTTTCGTCTCCTCTCGCCTCTGATGTTGTATCTGGGCCGTGCTTTAGGCATAAATCATATACAGTGATGTCAATACATAAAAGTCTAGTTGAGCACATAGATCTCAAATTAGGATTTGGATCCTCTTGACATCAATGTATGATCAGGATGTATGTTGAAGTTTGAGTTCTGAACTCAGCTCTATAATCTTTTGGGTGAAATTATTCTAAACTACTTTTGTTTTGTTTTACAAACACAAATATAGTAGATAGCAACTATTCCAGAGATTGTATATAAACTGTACAACAGTATTGACTTACGTATTGACAGTATTTACGCTTTGGGCATACTGTATGTAATCTCTTTCAATCTTTCTTTCTCATAAATCATAATATTTTATTTCAATTCAGAATGTTTTCATTGTATATTCTTTATAAACATAAGTCTTGTAATTATGTTAGAATTACAATAATTATAATGTATGTTTATTTCGCTTTATGTTCATGTATTCAAGTGGTTTGGGATTTTTCATTTAGATTATATTTCAATATATATGTATTTGCAATTTATTATAAATATGTGCAAACATTATAGTATATATACATTTAATTACATGTGAAACGCCAACTTTCTATATCTTAGGACTTTATAGGCTACTACCTGTATATCAATGTATTTAGTTAATAATTGTCTAATCACTTATTATTTCATATGTGTCACTGTCACATACTGCATTTATTGAATTGTATTGAGTTAAATTACATTATGCATTGTCAAGAACAATCTCTTGAATTTAATGGCAATACTGTATCTGTATTAATGTAACTATAATTTCGGTTTTATTTCTTGAGGAAAAAAACTGCTTTTCTATCTATTTGCTAAAACTATTTCCCATATATACAAAAACAAAAATACATTTGGAGTAATAAAAACAATTACACTGTACCTACCTATCTAATGATGAAGTACATTTAAAACAAACTTTAAATAAACAATATTCTGTCATTTGTATTTCATTTTTGTGAACAAATAAAATGTATTATATTCTAACTACATTTTTATAACTGTAGAATATAACCAAAGAAATCTGTTTCAATTGATCATCATAATTTTTAACACTTTCATTTTAAATGTAAAACAATTATTATTATTTATTATTTTGCATACTGTATATACAGTATATATATATATATATATATATATATATATATATATATATATATATAGATAGATAGATCGATATAGATAGATAGATATATAGCTATAGATATTTATTTATTATATATTTGTAACAATTAGGCTAGTCTATCTTCAGCAACCTTGAATGCATATTATCAGGTGCATAAGCAGAGGTAGAAACCGCAGTTGTGAGGAAATGTGGTTAGCCTGTCTGTGCTTTTCTCAAGAAGGCTGAGATAAGACTTACTGGAAATGTATTGATGCAGTTTAACCACAATTTCATTGCCAGATAACCACATTCTGCAGCGAGTTTTTGTTTAGTTTCTTACATTTAGTGTCAGATCTACAACAGATTTGTGGAGGGCTGGTGGTGCAAACCCAGTAGCACCCCTGCATATATTTATTTATTTAAAGTGGTAGAACTCAACCAGGTGATGGTGTTTCACCTCACATTTTCATCTCTGCTTCTACAAAACATAACATAAAGCAACTATACAGCAATTATGTTAGGCTCTGGTCTCATTCCTTACTCACTTCAATGATGGGTTTCCATCCAATCTATATATTTAATATAAAACACACTCAAATACAATGTATGTATTCACATTCTTATTATAACAATGACTTGAAAATAATATGAAAGGCCAGCTTAATAAATGCAAGGCTAATCAAAAGTCTTCTTTTGCTTTTTCAAAGAGATCCAGTCAATAAAAGACCATTCTGTTACTGCGAGAACTGATCCACACAGCCTGCCCAAACAGGTATTGTCTTTATCAATCTGTGTATATCAACCGCAGGATGTGACATAAGGATAGAGGAGCTGTTTAATAGAGAACACACACACCAGGTGTTTTACCCCACACTCATAAAGGGAGACTGCAGAAACTATATAGAAATATTTCTAGACTCTAGTCCTATAGTCTTTACATACTCTGTCTAGGTGAATATTTCCATCATGTCATAACAGTGTATTAGGTGAATAAACTGTGAGTGAAATAAGTTATACTTTCAAATTCAGGATTGGGATGAGAGGAATGACATTTAGAGACTGAAAAAAAGAGGGTGCATCCTATTCGTTGAAAAAAAAGTTTCCCTTTCCATTACAATTTTCTCCTTTCGTGTTGCCGTTTTGTTGGGTGTCCCATCAGTGTAGGCCTACCTGTCAGTATAGCTAGATAACACATCCACACAGAAAGTATTCTTTGGTCTGCATAAACAATTCCTGCAAACGTATTCATTTGGAGACTGGGTTGAAAGAACCTATCGAATTGCGCTTCAGAAAATAAACATATAGCAATACGTCCAGGGGTTAAACAGATATACAGTCATGGACAAAAATATTGCCACCCCTGCACTGCATTCAGATAATGCACCACTAATGCACACATTTTCTGGGAGAAGTGGTGCATTATCTGACAGTGCCAATATTTTTGGCCAAGACTGTATGTGTGTGTTTCTGACAGCTATGACTGTAGCAGCCATACATTTAATGATTTCACATGTTGCGTAACTTATGGCCATGGTTAGATGTGATTTTAGCACCCCTCCAATAAGGGGATTGAACCAGAAACCTTGTGGTTACTTGCTAGCCTCTCTCTCTTGCTAGCCAACCTTGCCCCCAATCAAATTGTGGTCTGGATGTGTATCAAAAAGAGGACAGTGCACGCATTCTAGTTCAGGCTCTCCTTCCAAAGTGAACAGCTAGAGAATATTGAAACATATGTGGCACCATCAGAAAAATTGTGACTTTAAAAGAGCCACAGACCTCAAATATTAAGATTGGAGAAAACTGTCTATAGGTAAACAACATCCCAGTCCCTCCTCAAACATGGCCTATATATGATAGAGGACAGAATAAAATCATTTCTGAAAAAGAGTTACTTCATTGAGTTGGTTCTACCAAATGGTAGTCCAGTCTTGGTCAAGTTCTCATGGAAGATGGATAAGAATTGCAGAATTGCTAGCTATCTTGTGGAGTGAAAAATGAGGTTGTCTTCCACTACAGTTCCTGAAATAAATATACAAATTTTTTGTATGAAACAAACACTCTCTAAATGTATTCTACCCCCTCTTGCTAGCAAGCTGCTATGTTACTAACATAGAACATTATTTAGAAATGCCTACAAAGTTCATATTAGCATAATCGCTAGCAACAAAAGTCATGTCTTTTTCCACTCAAACAAACAATGCTTTTTTGCCATTCAATCATTTTGTCAATCAATTGTTGGAATGAGGTATTTTTTTATGGCTTCAATAATATGACCTCTTAGAACATAAAAAATGTTTTGAAATGTAACCATAACATTTTTAGACCCATCTTCTGCCAGG
Source organism: Nansenia antarctica (assembly GCF_963989245.1). Classification (NCBI taxonomy): domain Eukaryota; kingdom Metazoa; phylum Chordata; class Actinopteri; order Argentiniformes; family Microstomatidae; genus Nansenia; species Nansenia antarctica. The sequence continues at coordinate 8,354,571 of NC_137682.1, read as the reverse complement.
AAATTCACACTTAAAAACATTTTTCATTTCAGTGTTGTTTACTCTGTGGTTTTCTAACACTTTTAATTTCCATCAACAGTTAATAATGATAATAAAATCTGCATCCGCTCAGATGCACAAAAGACTGTTAGACACCACAGTGGTGTAAAATGTGGTGAACATGTTTATGGTTTTCGAATGAAGGCTGAGATGGCGTTTACTGGAAATAACATGAGGCCGTTTAACCACAGTTTGATTGACAGATTATGAATGATATACAGCAGCATGGAGATGACTTGTGTATGGAACATACTGTACTGTAGGCTATACTATGTCTGTTTGATCAGTGACTGTGATGTTTCCAATGTCTTCAAGATATGCATACAATGGCAGTACATAAGAATAGGAAATATATAATAACTACATGATAGTACCTTTAAACTAAACATGACCTGTAATTATTTTAAATTGTATTGTTCTTATATTTTCAACGCTTTTATTGATACAATAGCAATAATGCTGTTGAAACCGTGAGCAATTGTTGGCTATTTGTTTTCCTGTGGTAGCCCCAGACTTCTGAATAAGTCAGTATATTATACTTCAAGATTCGTCAATTTCATTTAATTTCAGTTTATTCAAGAAGTGATTTGCACACAAACGTTTTGAAAATTAGAGAAATCATAGAATTGTGTCACAATGAATTGTGATTTCCATTTACTTCCTGAATTTGAAATTCAAGTGACCCCAACCCAGATTACAATTTCATTAAACATATATTTGTCGGGAGAGGCAGAGAGGGGGAGGAAAGGGGCTCAGACTCATATTACATTGAATAGAAACACATTAATATTGAATATATAAAATATGAACCAGGAAAGAGGTATGTTATGGGAACTATGTTCCACTCAACAAGCTCTACAACATCCACTGTAAAATTATGCACTAATGACATCTTGTGGACAAAAAAACAAGTGAGCCATTGTGATTCACTTGATATTAGTGCATCACAATGATTATGCACTCAACTACTCAAAGTGAATACCTAACCTTGACGTATCTTACGTCTAAATAGGTGGTCAAACACGGGTAAAGCCAGATAATACATGGACAAAGTCCTTGGTCTGCAGAAACAATCCCCCTGAACGTATTCTGTTGGAGATGATGTTGCACAAAACAGTTATCATATCATGACCTCTGTTTCAAAAGAGGACATTTCAGAAACGATACGGAATTCCTTCTAGAATCTGGTGTTATCCTCCCCTTGCTTTACTTAGTAAGTGTTTCCCATCCAATCAATGTAAACTACATGGCCAAAAGTATGTGGACACCCGAACATCACACCCATATGTGCTTGTTGAACTTCTCATTCCAAAACAATGGGCATTAATATGGAGTTGGTCCCCTCTTTGCTGCTATAACAGCCTCCACCCTTCTGGGAAGGAACATGGTTGCGGGGATTTGCTCCCATTCAGCCTCAAGAGCATTACTGAGGTCTGGCACTGATGTTGGGCGAGAAGGACTGGCTCGCAGTCAGCGTTCCAACTCATCCCAAAGGTGTTCAATAGGTTTGAGGTCAGGCGTCTGTGCATGGTCATGCTGAAACAGGAAAGGGCCTTCCCCAAACTGTTGCCACAAAGTTGGAGGCATACAATTCTCTAGAATCTCATTGATTGTATGCTGTAGCATTAAGATTCCCCTTCACTGGAACTAAGGGGCCTAGCCCAAACCATGAAAAACAGCCCCAGACCATAATGGTGTCCATGCAAATGAGCTGTTTCTCTCCATGCCCTACTCCATAAATGGTTATCACTTTCAGTCCGTGCCTGAAATATACTGTATACTTAAGGCACTGTTCTTGTCACAGTTCTATGTTTTGTTTTGTAACCATTGTATAAAAGCAATAAGGCACTCAATGACGTGGCTTCTGGAGGGGTGTCCAGAAATATAGTCCGGGTGAGCCCCTCAACCAGGTCTCGGGGTGGTAAAAGGGTAGCCCCTCAACCAGGTCTCGGGGTGGTAAAATGGTAGCCCCTCAACCAGGTCTCGGGGTGGTAAAAGGGTAGCCCCTCAGCCAGGTCTCGGGGTGGTAAAAGGGTAGCCCCTCAGCCCCGAGCCTGGTGGAGTGGAGAGGAAACAACAACCCATTGCCGAAGAAGAAGAAGCACTCAATTTCTTTTGAGTCAAGGCAAAGTCAAGGCTTCACGTCGGGCCTAACTCGCCCTTCAGCCAACCCTAGTCGTCTATCTGTACAGTATTGGCTCTGGATGGAAACAGTGGACCTGTCTCTCAGAGGACGGCCACCCCTCCATGAGAGCGGCTGGTGATCATGTTGCCGATCTCAGTCCAGGTGTCCAGGTGGGGGTCATAGATCTCCACTGAGTCCAAAGGCACGGGTGGTGAAAAGTCTCCGCCGGTGACCATCCCCCCAACAGCGTAGAGCAGACCATTTACGGCTGATACGGACACCCCCGCCCGCGCCACCGCCATAGGTGCCACCTCCACCCACTTCTCCTGTGGAAGGAAAGACACATTATGGTTAAAAGACACACAGTCACAGTCTTTGTACTAGTCAATAATACATGCTCATCTATTGCGATTCATAGAAAAAAAACATCTTTGACATAAATATCTCAGCTCTCTAACCTTTTAGTCTATCTTTTAGTCAATTGGGTAGACTCTGCGGCTTTATCTAAGTATACAGGCACCACCCTCCCCTCTATAGGCGACCATCATTTAGCATGGGCCAAGTCAGTTAACATGTATTTTGTGAAGTATCCCCTTCATGTTATTGTTCAGTCAAAGGTCAATGTCCAATACACTAACTAATTGTACTAATTGTGAAGCCTTCTGTGTGACAGCAGAGACAGACACCAGACAAGAGACAGACAGGCTCCAACCTCCTCAGGACAGTACTTCTCCACCGTCTTCAGGCAGCCCAGCGCCTCGTTCCAGCCTCCCACGGCGTAGATGCAGTTGTTGAGGCAGGCCACGCCCAGGCTCACCCGTCGTGTAACCATGGCAGGCAGGGCGCTCCAGCGGTGGGAGATGGGGTCGTACATCTCGGCCGAGCGCAGCTGCATCCTCTTGTCACTGAGACCCCCGATCACGTAGATGAACCCTGCAGAGCGATCAAAGGCCACACAGATCTAGTTGGTTCAGAGGACCTTCCTAACAATAACATTACAATAACATTACGAGTGTTCATTAAGATCAAAGGGTAAATATGGTGTGAATATGGTATTACATTTTGCTTGTACATGTACTATATATATATACATTTCTTCTTATTCTTCTTATTTTATTTGTTTTTAATTATCACTGAATAAGCATGCTAGTCTCTAAATCATAGGTTCCTTAGTGATCTCTGGGAGAGCCTAACCCTGTAACTCGCAGCAGCCAAAATAGAATCGTGGAACCGCCATGTTTCCGATGATCTCCCACTTGTTCTCTGCCGGGTCGTAGCGCTCCATCGTTTTCCCAATCTCCGATCCGATCCAACCACCTGCAAGAGCACAGTAGTGAGGTCACATGATACTCTATTCACATCTACTTCCATGTTCTGCATGTCCCAAGTGACAGGCTGGTGTTTACCTAGTGCGTAGAGCGCCCCGTGACAGGGGCAGACGCCAACTCCACAGCGTGGGAAATTCAAAGAGGCTACTGCCGCCCACTGCTTGGTCACTGGGTCATATCTCTCTGTGCAGTCGAATATCATGGAGTCCTTCTCGCCTGGGAAATAGCCAATGGAAAGCACAATTATATTATGTCAAATGGAAATTCCACTGTGAAATATCGACATGTCAAACATGTATGCATACAGTATGACTGTGATTGCATTATGGCACTTGTACATCATTTTTGTTTTTACTCATGAACTTGAGGGACCACCATCTGTTGATTTCCACACTGTATAACGAAGTTGTTCTACTTCTACCTCTCACAGACAGACAGACAGACAGACAGACTGAGTGCACTGTCTCACCTCCAACCACGTAGACCATGCCCTCCAGCACGGCCACACCCAGCCCACTGCGGGCCTGGTGCAGGGAGGACACAGTGGTCCAGTATTGACTGAAGGAGTCAAAGCGCTCCACACAGCTGAGGGCTCTGCTGTCACTCCAATGGACGCCCTGCAGCCGAGTGTAGCCTCCTAAGAGGGCGAAACCAGACGTGACGTGAGAGTGTTTTTACTACGCAAACGTAGGGAGATGAGGGCTGTATTGAAACTTGATAATCAAATGATTTTACAGGAACAACAAAGAGGTCTCCCCGCCACTTTTTTGGGTAAACAGCTGAGGGATGGGGCTGGAGAAATTTAACACATCTCAAATTAATAGACTGGGCTATGTATGCTTGGGCTCAAGAATTAATGGCTACAAATCATTAATTTAAATGTCCAAAAATGTATATACCAATCCCAGACTGCCCTTTTAAAGTTTACCACAGAGGCTTACCTATGGCATAAAGATATTTCCTGGCTTTTCTGGGCCTCATCCTAGCAGTCTGTAACAGACTGTACATCTTATTCTCCTTGGGAGACTCGGTCACCTCTGTGTATTCCCTCAGCAGTGCCACCCGCAGGCTGAAGTCAGAAATGCCTGCAAGGAGAAATTAAATGACTAGTCGGTCAGTTTAATGCATGGAATCATCCAGTGCTGTCAAGTCGTGAGTCGTCAAGGTGAGCTCCAGGCTTCTCTGTGTACTGCCTCTGAACTGTACTGTGGGTCTCAACTACCTTCGATGTACTTGAAGAGTCTCTGTGGGGAGAGCAGAGGGAAGCGTACAGGATCCAGCACCTCCACCACATGCTTCTTCCTCTTGGCCACGTCCTGCAGCAGCCAGTCCATGGCTGCCGTGAACACCTGGTACTCGTCCTCAATCCTCAGCTCCTCGCTGCGCAACAGCTTCACCAGTTGGTCCTTCGACAGGCCCCAGAACTCATCAGACACACACACCTAGACAGACAGAGTTTCTTTGAGTTTCTTCTTTGAGTTTTTATGTGTTGGCTTGAACGTTTTTTTACTGATTTAAAGATGGGATATTCGTTTCTGTCATAGCTACATACAAAGTAGATTAAAATGAGTGGTAAGGAGAGAGATCCTGCCTTGGAGAAGTCATTTAGGAACTTAAATATAAAAATTATAGAAAAGGAAGATAAAGGGAAAGAGAGGGATGAGGAAGGAAAGAGAATGTTGCACCTGCAGGAAGTGGACATGGATGTAGTTCTCAGTGAACTCCAGCGTGTCCAGACAGGCGATCTGCTCCAGGAACTGGTAGACACCAACGCAGTTAGATGGGTCCATGTGGCCCTTGAGGAACTCTCCACAGATGGACACCACCTCACTCAGCTGCAGCATGTCTGCTGCCACCATCAGCTCCTGCATGTTCTCCACTGTCACGTTGATCATACCTGGGGGGGTGGGGGGGGGGCAAGCAGCTCAGACTTCATTCAGAGAGATGCACACAAACAAAGAAGCTATCCTATCATCAATCAAAATAAGCATCACCTAGGCTATATAACATGGTGGTGCAATTCATGTGTATTAGCTTTCTGAACATTGTCTGTTGACTGAGAATAATAGCTAAAGAAAGGACCTTAAATACATAAACACACTAGTGTAATGAATGAACTAATGTCCTATGCATGAATGATACAAACAATATATCTTTCTCTTTCTACTTCTAATCGTTGTGTAGATACTGTCTGTGGATGGAGAGCATGTATCCTGTCAGGACCTGTGTAGACAAACTCCAGCAGGACCTCGAAGACTTCGGCCTCCACTCCCAGGATCTGGACCTCCTCCTTGTCAGCCTCACTCATCCCCCCGGAGAAGAGGGCAGAGAAGTAGGGGCTGCTGGCAGCCAGGACCAACCTGTGCACACTGAAGACCCGTCCACCCACCCTCAGCCTCACGTCACATAAATCTGTGCGGAGCCTCATCTTGTTCATTTGGGCCAGTATGAGTCGAGCATAGCGGTCAGAGGCATAGAGAGCCTGCTCAGGGGACCCCAGAGTCCCCACAGCAGCAGCGGTGTCACCATGGCTGCTACTCCAAGAGATGGAGGTAGAGGCAGGTGGGGAACGAGGTGGACCCATTAAGGACATGGTGACTCAGTCACAGAGACAGGGGCTGTGGTGTGTCCACCCGCCTACAGCTTCATGGCACAAGATTCTCTAAGCAGACACGTCATCTGACTCTAGGGCGAAAAAGGAAGACACACATGACTGTGACTGACACACTTTCAAAAGTCACATTAAATTATTCATAGTTCATTAAGTCATAGTAATACATGGAGCAAAGATGTGGTGCTATTGTTTAATCGTGACTTCAGCTTGAGTGTTTGTATATACAAGACATTGTGAGGGATATGTGCTTGTCCCTATTGAGTGCAATTGATGCATTATGTAGAGACTGTTAACTGTTTTCTCAACAGATCCATTTGTGTCATTATAGTCTTTATTTTGTACACATCATCATCTGATCTGGTTCAAACTTGCACATGACACATTTCCTTAAGCAAATTTCACCAAAACAAAATAAAGTAGCAATGCGTAATAACATAATTTCCACAATAGATCAGCCTAAATCCATAGTTTTAGTCTAGCTGCAGAATAACAGACTTGTATATTTAGGTGGGCTAAAATCAGACATATATTGTGCTGTAGCTAAATAAGTATAATAACATAAGAACATGTTATCTTTACAAGATGTGCAGCAGCATCAGTTGTTTAGGTGTCGTGAGCTTAGAATGATAAGGTTCTATCTCCGTTTAGAATGATATGGTTCTATCTCCGTTTAGGGTAGTTCAGAGATATTGGGCGTCAAAGTTTTTACATTCCATTATGTTTTATGAGATGGAACCTTTGTATTTTACGAATTACTAACTCAAAAATGTCAACATTTTTAAAATAACACCACACAGGCATTAATAAACACCTAATGGATCAGATTATGTAAAAAACTAAATATTGACAAAAATGGAGATAGAACCGTATAATTCTAACGTCACGGTGTGTCTCTCTCTCGCCACCCTGGAGACCATTCGGTTGGTATGCGATGGGTGATCATGGATGCGGTCAGATATCATTAGAAGGGTAAATCATGACAAACCATACTATCAACATGTCCGTGTGTCTGTCTTCAAACAGGAAACATACAACACTGACCTGCAAAGTTGCGTTGTGGTCCTCGTGAACTGTTTTGGTTAGCGATAGTTGCTCAATTGCTGCAGGCAACTTCCGCACTAGATTGCAATCTATTTTCCCTATCAACTGTATGGTCTTGCGTTGAATACTAGGCCTAACTAAACAAACACTAGTGATGGCGAGATGAAGCTTCATGAACTGTTGAAGCTTTCCTGAAAGGCAACTGGTATGAACATATCCTGTCTCACTCTATTGGTTTAATTGATTAATCAGCTGTGCGGTAAACCGTTGGAACACACAGTGCACAGCTGATTAATCAATTAAACCAATTCATCAGAGCAACGCATCCGGGTACTTTCCCCTCCCGTAATGTCCACGCCCCTTTTTGGGTGATAGAAGAGTAGAAATTTGAATGGCGGTCAATGGGAATTTCTGGTCTTTGCTACTTTAATCCGATAAAATAAGAAAACTGTATTGCTTTTTAGATATTAGATGCACAAATCCGATGGCCAGTTAAGCAAACTATTATATAGTGTGGTTTCCGATCAATGATCGACGTCGTTATATGGAGAAAAGCAATGAAATAGGCAGTGTGTCCTTTCAGTCTGCCTCCAGAGCAGTCATACGTCATCTCCCTGTCATCAGGACGATCACGCGACCGCTTAAAACTGTTGGCGCCTTATTGGAAAATGTAGTGTCACCATGCCTAGGCTTGCTGCGTAGTGTTTTGCACCACAAACAATAAAAAAAAAATCCAGATTTACGATTTTCTTTACTTCCCCAAAAAGCAAAGGACAGTAAAAGAAGAGATCTGTGGCTTCAGGCCATCCGCAGAGAGGATGAAGGTGGTCAGCAGCGGGACCCTTCCAGTCAATACGTGTATGTCTGTGGCAAACACTTCATCACAGGTTAGTTAATGATGTTAAATGAAGTCAACAGTTATAATGTTAAAAGTCAAAGTAGTGAATGTTGATGCTGCATTGAAAGGGAAATATATAACATATACTGTGTATATATAGGGAATATAAAACAAACTGAAAAGCCAAGGAAATCCCAATTTAATGTTAAAGCTTGTAGCTTGTAGCTTTAGCCTGTAGCTAGGTTTACAATGGCCTCTCATTCACACATAAATGGCGGCAAGCTACCCATGCAAGGCACCTGCCCGCTCATTGGGAGCAATTTGGGGTTTAGTGTCTTGCCCAAGGACACCTCGACATGTGGCCATGTAGGGTTCAAATTGCCGATCTGCTGACCTTGCGATCAGACGCCGGCTCTACCAATACACGGTAAAGGGCGGGTGTGGTGCAGGAGGTAGAGAACCCCACATGGCCACATGTGGAGGTGTCCTTGGGATCACCATGACATTAATGTCATGATAATAAAACTATAGGGAATCGAATCGTCATGGATTAAATTAACCCATACATGTAATTGTTCATTTTGCAGCAATACACATCATTTACTTGTGAAATGTGATTACGGTAATTGTAATCCAGAATTAGAATTGGTGACTATTGAGTGAAGTATCAGCTGGCATACTTAATGACTACATTTGATGAGTGCATTTAATCAAAGCTGTATAAAGTTATTTTGAATGAGTATCTGCATTTGGCTTACACTTACTCTACTGTTTTCAGGATTCCATGTGAATGATTGTAGTCATCCGGATTATGTCCCATCTATTTTTCCACATCGGCAGCAATTGACACAAGGCAGAGTTAAATTACGGCGCTACAAAAATGCCAGGAAGAGAGAGGCTGGTGATGATGGGAAGGTCCTGTCAGCCAAAAGAAAACAAAGGTCACCTTCAGAAGAAGAACCTCTCACTGAGCCCACTGAAGAACCTCTCACTGAGCCTACTGAACAACCTCTCACTGAGCCTACTGAACAACCTCTCACTGAGGACGGTACACTGAGCAACAGGCCAGTTTCGCACAGGGAGCAGGTTGCTATTGCCGTAGAGGTAGCCAATCTCAGGAGAGAGAGAGATGAGGCCAGAAGAGAACGTGATGCTGCATTGCAGCGATTGTCTGTGAATGCTGTTCGAGGCAACAACAGTGCATGTAGGGCCATGACTGGGCTTGACTGGGCAGTGTTTGACTGTCTACATCGCTACCTTCTTCAGTTTATCAAGTCACCACCTAAGGTTTTTCGATTGTCGACCGAGGACCAGCTTTTCCTCTGTTTGCTCAAGCTACGCCAGAATCCGTCTATTGCTTTGCTGAGCCAAATACTGGACCAACGACAAACTACCATCCGCCACATATTCCAACGTTGGCTGAATCTTCTGTATGCAAAGATCACCTTCCTCATTCACTGGCCTGACAGGGATTGCATCAGACAAACCATACCACCAACGATAAAGGCCAAATTTCCTCGCCTCACATCAATCATTGATTGTTTTGAAATCAGAATTGTACATCCAAAGGGGCTTAAAGCCAGGTAAAGACACCCAAAAATATGTAATTTATGATTACTTGGCCAGGTAACTTCTGAATGCTAACCATGCTTTGTTTTTTCCACAGGGCCAAATCTTACTCCAGCTATAAGAAGTGGACTACGGTAAAATATTTGATTGCGTGTAGTCCTGCAGGCAGCATCACCTTCTTGTCCAAAGGCTGGGGTGGAAGAGCATCCGATGTTAAGATAGTGAGGGAATCTGGCTTCATTTCACCACTGTACCACCATCCTGGGGACCAGGTAATGTAGAACTCTACATACTGTATACTATACTGTAACAGTTCATCACATACACAAACATTTTTGTACTCATTATGTACAGGTGTAAATTAGTGTTTCACCACAAACATTAAAAGCAATAGACTTACTCTATTCAATCGCATTCCTTGTTTCAGATCTTGGCTGACCGGGGTTTTACGCTTAAAGATGACTTTGGCCTGCTTGGTGCCAGTCTCCTAACCCCAGCCTTCACTCAGGGCAGGAAACAACTTCCAGGCAAAGACGTGGAAGAGTCCAGAAGAAAATCCAAAGTTCGGATTCATATTGGCAAGTATATATATTTATTTATAAATTATTAACAATTTCATTGAAACTCCTGCCAATATTCAACAACACAGCACAACGTATGACTGTAGCCATTTGTATAACAGTGCTATGACAAATACTGAGAACATGGGTAAAGTTATGAGAAGTTTTTCCTAAAAAGATTATCAAAAGACTTATTGGTATTTTACAGAACGTGTGATTGGCGTCCTGAAGTGCAGATTCCAAATCCTGGGTGGGCCGCTTCCTTTTTATTTTTTATTAGTTTTTTCAGATTTTATCCCTTTCTTTCACCCAATTTGGTATCCAATTGAACCCAACCTAGCATCCAATTATCCCCTGCCTATTGCGTAGGATCCGCCGCACGACCCCGTGGCCGGCAGCCCCAGAGGAGATCGCCAGGCAGACTAACTGACTGGCTCCTCGAGCCCAGCACCGTTATTCCGGCACCCCGGGGGCGCTGTTGCGCGACGGATCCTTGTCCGGAAATAGTCCTATACCGCCCTCTGGAGCGGCCGCTCAATATGCCGCTCCCTGTGTGCCTCGGCCATATCCGGGTCTGGCGAGACCGGGATTCGATCCCAGTCCCCGGTGGGCAGCTTGCACTAGTGGCTAGTGCTTAGACCGCTACGCCACCGCGGGGCTTGGCCGCTTCCTTTTTGCTTCGTGAAGTCCCTGCGGGATGAGATTGAGAACAGGGATGTAGCTACAATTGACAAGATAGTACACGTGTGCGCTGCCTTGGTCAACATGTCAGGTAGCATTGTGTTAAATAAAAACAGACAGGGGGATGTATAGCCAGTTAATCAGTCCTGCTCTCTTTTCTGTTTGAGCTCATATGAACAATCTTACAACTTAACATACACCGTAATGTTTCTGGTGCTTAGGTCACATTTACTGTAAATCACATCATAGTCAGTCTTTTGTCAACTATTTGCTCCCTCATCTTCCAAAATCTACCTTACTGCACTGCTCTCCACCCTGCACTGACTGTGGACTCCACCATAGTCTCCTGTGAATGTAAATAAATCATTTTTGATTAATTATGTTTCCATGAACCTCATGAACTCATAACAGCAAATGGTAGCAAATGCTATATAAACAGATATGAACTATAAAAGCATTTCCATATGACTGCAATGCAGTGTTTGAATGCTGTATGTTCTACCAGAAGTTCCTGCTCTGCTTCTGGGACTGCACAGTCTGTGGACTCCACCTCAATCTCCTGAGATTGCAAACACATCATTGGTGATAAATTCTGTTGGCATGCACCTCATAATTAACAGAAATTGTTACATTTGTAAATGTTAATTATTTATGTATTTTCCATATTGCAGTGTTTTAAATTGTGTGTATTTTACCTGAAGCTCTCGTTCTGTGTCTGGGACAGCACTGTCTGTGGACTCCACCTCAATCTCCTGAAATTACAAATAAATCATTTGTGATTAATTGTGTTGGGTTTACCTATATTTGTATGGCATATGTTACATATATTACATGACAGACAATGTATTTGCAGTCTCTGAACAAAGTGTGTTGTACCTGAAGCTCCAGCTCTGTTTCTGTGACTGAGGTTCCTGCCAGCTGAGGGTAGATGTGCCTGGCCCAAAAACGGCTGATGGTGTCCACTCCCTTACAAATAAAATCTTCATCTTGATGGACACGGAAGATGACCGTTTGCTTCGGGGTCCAGGTGATGAAGTCTGCATAGGTTATTTTGCACACATACATCTGCATCTGCACCTGTAAAATAAAAGGACAGCATAGCTCTACCACCCTACAATCACCAAAACTGCCACAAACACAGAAAACATACAGTAGCAATGACAAATAAAGTCCATTCCATTCCATTCCAAAATGAAATTCCTTGTGAAGTGTTATGTATTGTATTACCTGGGTGTAGTAGCTGTGGTTGGTCCTCAGCGACAACAAAGTGTCCAGATGTCCTGTCTTGTCTGTGGGCCAGTGATCAGGTGAAATATCACTGGCCCATTTCAAGGGACACTTTGCCTCAACCACTCCTTTCCCACAGCAATCACATGATATGTATGCATCACAGCTTACACCAATGTAGGGCTTCTCTTTGCACACTCGGAAGCCTGCCCTCCCAATCTTGAGGCTCTTGTGGGCTGTATATACCTCACTCGATAAGGTGATTGCAGTTTGTGCTGTGAATGTTGTTGTTAGGCCTAGGGCATACTTATATGTTTCGATGGCCTCCTTTTCATGTTCCCTACCCCAAACTATGCCTGGAGTTGTCAGACGGTTTTGCAGAGACCCTTTCTGCACAATATCTCTCAGAAGTGATTTTGAGGGTTTCTCAAGAGGTGTGTGTAGTACCCTGTGCGCGGATGTGCCTGTCACCCTCCCAACTCTTTGCAGGTGCCAAGTTGAACATTCTGCCTGGTCTTTAGTTTCTTCCTCTATTGCCAGTACTTGGTCATCAGAAAACCCTAACATATTTTCATACCATGGCATTGGCCTGAAAGAGTCCGCATATCCATTAAAAGTGCTGAGACCAACGGGCAGTGCTCCAGTGGCAGACAACATATCAAGGAACTGTTTTTGATGTTGTTCTTTTGCCTTCGGAACTACCCCACACTTTTTTCCAACAGCCCTCTTTCTTTTTGCCTTGTCTGTGTAGAATTTAATGTCCTTCACCATGTCTGCCTCCACCTTTTTGGTACAGACTTTATTCCACTCACAGGCGATGCTGGTTGGTAATTTTCAGTCGATTGGGGGACAAATGTCAAATTGATTATCACGAACGGTGACTATATTTCTAAATATGCTAGAATGATACGTATAGGCCTGACAGTAATAGAATTAGAACCCAGTGTTCTATAATGCTGGTCCGGTCAGAATGGGTCACAGTGGAGCTGGATTGACTAGCTACACCGTTGTTATCATGACATTGTAACATTGCAAAATAGCTTCTATTAAATGTTCAGTATGCATGCCATTACTCCATTGCAAGGCACATTATCGTTGCAAGGGAAGTGACTAATGCACGCGCATTCCCTTTTCTCTTAGGTTGAACATGATTTCATTTGCATTGAGGAGGTTGACTCCGTGTGGGGTAAGCGGAACATAACATCAGTCTAATAGTGATATTGATCTGCCTGTCAGCTTGAGTAGTTAAAACAAAGAAGGTCTGGATCCTCTCGGCTATTATTTGGAATCAGATGTACCACACCAAAGCCCTAAATGAGACATGCATTACTGCCACAATGCCCTATCAACAACACTCTCTTTCCTATTCCCAGGGTCCCACATGGCGATCTCTGCAGCAGGTGGTCCGAGTGTCCAACTGCCCAGTGAATAGACAATGTGTTTACACCAGCTCCTACATGACACAAGCTTCCTCAGAGTCTACTGCTCCCCAGATTTCCCTCCAACAGGCTGCTGAGCCACAGACCACTGAACTGCTCCGCCGCTCGTCCCTGCCAGGGTCAGCCTGGGGCCCCAGAGAGAGTGGACACGGAGAAGGGACCAGAAACGCCTCAGTATGAAAGTCCTCACTCAGGCGCCCAAGCCCGCACTGTACCTGGGCTTATCTGGCCTCATTCCATTCCTAGCCGCCCCTGTCTTTATGGCCGTGACACAGTCCTACTACCCTGAGGTGGCCTATGCACAGGGGGTCTACGGGGCCTGCATCGTGTCCTTCCTGGGCGGGGCCCGCTGGGGGCCCGCCCTGCCTGAAGGAAGCCCGGCCCAGCCTGACTGGATGAACCTGGGCAACAGGGTGGTGCCCTCCCTATTGGCCTGGATGGCGTTGCTGTGCAGGGACAACATCACAGAGGGAGCCCTGCTGGTCGTCATGGGACTGGGCCTCTCCCTGCACTACGACCTGGTCCTGCTGCCCGGATACCCTGGCTGGTTCAAAGCCATGCGGACTATCCTCACTCTTGTGGCTACCTTCTCCTTAGTGGCCACACTGACACTGAAGAAGATGTGTCCAGAGAAAAATATCAAGGCGCTTGAGAATTGACACGCTATAGTGGCTAGGGAGCTTTCAATAATGACAAAGACCAGACTTTAGTAGCTGTATTTAAGTTGCACTGCAGTGAGATCTCAAAAATCATTGTGACTGAAAAATACAGTGTTTCTCATGGGTTTGGCTGCAAAGGCTCACCTGAGCCCAATACACCACACTTCTGTAAAAACGGATTATGTAAAATAAAGATATAATAAAGACAGAGAGAGACATTTCATAGATATGTGTTTTCATTTAATCAATGTGCTACTGATGACATTGAAGTACATCAATGTGTGAGGGCTAAAATATAAATTAACTTTGTTATCTAGTGATGTTGCTGAATGAAGGGGATAAAAGCTAATAATTCCAACCTCAGTGTTTTAAAACAGTGTTTACTGACTAAAAAGGCACACATATTTACAGTTATACAATGGCTGCATTTCAGCCAACGAGCATTGCATTTGAACATAAATACTGAGTAACCAGTACCAATTAATGCCACTTTTAAAACATATCAACATCAGTGACTGTTTTTACAGAAGACGTAGCCTCAAATGCACAGCAAAGCATGTTCAATAACAATTTCACATGAGGACCATATAATGTAACTTAAAGTAGCTTCATGTCAAGTAAGTGGGGTACAAGGTTTAATACGTCTCAGTGTAAACAACTTAGAGTAATAAGCCCCTCAAATACATTGCCATCTACTTTCAGTCCAAAATGTAACGGATAACCCACTTGAAATTTAGAAAACAGTTTTGGTGTTAATTGCACTGTGAGAGATTAAAGGTGGGTCAAAATAATATATAAGTCAAAGTGCACAGGTCGATCAGTTCATATCATGTCAGAGAAAAGAGTGACATTCTCATGAACATCTTGGAGCACCACTGTATGACGAAATGGTGCAATGAGACTTCTCTCTGTCAATTGAGAGCCATATCTTCACTCATTGAAATTAGGCTACATCCTGAAAGTGCCACAGTTCAGACACACTTGCTAAAAGATCACAGTGCACAATAGAAGCAATTTACCTTGCAATCAAGACACACTGACACACCTCAGTGTAACTGACAGAGTGCTAGGTTGCCATTTTGGCTCAGTGTTCAATGTACAATGTCTAGTTCAGCAATATCAGCAACAAACAATCAAACATTCTGTAAATCCACCATCTCAAAGCCTACGGAAACAAGTGCTATTTGACTTTGAACAGCAAATTCCTCTACCAAGAAAAAGGCCCTCCGTTTGTGCTCTGTAAGATGCTGAGCATAATGTCTTGTACATGATCAAGTTTCCACTGTAGCTCACACTTCACTGGCTGGCTGAGGGTACGATGTGTGTGGTCATGGATATGGGAGGTGGGCAAGTAGATTCTACTGTGGCGTCCTGCCACTGTACAACATCTAAATCCATTGCTGGTGAAGGCCATGTTTCAAGCGAAATAGTAATAATGTGTTGGAGGAGGACTCTTCTGTGATATGGTAGTATAGTGGATAGTGTACATAGCCTTTATTTATTTATGTAAACAAGCTCCTTCCCTTCTTGTGTTTTTTTTCGTTTTTTTTTTCTTTCCTAGCACCGGGGGAGCCACCCCTCCTAAATTTCGTTGTTTGGTTTTGATTGATTGATTGAAAACTTTATTAGAAGAATTTGCAGAAGTAGGTACATGAAAGTACATATTACATACAAGGTCACCTAACAGGATAAAAACCCAAGAAAGCCACTGGCTTATTTCAATTGGGGTCCTTGATTCTCAATTCATCGTTACATGTAAGACAGACAAAAAAACTAGTACTATCTACAAGATAATACAGACAAATAACTATTACTATCTACAAGATAAACATACATCCATCATGGGAAGAACAATACAACAAAACATAAGGTATGTACAGCGGGTAGGACAGGTGGGGACATACACCACCGGTGGGGGCGGGGGACAAAACACAAAGTATGTACAGTGGGTAGTTCGGGTCTTTTAATCTGATTTTTGATTTAGAGGGTCCAGTTACGGATTGCAGCCTCCTGTAAATGTTTTTTGAGAGTGGTTTTGAAGGTGGGCAGTGTTTTGCACTCCTTTAAGATTATAGGAATAGCAATCAAAGCTAAAAAAATGAGCAGCGGTTAGATGTGTCCTAGGGTTGAGGCCTAGCAGAAGCCTAACCAGTTTATTTTGGGCTGTCTGGAGTCTTGTTTTATGGGCCTTTGTGGTTCTATAGTACCATGATGTTACGGCACCTGTACCTGTACTATAGCAATGACAATAAAGACCATTCATTCATCATTCATTCATTTACCGTGAAGTACGGCCTCATTTGCAATACATTGTCTTACATTATTACTCCCCCAAGAAGGCATGTTTAAATGTTTCATTTAATAACTTAATAATAATCAAATCTGATAAACCTAATAAATAAATAAACTTGTCACTTTCTTTTCCAACCAAGTAATTTTAGAAAAGGTTATACCAGAAAAACATCATTTTCACCTGAAAACAAAACGCAGAGACAAATGAAGCACAAACTCACAGAACAATGTTCGATGCAGAGAAGCGTTTATTAACCAATACTGAAATACTGAAATTATTGTTCAACTGTGGAAAATCATAAACGTAGGCTATCACAAAGGTGATGTCGATGCCTCCAGCCTTACCATTAGGAAATATGGACAACATTATTTGAGTAGCAGGTATCCAATACAAAATTCTAATGATTGATTACAGGTTCATGCATTCTAGAAATTGTAAATGCAAGTTAAGAGCATTTCATGCCAGTTTCATGAGTACATTTTCAAAGGTGAAGCTACTGTTTACGGCAGTAGTATTACATACACATTTTTATTAGGAAATCTACGTACTCTGCGTTATGTACAGACATACTGTAACTGGTAACTGTGGCTGTGGTCATCCAAGAAAAACATGACACCTATTAGTTTATAGTTTTCCTTGGCCTCTGTGAAAACTGTAGGGAAACTCAAGCTGAACTGAAATGACTCGTCTCCATGTTAGTTGAGAGTTTAAAGGTGTTTCCACACTTGGTCCATCTCAGTCAATGTTGTGAGCTCTGAGCAGTTTACCAAAATGTGTATGCTTACAGTATGTGAATGCTCTAAAATGAATTATCAGACCCCTCTAAAGGTAACCCAACAGAGGCCAACTGAGAACAGTTCACCATCATGTTAACCATAACAATAACCATAAAGCATATGTGAAATCCCTAAATGAACTCGGACCCCACAGGCCGAACTGGGAAGTGGTCTGCAGTTTTTCAGTGGGACAAATCAAATCAAATCAAAGAGTTAGATTCACTTTAGGTCTGTTGTGCAGCCTATAGGTGCAAAGCACTTAATTGGTCTGAGTTCCAATGAAAGATGGTGCTGTGCAAGCAAAGTGAACTGGAGACCTCATCACTGCTGAAAAGGACCAACAAGAACATGTATACCCACATTCAAACATAAGGCCAGTGTGAATACAAAGATAACTACTTGTTTCACCTCTGGGTTCACTTAAAGAGGGTTTGAGTTCAGTTCTTTTAAAAAGGACTATATTGCGAAAATATCCTTGAAATTGGCAAGCCACCCTCAGTTCACATAAATCCATCTGAAATGGAACAAGTGTGGAAATCAAAAAGTGTATTCAGTATTCACATATGTGGGACTGCACTCACAATGCCAACAGCACTTACTGTAGTCAGGTCCATAGTGAAAAGCTCAGGACAGCACATACAATTGTTTATTTCCATGACACAGACTGAGTAGCTATGAAAAAGCACTTTACCCTTGGGTTTGAGTGTTTAATTTGCAGGCACAGATGTGTTGGCGATGTAATCAATTATACATGCTTGCTTTAAATGATATCCAAAGAAGTTTTACATTTAATACAATATATTTGATATTGATACAATCAAGCAATTCAAGTGCCTCTCTCAAGGGTGCAATAGCACTGCCCCCATTTGGAACTTTAACTTACAATGTTCCCATACACTGGCTCATCATATCCATGATCGACATTTTGTTTTACAGAATTTTCTTTTTACCATTTTATGGAGCTTTAATCCCAGTGCTTCAGTCACAACTGTATGAATGCGAGTGACACACATAAGAACGTAAACATCTAGATTGAGTTTACATCATGAGACATTGTGGATTAAAACTGATGTAATTCAAACAAATTATGCATGCACTCCAAAAAAAAAAAAAAAACGTTTTCCTCCTTTAAAACCCATCTCTCTGCTTGACATGGCTCGAAACTTGATTGAGGATGAGACGTATGAAGACGCAAAGAGAGTGAGTAAGCTGAGGAACATGGATTTCAGTGGAGGAATACGTAATACATGGTGGTTGTAAGGCAAAGTTTTCTTCCATGGTGAGAAGGTGGCATAGTCACAGCCACTGTAGGCCTTAGGTAACTTTGGGTGCTGTCATTCAAAGTTGGCTTCAGAAAGAGCTCCGCCTCCTAGGTTGTTTGGCTGCTTTTCTTGAAATATATATTTTTAAAAGGACATTGTCAGCAATAATCACTGATTCTATAACTGTATAACCATTCTATAACTTTATAACCATATAACTTTTTAACCAAGACCACTTTTGTCAACATCAAAAAGACAACTTTGACCATTGAATTCTTCCTCTGAAAAGCCTTTGAATAATCCCCAAAATAATGTTTTGAATTAAAAAAAATATACATTTCACTTTCATCAGGGGAAGCATTGTTTGGTTAAATGCTTAACACACTACCTGTTAAATTAGACCTTTCACTGGGTCATGTTTATCATCTAGATCCTCATCAGAGTCTGCAAAAGTAGCAACAAGATCAAGAACGTAATTAGGATTATACAAGAAAATACAAATAATACACATACAGTAGAGTATAGAACAAGGGCTAAGAAAACCTGTGCTAAATAACATTAATTTGTCATTACATGATAATAACTGTAATATTATTTTTAATGTCTCTAGGAACCATGACATATCTTCATCCCTCCCTTAATTTTGCCATTTGAATGTGTATGACATTATCTGTCATATTTTTAAACATTGTGGTATGAGTCACTGTGCCAGAAACACAGTGAAAACATCTTAACTCTCTGTGATCTAACTGTTATAATAAAATAATAATAGTTTATTATTTTCCTATAATTGCAAACGTTGTTGATAATACCTTTCTTAAGACACTGTAAGTAGATAAATCACATGCATTAATGTATTCTTTCACCGTATTTTATTTATGTGTGTGAATAAACTAAACTACAACTAAACTGAATTACTTTCGTTATGGGAAATATGCCATATGCCATAGGCTGATCTTAACCATGAGAACATCACACAAAGTCACATCTGTTTGGGGTCCTTACCAGCCACTGACTCGGGCGGTGAGTAGAACTGCCCGTCTGAAAGTGGTCCTGGGTACATGAGGGGGGCCCTCTCAGGGGCATCCATTATGGAGAGAAATCCTGTCATGATAAATAAAAAAGATGACATATTGAGGGCGTATTAACCAACCGTTAAATTCATAAAACCCATGAAAAGTTTATCCATTCAATTTGACCTTTTCACAGTGCAAGGTGCGATGTTAATACTCAAATTGCAGGTGTGTCGCTTTCAAGGGTTATTAAAAATAACACCCCCAAGTTCCATGCTTGTTTTGAAATCAGGACATTTATGAAACATGGTTTAATTTCTATGAGGGATGAAAACTGGTGATGGCCCAAAAAGGTGACAACGGTGAAAATGGTTGACCTATTTTGAGGTAAAAACTGCGAAAAGGGCTAAAAGGTGACAAGTTTGCACCCCTGTCTACGATGTTGAAAGCTATTGTGTGTTGGTGAACCGATTCATCTGACTCACTGTGCTCATCGTCGGCCTCTTGAGGCAGGACCTTGAAGTCCAGGAGCCAGGTCTCTATCCAGGCCAAGACGAAGGAGATGATGGGCAGCAGGTACCCAAAGGCGCCCTGGGACAGGAGCTGGAGGGCGCACACACAAACATTCTTTGCTGAGCAGATTTGTATGGAACATTAGCAAAACTACCGGAATATCTGCATAGAAAGTGTTTTTTGCTAAAATAGTTGTAGCTGTATCTGTCTATGGTTGAGGACATATTGGATACTGGGATTGTGTCAGGTTGTTCATATTGTATCAATTCAAGCCAGATTTATTTTGGAATGAATTGTCATGCATGCATACCTTTGATAAAATGACTTTTGCAATCAGGAAAGCACTGGTGGCTGCTGTGGAAATCTGGCATGGAGAAACGTGGATTAGAAAACACTTACTCTTTATGGCCAACATTAAAAACATTAGACGTGACTGTGGGACCATTACCAACTAAATAACTGATCTAAACAAACAAACCAAAAAATACAATCTGAAATGCATTTTCAATTAATTATTGAACATATTCAATTGAATATAACAATATAAAATATTATAATATAATGATATGAAATGCCAGCACTGCACTACAGACAGGCAAGATTTGTCTTTAAGTCTTTAATATTACCTACAACATTTTATGACAACAGCGCCCTCTAGTGTGATAAATGATAAAATCCCAGTGTTTCACTGTTATAAGAGGCAGAGGAAAGTAGACCTACCGCTATGGCCCACCAGTGATGCAGTTTACACACAGCATAGGCCAGAATGAGGGCTGCAAATCGGAACACAGCCAGGAGCTAGAGAGAGAGAAAAGAAAGAAAGAAAGAAAGAAAGATAAAAGTCGTCAGGAAGTCTCTACCCTCTTAAACCTTTCGCTGTAACTCCACCAGAGTGGCTCGTGATAACCCCCATCTTCCGTCCGCACCCTTTTCTTTACAACATGGTTTGCAAGCATTGCACAAAATGAAAAAAAATACATAATACTTCTTCTAGTATTATGACTGCCAATGGCCCCTAGCCTGAGCATAGATTACTTTTTCTTGCTATGACTGATGGATAGATGATTCACTTACTTACTTACTTACTTTGGATTAAGGCATCTGCTAAATGCCAAAAATGTAACGTAAATGTTTTTTTTTTTTTTTAAATGGAAACAGAGTTTAGACGGAAGATGTTTCCAATGCCATCATTTCACAGGTGAACAGTGTGAATTCTCAGTTTGAAAACAATTATGAAAAATAAGGTTGAAGCACCTCAACCCCTCTCAATCCGGTAAAATTCACTTGTTGCAACTGCAACCCAGCCGCATTTAGCGATAGACTCTCCATTTCAGTGGATTTAGTGAGACTAACTAACTCCCTTTATCTGGGAAACTCCTTGATTGAATCATTCTTGCAGGATTCAATCAAGGAGTTGACGATAATTCGTCTCGACTAACTAATCTGAATAACGCACCCTGATCGAAGGTACTGTATTGAAAGCATTCAAATAAATAGACTTACAAATATGTCAAAGAAGGAGGCATGGTAGTCATAGTGTAAGACCTCCTTATCAAGCTGTGTCTCTATTCCTCCATTCACCTATGAAGACAAAAACAAACAAACAAACAATCCATCAATGGACGTTACAGATAACGATGCAAATCTGTAAATCTAAAAAATTCTCAAAAGTATTGGTACAAAACAAACAAGGCTCAATGTCCCTGTAGTATGAAGTGGGTTGTTTTTTTAAGATTGTGTTGACAGAGTTCCATTTTTGCAACATAGGTTTAAATTAATCATCATACTACACACTGTCATTACACAACAAATCATTTTGCAATTTTCTGATGTTGATTTTGACGGCATTGACAATGTAGGTTCTCACCAGGTCAGATGCTTACAATAGGATAGAGTAAATAAAAGACAAACATTTTTGTTTTTCCTCTGAGAATTCTCAGGTTGGTGAACAGCCTTGGGACATACGAGTCCATTGATTTCAAAGCCTGTGATCAATAGTTGTTTGAGAGTGAGGAAATGTCTGTTTATGTGTTTGATTACATGGCGGTGTGTGTGTGTGTTTTACAACTTGATTACATGGCGGTGTATGTGTGTTTTACAACTTGATTACATGGGTGTGTGTGTGTGTGTTTACAACTTTGATACAAGCAAGGAATGGTTGTATAAAGTATATAGAGCACTTTCTCCTGCAGGGCCCTCTCTCAAAATGTTTGTTATAAAAAGATCTGACCTAGATTAGCTCAACCATAATCTCATAAAAACAGGAACAGCATGTTAACAATGACAATATCTTTTCGTGGGAGAGCTTCCTGTAGTAGCTCAATTTCATATCAATATAATCATGTAAATGGAATATAAACCTTACATTGAGCTCTATGATCCAGAGCAAGGTGATAAAGAGGAGGTCAAAGGTGACAAAGAGACAGAAGGTCCTCCTGACGTCCGATATGCACTTCTTCTCCCCTGCTTCGTACGACTCGATCCGGGCGGAGGTATTCAGAGAGCCCCCGCCCCTAGGAGTTGCCCGTGAGTCCACGCTGCTGCTGCATTGGCTATCCATAATTGGCCACGCCCTCAACAAAGGGCTGGCCCCTCCCACTACGTTCGTCAGTCGGTTGGTCTGTGCCTCTTCCCACCACTTCCAGTCAGAGACAATGGCGGTTCGTCCTCAGGGATCTTGCTGACATCCACCGCTCAAGAGGCCGGCTAGACCCAGTGATTGGCACAGGCCACGCCCACTGTCAGTAAAAGCCACCCCCACTTATTGCATCCGGCGATGCCCACTACAGATCATTGCATGGCTGTATCCCTGCCCCTGCAGAAAAAGAGATGAGGCATTCATAAATGTACATTCAGCTTACATCTCCTGACAGGATTGGTCAACAGAACAGGTTTTTATTCATCAATCCCCTTTTTATGTTCATCTAAATTGGAATTCCCTGGAACGACTAAAACCTTTCCTCATCACTAGTCACGGGGACACTTAGGTTACTGTATGGTCAGTGTCATCTTGTCTTTCTAGAATAAAGATTTGCTAATGTAAGTTGAGATCTTTGCAAAACATTCACATTTGATTACATTTGATTCTACTGCATTAAATCTGATATGCTGACTGGAAAATCCCATGAATAGGAATAGCCTAGGCCTAGACGTATACACAGTTAGGTCCATATAGGCTATATTTGGTCTGACATCATTTTTTTCATTTCAGCTATTTACCAAAACACATTCAAGTTACAGTTATATAATACATATCAAAGTGTAGACTCTCAGCTTTAATTTGAGGGTATTCCAATCCAAATTGGACGGGTTTAGGAATTACAGCTCTTTAAAATGTACCCCCTTCTTTTTCAAGGGACCAAAAGTAATTGGACAATTGACTCAGAAGCTGTTTCATGGACAGGTATAGGCTATTCCTTCGTTATTGCTTTATCACATAAGCAGGTAAAAGGTCTGAGTTGAATTCCAAGTGTTGCATTTGCATTTGGAAGCTGTTGCTGTGTGAACACACAACATGTGATCAAAGGAGCTCTCAATGCAAGTGAAACAGGCCATCCTTTGGGGCTGCAAAACCCCCCCAAATCCATCAGTGAGATAGAGGGAACATTAGTCAACATTAAATCAACAGTTTGGCGCGTTCTGAGAAAAAAGAACACATTGATGAGCTCAGCACCACAAAAAGGCCTCGACGTCCACGGAAGTCAACAGTGGTGGATGATCGCAGGATCCTTTACAAGAAATAACCCTTCACAACATCCAGCCAAGTGAAGAACAGTCTCCAGGAGGTAGGCATATCATTATCTAAAGCCTGGTACACCCACTGTTAGGATTTTTTAAAATCTTTATGTGTGTACCAGGCTTTAGTCTACCATGAAGAGAAGACTTCATGAAAGCAAATACAGAGGATTCACCACAAGGTGCAAACCATTCATAAGAATAGAAAGATTAGGGCAGATTTGACCAAAAAACATCTAAAAAAAGCCAGCCCAGTTATTGACCAGCATTCTTTGGACGGATGAAGCTAAGATCAACCTGTACCAGAATGATGGGAAGAAAAAAAAGTATGATCAAGGCTTGGAACGGCTCATGATCCGAAGGATCATCTGTAAAAACACAGTGGAGGCAGTGTCATGGCATGGGCAATGCATGGCCACCAACGGCACTGTCACTAGTGATGTGACAGAAGACAGGCAGCCGGATTAATTCTTAAGTGTTTAGGGATATAGGCTACTGTCTGTCCAGATTCAGTCAGATTCAACAAAGTTGGACAGTGTTTCACAGTACAGATGGACAATGACCCAAAACATACCGGGAAAGCAACCCAGGAGGTTTTTAAGGCAAAGAATTAGAATATTCTGCAATGGCCGAGTCAATCACCTGATCTCAACCCAAAACTAAAGACAGAAAGACCTACGAACAAACAACAACTGAAGACAGCTGCGTTAAAGGCCTGGCAAAGCATCACAAAGGAGGAAACCCAGCCTTTGGTGATGTCCATGGGTTGCAGACTTCAGGCAGTCCAGGGCTCGACTTTAAGGCTTGTCCGCTTGTCCGGGACAAGTAGCCTACATTTTATGTTCAGACAAGTGGACTTCCTACTGCACTTGAAACATATCTGTAGTCGAGACATGTTTTTCTTTTTTAACACCACATCTAACCAAACATGTCCTACAGACCCTAGTATTATCGCAATTACTTTTTTTAGATTACTGCCCGGTGATCTGGTCAGGCACTACTAAAACAAGTCTAAGGAAGCTACAACGGATTTGAAACGGAGCAGCTCGGCTTGCCCTGCAGTGCACAATGAGAGCAAATATAAACATCATGCATGATCGACTCTTCTGGCTTAAAGTTGATGAGAGGTTAAAAGCATCACTTCTTTCATTTGTTTGTAGTCAGCTTACACAGCTTACTGTGTAAGTCACAGTGTAGTGTAGTCACACTTACACAGCTTACGCTCTGATGCACACACATACCAGACCACACATGCCACCAGTGGTAACACAATTCCAAAAACCAAAACAAATTTGAAACAATGTGCAGTGCTGTATAGAGCTATGATTGAATGGAATGCCCTGTGAGGTAATATCTCAAAAACCCAGAATAAAATCAGTTTAAAAAAACAAGTGAAGCAACACATCACACAGATTACTTTTTCTGTAGTAGGCCTACCACTAGTACTCCTAACTGAGTATTTTGAGTCTATTTTCTGTTATTTATTGTTGTGTGTAGGATCGAAGGATGGTCCTCTTTTATTATTATTTGACTGATACTTCATACAAAAAATTTCAATGATACTACGCATAAAAGGAAAACTGCATTTTGAGGGGCGTGTGGCTTAGGCCTACTCAGTAAAACATTTTCACTATTTGTATCCTAGTGAAAAGACAATTGGTATATTTATATTTCCTTTTTTTAGTTCGTACCCTCAGTAGGCTACTATTCTATTTTTACTGAAGAAAAAACCCCCAGTAAAAATGGCTCTTGACTTTAATTAGCTAAATGTTATGTATGTAATGCAACTGGCACTTAATAGATGCATTAATAGAATCCCTAGTACTTGGGGGTCACACACAAAAACAGACATGGAATATGTTGGGACCACAGAAATAGAAGGTTTATGGGACAGTGTTCATTTCTACCAGTGATATCTGTCAGTAGGATATAGCCACACAAGTAATTAATAGGCATGGCTTTATATCTAGTCTTATTATATACTAATGGGGTATTTTGGTATTTGGCAACAATGTCATTGATTGTTCCTATGTGCAAGCACTGGTTTTGATGGCAGTTAGGCCACCTGAACATAGGTGAGATTGGTGGTTTATTAGTAGCCGCTATATGGTAATTACGGTAACAGTTTAACTCATGTTACAGTGGTAACATTATCATCTCCTATGTCGGAGATATGAGCACAACAACAACAACAACAACAACAACAACAACAACAACATGTCCAGGCTATTTGGGAGCTCGCGCACTGCGCAAGAGGAGTTGCGCAACAATAAATAATACTTCATAGTGACAGAACCTTTTGGCCACTGCAGGCCTATGTAGTATGAATGCCTTTAAAAAATGATTCTGTGAAAATGAAAGTGTGCAAATTTACCTGGACGGCTAGTAGTTAACGTTACAGTAAGCAAGAGCGGTGAGAATTCTCCGCCTAAGTATGCTGGGTTTGCAACTGATTGCATCAGATAGTCCAAATATAACTACATATGCAATGATATACTGCTTACCTTTATCTAGTGTCGTATTCTTATTCTCACACCCTATGCGGAAGGTCTTGAAGCGGCCACTCTGTCGGACAAAAGCCGAAATACTTGTTTCCATCGGACAGAAAAGGAGGTGACAATGATGTCTTGTGTGGGTTTATGGGAAATGGAGTTGCAATACAAAAGCATACAACTACAAAATATAGCCGCAAGACATGTACGTTGAAATTCAATGTGTTGTTATAGCGCCCCCTTCTGGAATCTTTGCGTCAACATTGTTGTGAAGGTGTGGCCTGGGATCCTCTGCGTGCCTGCCAAAAAGCAAAAAAGTGACCAATATTTGTGAGAGAGTCATGGCCATTTTTCTTGAAATCGGAACAAGGCTGAATGATAAAAAATAAAATAAATAAAAAACTGTTACAATAGGACTTACACCCTAATAATTGTCGTATTCATCTATGAAACCACTTAGTACACCACAGGACACCATATCACCATGCCTACACACCAACCACATTATGCGGAAAAATGTAGCCTGACACAAATCAACTAATTGTTCTCAGTGCATTCTACAGAAATATGAAGACAATTACTATATAACTGTGCCAGAGGAGGATACAATTTTCTGTTAAGTTCCCATTCACAAGAATGGAGGAAACATACCACAGGTGTGTGTGAAAATGACCATCAACACTTGTATTCAAGCTTTATTTAGCCAGGTCAGGATAACAAGTTGAAATCATGAAAGCAGAGCTGACATACAATACATACAATCCTTCAGTTGGTTTCCAAATGAACATAAACATTAGTTTCAATAGCCACGCACGCACAGACAAAATAAGTGCAAAATGTAATCATGATAGCTCTTGGTAAATTTAAAAAAAAAAACTTCATACAAACTTAAAGAGTAAATAATTAAACAATTGATCATTAGCCTAATCTGCTTTCAAGTCTCACACAAATCGTTTCTATACATTTCAAGTTTTGAATATAACAATATAATATAACCTGAATCCATCATTTTCACTATGCCCCCATTTTACAAGCTTCCCTAGGTGTCTCTAAAAATAATCATTGTCCTTGCAGGCCACTGTGTATGATCTTTTTAAATCAATAGTTTCTACAAGGACTATCTTTGATAAAGCTGTTGAAAGATTCCTGGTTTGGCTTTTTTCAGGAAAAATCACCTGGCCATTTATAGGTATGTTATATGATAATAGTCAAGATGCTTTATCAATGGGAATGCAAACTAGGTCTGAATGCTGTTCTAAGGTCCATCTCCCTGGCTTGTATTCACCATGTTCCTTTGTGCTGAGAGAGCAGGGATGCATCCCAACAATCTAAAGGGGCATGAATCTTACATGACCTTGAAACTAGATTTTGTGGTGCAGCAATGTACATGAACTAGCCTACATTGCTTAATAAGCCAGCCGCCAGCTGAGCCAGTACATCATATTTTCACATGAAATACTTTACCCGCAGCTGTGCAAACTTAACAGCATATAATACAAATACTTCTAAAAAGTGACTTCAAACAACAGTAACTAACAGTTTTGACTTTTCACGGTTTGTAAAATAACTAGCAGTCCCATTGAATGTAACGGGAAGGCACAGTGCTGTAAATTAGGATCTACATTTCTATATTTAGTTTTTAAAAGATTGGTTCCACATCCTCCAAGGCAGGTATGTTGAGCCTCAGAGCGTTGTGTAGGGACGACGTCACCTGTCAAAAGACAACGAGAGAAGAGATAGGCCATTTGAGAGGACTATTGGAGATTCACCCCAGGTGATGTGTTTGGGGGGTGAGAGGGCATGGCTTGAGGGCCAATAGGAAAGGGCCTCAGCAGTCCGAGTCCATCCTCCTCGGAAGGGCCGACTGGCAGGTGCTGGGCGGTGTGAACACCTCCGGGTCGCTGATGCCCAGCTGCAGGTCAAAGAAGCGGGTGGAGGTGGTCACGCTGCTGTTCTTGGTGTAGGTCTCCTGGACTGGGTAGCAGTCCTTCACTGTGTACACGCCCACCCAGGTCTCATCTGGTGCATGGGAGAGGTTGAGGTTGGAGAGCATCAGTTCAAGATGTTGCCCGTTTAGGGTAAAAGGATATTTGTATTTAGCTTCCATGAAATGGGCTATAGTCACAAACCAGTGTGTACAGTGCATTCGGAAACTATCCAGATCCCTTCACTATTTCCACATTTTGTTGTGTTGTGACTCCAATTTCAAATGGATTAAATTAAAATAATTTGCCATAAATCCACACACAATACCCCAGAATGACAAAGTGAAAACAGGTTTTTCATTTTATTTCTGTAAATGTATTAGAATTTAAATACAAGATATACCCCATGTTCATGTCCAATCGACTGCTTTTTCCTGCCTGTCTCCCCAGGCCTCAGGGTCGCATACCTGAACAGTTTTGTTCCTCTCCATTTGCTCAATTTGTAATGACAACCTGATCCACACAGTGTATAATTGATTGCTATGCAAATCAGAGACCCTATAAAAACAAAGATATTGATTCCAAAATTACATGAACTATTATCCTTGCATTAAGATGGACTCAATTCAAGTAATTGAGTGATTTGTTGAGGACATTTTAGCTAATTTTAAGAGTGTCATTGCAAAGGGTCTGAATACTTACAGTATGTACATGAGGTATTTCTGTACTTCAATTGTAATAAATGTACTAACATAAAAAAAAAAATAAAGTGGTTTCACTTTGTCATTCTGGGGTATTGTGTGTGGATTGATGGCAAATGATTTTAACTTAATCCATTTTAAATTGAGGCTATACCACAAAATGTGGAAAAGGTGAAGGGGTCTAAATACTTTCTGAATGCACTGTATATCTGACACAAAAAAGTATAACAATGATGAGCACATGAGTACTAAATGAAGAGAAGCTATTTGTTGCAAAAATGTGTTGCCAGATCATAAAATGACCCTTAGGGCTGTAGCCTCCTAAATCTGATGTGGCCATAGTAGTGACCACGACCTTGTGAAATATAATGCTTGTCAGGCATTTTTTCATAGTGCTCTTGACATTAAATAAAAGTAGACACACCACCATCCTTCATTCCTTTCAACCAGACTCACGTTTGCGGGCTGGTTTCCTGTCAGACCACTCCTGCACCTCAATCATGTCTCCGGGACCCCCAATAAAGTACTGGTCCTCATATGTGGAGTTCATAGGGATGTCATAGGGGTCCCAGGCCTGGGTCAAAGCGATCTTAGAGCACTGTTTTGTCTTCTGCTCAATCTGGAACAGTATACCACTCTTGTACAGGTAGATGTACTCAAAGAACCTGGAAAAGAGAAGGCAAAACAAAGAGAAGATTTGTAATATCGTTGTCATGGTTATGATAGGATAAAATGCCTGAACATGTGTTGATGATATGTCAGAATCTCAGGTAATTGCACCTTCCTAGTTTAGATAACAGTAACAAGCAATAACTGAAAATAAATTGTACCCACACTGCTGTAATACTAATTTCCAGATGAGGTCACTAGAGCAGTAGAGCAGAGTTTATTCTCTAGTCCACTGAACAACAAAGTCTGTGTGACCAACATCCACACCTTCAGCATTACACTAGCACAAATATAATATAATATGTTAGTAATTAATATTACTTTTTACAATAATCTTTATGGGCATTTTCTTTTAAATATTGCAACAATAATGGAGCTATAATATAGGGTGTATATATTGGGTAATAGGCCTCAGCTAGCCTAATTAGACACTTAAATACAATACAAATAATTGTATTTCAATGGCTTTGACAGGCGTCGTTATTTTGACAAATGGTTGAATCTAAAAACCACAATTTGGCTAGACGGACAGGTCTATATCAAGCCGGACGCTCGAAACGTAATACTTGTTTACAGGGTTAGACATTTCCCATGTTGCTCCCATGTCTCTGCTAGGACATTTTGGCAACATTATTTCAAAACTCAAAAAAATATTTCACTAAAATAGATAGGTCTATGCATTGCATACACTTACTTCTGACACGGTGCGTGTTTTTTATTCAGTTGCAGAATCCTAATCCTCTGGTTCTGTGCATCGTACGACACCGTGGAGCGTGCATTGCGCCCGGTGCTGTGGTCGTACTCCACGGACCTGCCCTCCCATTGTAGGGGGGCCAGACACGGCTGGGCCGGGGGCGCGACCACCCTGGCGTAACGCAAAGCGGGTACCACCGCAGCAAGGCACAACACTGCAAACACTACAGGTAAAAAGCAGCGAGTCATCTTGGATCAATTGTATTAATCCAGAACCACTGACCCACTCCGTGTGCTGCGCAGTGGCGGGTTGATAGCACCGTTACACAGCCTTATAATAAAGGGCCCTTTTGTTTTTTCCAAGGGCTGATGGCGCAGGCGCATAAGAGACAGTCCCACGCACATTACATTGCTACTGATTATTTATAGCAGGGTAGGCCTACTCCTTCCAAACTCTCCCATAGCATTTTTTTTATTTTTATTTTTTTATTATTTGCGATCCAAGATCAGAGTTTGAGTAGTAGCCTATAGCAAGCAGATTAAATCACTTTATTATTGCTTTATTGCTGTTATTGCTCTATTGTCTTGCTATTACTTTATTGCTTTACTATTACTTTGCGACACGTCAAAAAACAAACAAACAACAGCTTAGACAAAGCTTCAAAAAATCTGAATTCAATTTTTCGTTCAGGTTTCATTTTCTACAATATTGCAACCTAGCAGAGGCAACAACTCTGCAACAGTCCTTAGCTGGTTGGAAAAGAAGCCTAACAAACAACAATTCAATTCATGTTGGAGGAGGGTTCTTGGAATGCAATATGTAATGAAATAATCATGTAATCATGTAACAACGACTTGAACGTGGCCTGTAATCGGAGTGAATTTAAAGTATTTGGCTTCATTTTATTTCAGTGAATCACACGACTGCCAAGCGCAGGTCCGACTAATAATAATTTCGCATGTTAATATCCTCCTTGCCACTAAGGGGCGCGCTTTGTAAATGTCGCATGTTAATATCATCATTGCCACTAGGGGGCGCGCTTTGTAAATATCGCATGTTAATATCCTCCTTGTCACTAGGGGGCGCGCTTTGTAAATGACGCGTCCCAGTAGATTACCATGCGTCACCGGTAAACCAAAAAAAGAAAAAAAAGAAACAGGAAATAACAACCCATGACGTCACCATCCAAAATGGCGAAAAAGCAGCATGGGAAATCCTCATCGTCCTCAAAGAAAGTAAACAGTCAGAAGATGACGGACAACTGTCCTTCTGCGCTGGACTCCAGCGACGACGGTGGCCCAGAGGAGGTGACGTTTGAAGAGTCAAAGACCGCCGCTCTGAAGAGCATGAGAGAGGCGTTGGAGAGCGCCAAGAGGTAGCTAAGCTATGCCATTCTAACCTGCTACAGAAACGAGAGAACTGTATGTTGTTGGTGTGTACGCCTATCTTGTACACGCGATTGGCCAACTGGCGTGTCAGTCTCAGTACGGGCCCGGTGATTGGCCGCCTGGAGTGTCAGTCTCGTTACGGGTGTCTGGCTAGCTACTACTACCTGGTTTCTGATACCACATAATGTGTGCCACAATTCAAACGACCACAACGAATCTTGAACCCATGATCGTATAAACTATAATGGTCATACTGATCCATAGACAGGCCCAAGCAGACCTCACACCTGTACGTATGTGGCGAGGCTCCCCTATCTGTGTTGGCTGCCTGCCACGGGGATTTACTTAACGTTAACCCAAATGTGAACCCAAAGAAAGTCCTCTACTTTCATATTACTCAGAAATAATGTTTCATTCGCAACATCTACAGCTTGAGTCAGTGATGCCATTTAAAACTACCCGGCGATACTCGTACCCAGCCATCACCTTGTCTTGAGATGTCTTAAGAATTAAGATGTCTGAATTAACCAAAATAAGACATTTTGTCTGTCAAGATGTCTTAAGTCGTCTTAAGACCTAACCTGAAGACATGCACTCACTTAAGACATGGAGCATAAGAGCCATATTTTCTGTGTCTTGAAGACACAGAACATCTTGAGATGTCTTAAGACACTGAATATCAATGTAATAGTATTAGTTTAACTATTGGGATGATGATGCTGCACACCTGCAAAACGAGCTGGAGGTGCACGGGTTGGTTGAGAAGTGTGTGGGAATATATCGTTGGGTAAGGTATTCGTTATGCTTGGCAGATTAACACATTTGTTATTAGATGAGTTCAAGATTCGTTGTGGCCGTTTAGTTTTTGAATTGTTCCAACAGAAAATGTTCTCTAGCTGGCTACTAAAAATGGCTTTTCATACCAGCAATGTGTATTGACTCGTGCATCATGTTCTATTTGTTCACAGAGACAAGGAGTTGCTGAAGGAGAAGCGAAGAAAAAGGCAGGAGCTGTTTCAAGAGCAGAAGGTATCACAACGAGAAGTCTTAACCTGCACATTTGGGGACTTTGTCATTGCCTAGCCTATTGGGGTGTAACGGTTCACATATTCGTACCGACAATCTTTGGTACGGGCTGTTTGGTTCGGTTTGCACAGAACGATACAGCGTTACTGCATGTGTAAAACGTTTTATTTTTATTTGAAGTAATCTCAGGTGCTGGGTCTGTACATTTGCTCACACTGGGTTCAACGCCATAGAGCGACCAAGTCATTTGATTGGACTAGATGCATGCCATGACTGCTGATCAGATTTTCTGAGCGATTTCCAGTATGCACGTACACACACAGAGATATAAATAAAGGGACCATGTAATTTGATTGGACAAGAGGCATTCCATGACTGCTGATCTTATGAAAATACAGATGTAAACACACAGACGTAAACACGAAAAGAAGACGAAAACAGAAAAATACACCAGTGGACTCTATCGCTGAATAAAAATCTGGTTCAGTACTTGTTTGTTCCTTTTTGTGGAAAGTTTAAATTAAGTCAAAGTAGGCTACTCTCTTTCGTCATAAATTGAGAGGGAAAGTGTGCGCTTGAATTAGCTGGGACCAGTTATACACCACAGCCACAAGGTACCTTCTCTATGGGACATGCCTAAAAATGGTGATTGTAACTTCCTGCTTTCAAACGCTGCCTTAAGACAGCATCCTTCCTTATTGAGGCATGGTCAGTGTTGAGTGTGGAGAGGGATAACTGGAGAACTGCTTGAGTGGTGGAAAGGGATACCTTTTGATAACAGTTTTTCTCCAATATTCCTCACAGAAAAGAAGACTCCTCCC
Source organism: Nansenia antarctica (assembly GCF_963989245.1). Lineage (NCBI taxonomy): Eukaryota > Metazoa > Chordata > Actinopteri > Argentiniformes > Microstomatidae > Nansenia > Nansenia antarctica. The sequence goes on along the minus strand of NC_137682.1, from coordinate 8,321,143 downwards.
TGCTGATATCCTAGAGGAGCTCGACACTGCCCAGCCCAAGTCAGTCAACTGTATCTCAGTATGAACCAGTCATTAGACACTTATTGGTAGGAGGTGCATTGAAGTAACATTTTCTTACCCTCTCATCTCTAGGAAGAAGAAGCTATCCGGTGAAGATGAAGGTAGATTCATCCAAGTCTATAGCATGTTTACTATTACTGTTTTTTTTACCAATTTACCAGGTTTTACCAATACCAGGTTTTTCACTACTACTTTCTGATTTACTCCTCAACAAAGGTTAGAATGTTTCTAAACTGTCTAGTGACAGCGTAGTATATATTATTGCAAGTCCAAATATTTCTCCCCTATCAATGGCCCTCTTTTAAATGTATGTTTGTTTTTTCTATCCTAGATGAAAAAGAGAAGAATGATGAAGATGAAGATGGATCTGATGTGGAACAGGAAACAAAGGAAGAAGAGAGGAACAAGGGAACTATTCTGAGGTAAAGATTAATAATTTCGATTTATAACATTAGAGGCCATTTCTATCGGATAGTTTTGGGCACGTTTCACTTCAATCTACCAAAACGTAGAGGCCAGATATAGCCTAGTAAGGGTCCAGGTCATGAAAATTGCAATGATGCAAAGCATTCCTGTTTGACCAGTTGAGGTGACCTCCATGAGGCTGGTCTACTCCATTCAAGGCTATAAGGCATGTGCATCCGGGCATGTGAAGAAGTACTGTAGTGTGGAAAGACTGTGGCACACGATCTGAATTGGGAATAGACCAAACAGGTGGTGAGCATGGCCTCGTCAGAAGTGTTGTCCCACAAGTTACATATTGTTAGCCTCATAGCCTAATTGCCTATGTCATGCTTCACTTGTGGTCAGCCGAGCCATCTTTGTATGTAGTGTCAAAGAGATGACTTGGGCAGATAGTGATTTTGGAATGTACTGCCGACCTTGTGATCATTAGACGCCGGCTCTACCGGTTGAGCCACAGTAGAGGTTATGGTTTAGATGAGTCCTCTGAAAAGACAGTCTGATTTTTTAAATGCAAACCTAGTAGATGCTTGATATAACTCACAACGCCTCTTTTTATCAGTTTGAAGGGGAACAACAGCGTGATGAGGGTGAAGGACCTACCGTCAGCCAACTCCCAGCAACTGGCCGCCACAGATTTCATCGCTTCGAGACTGTACGGCCCAGGGAGTCGGAGAACGACAAGTATGAAAGAGCGAGCTTGACCCTGCACACGCACACACCTCTTACATGATCAAGATACAAAAACTAATTCCATCAACCTTGGTTGTGTGGCAATAAAAGGATAATGTTTTCTAACACACATCAGGTTCCTCACATTGTTGCATCTAACAACTGACAACGTTACCCTTGTGGGAAATGTTGAGATGGGGGAGACAGAGATTTTAATTTCACCACTGACTGATACGTAGAGCAACTTTTACACACAAAGCAACCTAGCTTATCTACAAAGCAAAAATAGTAGCAAGCATGTTTATAATTTATAATAGACATTTATATAATATATAATGTATGTAAACATCTGAGTGTGTGTGAGCGTGCTATGTAGAACATGAACCAAAAGTATGCATCAGAAATAGGATTTGGGACAGTTATGAATTCAGCATTTTCATCTTCTCATCGCAGGCAACGAGTTGCTCTCCCTGGAAAACAAGAGCGGTCCCAAGAAAGGTGCAGCTGTCCAGTTTGTGAACAAGCAATGGGGTAAGTCTGATATCCTTTAACTGAGTTTAACTTTTCTGTACAACATTTATCACATATCCCTCAATGATCATTCAGTTAAAGAATTTGTCAAGGATGTCATTTGTTAAGGATTGCTAACCCTGTAATGTAATTGTAATGTAATCTGGCCTTACAGGTGCGGAAAAGAAAGCAAAAGCAGATAAGTTAAAGAAGCGGTGGATTCACACACAAATCCTCAAGACGAATGAATGAATGAATGAAAGGGGTGGACTCAGACTCCAATCTGATACATGGCTCCCTCCCCTCTGTTCATGTGTACAGTGCCATTTGCCAGTAATGGGAGAGTGAAGCATTTTTTCCCTCTTTTGGCTCTGCGCTACAAGAGTTTGGATTTGAAATCAAACAATGACGTATGCAGGGCTACTGTATTTGATGTTATATCCACCGTATTGCTTCCACTTGTTGCATACTTGCTAGATCTTAGTGTCTTGAAGGGTAGATGAGGAGAAACCATTTATCTGACTGGAAGAGGATAGAAATCTCCAACCCCAGCCTCCTCCATTCGTTGAACACTGGTCTAGAGGCAATAAGGGAAACCATCTTCAACTGAGACCAGCTTGGAGATCCAACTGTCCAGCATCTTGGATCACTCTTTGACCCCATTTACTTTTGATAGTACAGTAAAAAAAAGTGGTTATATAGTAATAGTTCTTAAAAGTGTTAACATTTTTGAGAGCATGAAATCTTTGAGGAAAAATGTAAATCCTGATCCTGTGATCCAGACATGTATGATCAGATATACTGTACACTGGGTATGATCTGGACACACTCCATGAATTAAAATGGGTCCTATAATCTGTCTTCTGTGTCTGCTTTGTGATCAGAATTTGACATTTAAATGTCCATTCACGAAGCTTGTAGTGTCTCATAGACATACGGTACATTTGGGCCCCGTCAACCTGGGAAGGTGGTTTTGATCCGATCACGTTGTGTCTTTTGATGTGACAATCAGATGGCGTCTGTATTTCAATTAATCAAATAAGTACTACAAGCTCCAGTACCTTTTAAGCTTACCTCAAATCCGTGGACTAAAAGAAAGACACGTTTTAAAGTAAATTGGGCCAGGTTACCATGTATAAAAATGTTTCTGCATAGTCAAAGACGAAAGAAATCCGGTTTCGGTTAGGATGATCAGGTGAGTGGATTATTATGTTTCTTCGTGCAAGTGACCGTGAGTATAAGTGAGTTGATGCTGTGCTTGTCAGTTATGTCTTTGTAACCAGTCAGTCCAGGACTACAGCATTGAGAAATGTACTGTTATTTGGTATTTCATATAAATCATTTCACCCTCAGACAATTGCACTTTTTTTGCTTTTTAAATGGACACAGTCAGCAGTGGACAAGTCATGGTTTGACAACTTCCTTTTACACCATGAATGGGCCAATTTTTTTAAAAGCTTGATCTCAACCACCAACTACTATGGCATGCATAGGTTATGACCTTAACCAAAGGAACAACAGATACAGACTAACAAGACTCTGGGATGACTGCTTGCATCAAACCAAAAAAACCCAGATACCTCAAAGTTCAACCATGACTAGAAATGTTAGCTAGAAACCCTTGACAACTAGAAACACCAGTGTATTAGCATTTACGTTTAGCCTTAGCATTCCAAGGTTTCTCTGCAGAAACAAGCACAAACACACAATCTAAAACACAGTTGCAATATCTTCCTAGGTATTTGGTTCTTTATTGTAAATGTGGAAGCCACAGTGCATTTGACAATACTGTATTCAATGTTGTGTTGCTGTTTTCAGTACTAATAGGACAGAGGGATCTGGTAAACAAAAAAAGAAGAAAGGTCAAGTCTGCTCCCACTGGGGTGGATGTGGTTGAGAAGCAGGGGAGGCTGGTGGAGGTAGTGATCAGAAGACAAGCACCATTCCTCATTACGTTCCATGCATCACAATGTGCCAGTCCTCTGATTTCTAACTCTACCGGCCTCCACTTAGTCATAAACTAGCAACTTAAACTTCATACAGGCAGCCTAGGGGCTTTTCACACCTGAATGTCATTCCAAGACTTGCTTATTAACCCCGGGTTGTAGTTCTACCAAAAGGGCTATGCCCAAAGCTATGATTAGCTTGCTATTGACCCTTAGCATAATGGGCTATCACATGCCAGGCTAATTGTTAGCCCTGGGCTAGATCTAAACTAGGACCATACAGATGCTTAGAACATCTCTGGCTATACTTTGTATGGTGGGATGGCTAACATTCATTAGAGGAATAGCTTGCTACCAGTTAAACACAGGGCTATAAATCTGCTAGCTTGTATAGGGTGGATCCAAGTCTGAAAAGCCCTTCATTACATTACACCACACAGAACACATTCGATTTTTAACTGAGTCAAAGGTTGGATCTTAGCATTCAAAACTGAGGAGAGAGGGCATTTGGCTCCTGAGTCATTTGTATATAAGGGATAAGCAGACATTAATACATTACGAAAATAAAAATGTCATAACATTGCATCAAAACCTGCAGTGCAGTTAGGAACAGGAGGTGGGGGGTACCGGAAAAGGTTAACTCATCCTACCAGCCACAGTGTAACTTACAACTTCAACAAAGTTTAGAGAGACTAACTACCACCACAAAGGATCAGTCCTCTTGGGGTATGAAGCTTTTGAGTTGTTTTTTTTCCTTTTATTTATTTTTTATATTTATTTTTTTAATATAATTTCCTTTATTTTGGTAGCTAAATATCTCACTCTATTGATATAATTCTTTTTTTTTTTTTTTCATATAAATGTTAACATGTACACACGCTGACACCTGACACTTGTCACTAGTAAGGATTTGGTGGGATCGGGACCTTTATTATTTAGTGGAATTCACTCTTGCCGGCACTCAACAAATACACTGTGTATGCAAGTAAGAATAATAATAATATAATTATAATTTGCACCATGCCTTGTAAACCAAGAAACAGAAACAGAGCCTAGCCACCCTCCCCCATCACCCCTCCCCCCCAAAATAAACTAGATTTTAAAAACTGAATGAAAGAAAAAGAGACAAAAGTCAGGACTGTAGATTCCCCACTGGCTTCTTCCAAGTCTTGAGCCCACATGCGTCACAAGTCTCTGATTGGGTTTGCGAGTTGTCTTTCAACTGGCCAATGCGGAGCTGATATCTCAAGGTGGCGTGGGGCTAGGGCACTCAGCCAGCCCGGGTGTAAATAGGTCCACCGTCATGATTCCGTGGTTGTCATTGGCTCGTTGGCTATTCTGGTGATCTATTCTGGGGTTAAAGGGGCCACCTTGAGGGTTGACCACAGTGGATGGTCAACTGTTGTCATTGACCAGGGTTGTTGTGGTCACTAGTCAGGCTTTTCTGGTTCTTCAGACCAGGCTGGACCACCTTTGTACAATAGTTAAGAATGGGGATTTTTTTTATGCCACACACACACACACACACACACACACACACACGACCAGGTTCGAACAGATCAGAGGTGAGAATTCGTCTAGGATAAGTGGGATCATTTTCCCATTGTCAACCTAAATTATGTGGACAGCCATTCCTGGCTGTATGTGTCATGAGGCTAGCAAAGGTGTGTGTGTGTGTGGGGGGGGGGGAATCCAGATGAGCGTTGATCACGTTGGAAGGGAGCAGGGGGCGGGGCTGCGTACGTCTGGCTAGTGCAGGTAATCGTCCACAGAGGCAAAGGCGCAGGAGCCACTGCCAGAGCGCGCCATGATGGACAGGCACTGCGCGGCCTGACCCACAGCCTGGGCCAGAGGGGGCTGCTTGGGAAGGTTATGAGTCTCTGAAGGAGAGAGAAGAGAGCTACGTAAGGACAAGCAAACAGTCATAGATAATGCATGAAATGCTGAAAAGAGAAATACAACTTCGTCTAACTCCACTTCATTTAACCAAATGTTCAAGGAAAACCTTGTTTTTTGTGATTTGTGATTTGTGATGTGATTTGTGATTTTTGTGATTTGACCCGTCATCAAAGTAATAGTTCACCATATAGTAATTTCAACCTCCACAAATATTGGTTCTAATTGATTCAGCATCCACTTTTTATATCGATATTTATAATATTAAGCTTTCAGCAGTTCCATGACTAGCATGTCGGATACAGTAACAATATATTGGAGTGGTTTAATAGAGAAATATTTAGTGACGGCACACCTGCAAAGAGACCGAGGTCTCAGGGTGGCAAGTAAAAAAAAAAGTATGAAATGTACTATGCTTTTGAAGGTGAATGAAGCCTAAAATAAATCAGTTCCCAGTATATATATGCGAATTATACATTGTATGTAAAATATATTTTTTACGATTCACAGTTAAGGGTACATAACTCAAATGACTGGAAAAATAAACAAATCAACAAGACCCTATACAGTGCCGAGAACAAGTATGTGAACCCCTACACGTTTCAAATCGTGTTACTGAAATGTAATTGCATTTAACTCCACATATTAAAAATGAAATAGTTCATAATCACCAAAATGCCCTGTGTGAATAGTAAGCATTTAAGTTACACTACCAAGTTTACCCTACCACAATCGTTGGATGGACCCTATGGACTTGTATATGTGCACAAAAATAGTGGTTGAGATCATTTATCCAAGAAACAATCTCTCTGAAAGGTTCCTGTATCTCATCATCATCATCACTTGTGGGCGTCACTTACCTAATATTGCACTGTTGAGTGTGGAGCAGACAGGTTCCCTCTGGATGGAGTCCAGCTGATAGCCCACTGGGCTGCTCCACGGGTCTGAGTAAGCCAGCAGGCTGAACGCATCCTACAGAGAGGAGGGGAGAGGGAAACAGTTGAAACCTAGCAGTTTGGTAGTTTATTATGTGGTCTGTAATGATGCGTAGTAGGATTAACACTGTGATAGTCATAGTGTAGGAGCAATACTATGGTGTTTGACACAATAGTGACAGGGGTGTAAATCAAACAACTGAGGTCAAAGTTGAGATTTTAAGCGTTTATTTGATGGTATTTGTGTAGATATTGGTTTCACCATTTAGAAATGGCAACACTTGTTATACATAAACCTATTTCAGGGCACCGAATGTAATCAGGTTTTGGTGTAGGTAGGAGGTGTGGGTGTACCTTGAGCATCTTCTTGTTGGCTGAGTTCTTGCCGCACTCACGGCGTAGATGCTCACTCATACTCTGGAGCTCCCGGCCAAAGTGGATCATTCTCTCAATGGCTGCCTGGCTCCCCCCGCACAGCTGCCGTTTGGACTGGGCCGACTCCACCTCTGTGCATACGGAGCCAATCCGATTAGCAAAGGAGTGGATTCAATGTACAGACCAGGGTTTTTCCTGGCTCAAAATAAGGCTTAGGTGGTAGGAATTATTTTTTCCGCAAGAACAGGCTGCTTGGATAGCCAAATTGCAGCAATAAATGTATGGACAATTTTTAACCATCTTTACATGTTTTCTCTTTTAGGTGGGTTGCCTAAGCCTTTTCAATGCAAGAAAAACCATGCAGACTATCGAATGCCACAAATATGTTGAGCGCATTATTTATCAATGTTTCTTTTAGCTTGTAACACATGACAATAGATGTCTCCTTGACATTAGACTCTCTGCTACAGTATACATAAATAAAAAACAATCCCTGAAAAGCAAGGGGATTACTGAGAGACTAGCTACTTTTTGGCACCATTTCAGTCTGTTAGGGTTAGGGTGCACACAGACAGACAGAAGACTCGCCCATGTCTGTTAGGGTTAGGGTGCACACAGACAGACAGAAGACTCGCCCATGTCTGGTAGGGTTAGGGTGCACACAGACAGACAGAAGACTCACCCAAGTCAGGTAGGGTTAGGGTGCACACAGACAGACAGAAGACTCACCCAAGTCTGGTAGGGTTAGGGTGCACACACAGACAGACAGAAGACTCACCCATGTCTGCGTCACAGTCCTCAGGCTCGGCTCCGTGTTTGGTGCTGCCATTGAGGAAGCCATTGGAGGAAGACTCGGTCACCCCGTTGGTGAAATGGTCCACCTCCATATCCACATCAGTACTGAGGGGCAGACAGTACAAAGACAGTGTTGTTGGTGATATACTCAGCAGGCCGTGTGGCTGTGTGCAGCGGGCTAGGTGGTGTTAAGTAGCCGGGGTGTCAGTTTGGGTTTGTGTTCCAGTACCTGGTATTGGTTGGCAGGCTACGGGTGGTGCCGTTGAGGGCGCTGAGTTCTGCAGCGGGGAGGGCAGGGCCTGGGGGGCAGGGCTTGTGACTGTGGGGGGAGGGCTGGGCCTTGGTGGGTGTCACGCCGTTACAGCAGTTACTGTCAAACCCTGGGGGAGAAACAAGAAGACACAAAGAGTGAGAGGAAATAAAATAGAATGACCTCAAAACACAAAACAACTGAAGATGGCTCCAGAGAACATACACAGCTTTTGTTTGGGTCAATGGGTCGTTAACGGGTCCCATTGTTTCCTGTGCCCAGAAATAAGAAGTGTTGTAGATTTCACCATTCAAAAGGACAAGAATACCCTTGAATAAAAGACAATCTGGACTTAAACTTCAGAGTAATTGTTTGATTTCAAAGCCACACTTTTGGAGTGTAGAGCCGAAAGAACAAAAGACGCTTCACTGCTGGCTGTGTGTGTGTGTGTGTGTGTGTGTGTGTGTGTGTGTGTGTGTGTGTGTGTGTGTGTGTGTGTACCTGTCAGGTAGGCCTGGGAGCCGCTGGGTGTGTGTGTGTGTGTGTGTGTGTGTGTGTGTGTGTGTACCTGTCAGGTAGGCCTGGCTGTGTGTGTGTGTGTGTGTGTGAGTGTGTGTGTGTGTACCTGTCAGGTAGTGTGTGTGTGTGTGTGTGTGTGTGTACCTGTCAGGTAGGCCTGGGAGCCGCTGGCTTTGTGTGTGTGTGTGTGTGTGTGTGTGTGTGTACCTGTCAGGTAGTGTGTGTGTGTGTGTGTGTGTGTACCTGTCAGGTAGGCCTGGGAGCCGCTGGCTTTGTGTGTGTGTGTGTGTGTGTGTGTGTGTGTGTACCTGTCAGGTAGTGTGTGTGTGTGTGTGTGTGTGTGTGTGTGTGTGTGTGTGTGTGTGTGTGTGTACCTGTCAGGTAGTGTGTGTGTGTGTGTGTGTGTGTGTGTGTGTGTGTGTGTGTGTGTGTGTGTGTACCTGTCAGGTAGTGTGTGTGTGTGTGTGTGTGTGTGTGTGTGTGTGTGTGTGTGTGTGTGTGTGTACCTGTCAGGTAGGCCTGGGAGCCGCTGGCTTTGTGGCTGGGGCTGCTGAAGGGCCGGGGGGAGCCCGGGTAGCTGTCCTGGGACTTGGGGCTCCGCCCACCCAGGCAGCGCACCTCACTGTCCGTACCGTTCACCATCTCTATGAACTGTCTCACCCTGGGAGGGAGGGAGAGAGGGGGAGAGAGAGAGAGAGAGAGAGAGAGAGAGAGAGAGAGAGAGAGAGAGAGAGAGAGAGAGAGAGAGAGAGAGAGAGAGAGAGAGAGAGAGAGAGAGAGAGAGAGAGAGAGAGAGAGAGAGAGAGAGAGAGAGAGAGAGAGAGAGACAGAGAGAGGTGACACCACAGGAAAGGAGGAGATCGAGAATGTTGGGAGAGGTCGAGAAAAAGATTGTTAAGAAAAAAAAAACAAGACAGGCAAAAGAGAATGAGGTGAAATGAAAAGTGAGAAGGAAAGTAGAAGACTGTATAGGGAAGTCCATCATCAAAAAAGATGGACCGGCTGTGGCGCAGGAGGTAGAGCCGCCGTCTAATGATCGCAAGGTTGGAAGATCGGCGGTTTGAGCCCCGGCTGGCCACATGTCGAAGTGTCCTTGGGGCAAGACACTGAACCCCAAATTGTTCCCAGTGAGCGGGGCCGGCGCCTTGCATGGTAGCTTGGTCGCCACTGGTGTGTGAATGTGTGTGTGAACGGGTGAATGAGAGGCTGTTGTAAAGCGCTTTGGATAAAGGCGCTATGTAAGTCAGTCCATTTACCATTTAAAAAGATGACACACACCATTACCCTCCTATCATCCTACTGGGTATAAAATGCCACCAACACACAGTTGGAGTTGCCATCCATAACTTGACTCACTTCAACATGAAAAGGAGGTCAGGATTCCTCTCCAGGAGGCTGGGGTACAGCTGCTGGGTGGTCTCTATAGCCTCTCCCATTCTTCCTGACAGCACCAGCTTTTGGATCTCTGTAAGAAGATTAAATCATAAAAAATCGTATATACAATCTGGGACTGGTACATCCATTTCTATACTTTTAAATGAATGATATAGAATAATTTATTCTTTAAGTATAACTTAACACATGCATCGTGAGCTAAGTTCCACTGCCTTCCACCCAATCAGAACACAAAGTAGAAGATTGTTTGTGAACAATGTCATTGTAAATCTTAAAACAGGGTTCCCACACCTTCTGAAACATCAAATTTAAGCACTTTTCAAGGACTCTCAAGACTCAATTCCCTCAAATTCAAGGACCCAACACGGCATAGTTTGAGACAGATCTAGATGAGAATTTATATAATAGGACCTATTATATATTATTTACCGCTCACAGACAATAATTAAAAAGAGAGGCTTTTGAATGTAGAGGCTTGAACACTAGAAGGTCTCTTGCCTTCTCTACCACAGCACAGCAAAACAATATATTGTGAAATATGTGTAAAGTTACGCAATGTGTTTTTTTTTTATTGAGAGAGAGAGAGAGAGAGAGAGAGAGGGGAATTCAAGCACTTTCAATGACCCATGTCTATTTTCTAAAACTTTTAAGGCCTTGATTTTTTCCCCAAATAGCATATCATATGTCAAGAGATGGTCATGGACTTTAGGAGGACTAGGGTCCCCCTGCCTCCATCCAGGGAGAGGAAGTGGAGGTGGTCCAGAGCTAGGTGTACCTGGGGGTGTATCTGGACAATAAACTGGACTGGTCTGGTAACACAGATGTCCTGCACAAGAGGGGCCAGAGCCGGCTTTATTTCCTGAGGAAGCTCAGGTCCTTTGGCATGTCCAGGACTCTGCTGAACATGTTCTACTAGTCAGTGGTGGCCGGGGTAGCGCTCTAAGTGTTGGAATTCTGTGGGGGAGGGGCAGCATCAAGGAAGGTGACACCCAAGAGACTGAACAAGCTTATTAGGAAAGCTGGGTCTGTCCTCGGTCTCACCCTGGACACTGTGGAGGAGGTGGCCAATAGGAGGATGAGGACCAAACTCCTGGCCAACATGGACAATCCCTCCCATCCCCTACATGACACTGAGGCAGAGCAGACTCAGAGAACCTTTAACAACAGACTACGACAACTATGTTGTTGTTGCACTAAGGAGCGATATAGGAGATCTTTTCTGCCTGCCGCAATAAGACTATAACTCCTCCTCCGGCTGGAGCATGTTCATTCATACTGGACTATACTTACTGTACATAATGTTTCAGATGTCTATTTTATTCTATTATTCTATTGTCACTTTATTTTGTTGCTGTTGTTAATGTTTTAATTTCCCCTCTGGGATCAATAACGTACCTACCTACCTACCTACCTATCTATCTACTTTGAGATGCACTCGCTTCATATAGTTTGTATACAGTTGAACCAACTGAAGTCCAAAAAATGAGAACTCCAAGCTAATTCAAGCACACCACAAATATTTGGACGTATTTGACCGAGGTCTGGGCCATAGCATACAAAACAAAGCTTGAGGCATTTTTCATTGCCAGATGACTCAACCCAAAGAGTCCCTCCCTTTCTTCTCCCCTGCACTCTCTCTCTATAATACAAAATAAACAAACAGACAACTTACTCTGTCTGTTTTTGATGGAAGCCAGCTCCTCATGCACAGCCTGGTCTGTGGATTTGGCAAAGGCTTCAGCTGTGGCACAGTAGCTGTGGTGGACAAGGTAGGAAGCCACCATTCTGTGGAGGAGAGAGAGAGAGAGAGAGAGAGAGAGAGAGAGAGAGAGAGAGAGAGAGAGAGAGAGAGAGAGAGAGAGAGAGAGGAGGCTCACTAGGGACGGTGACATTCAGTGATCACATTCCCCTAGGAATTATGTCGTCAAAACGTCAATGAATACTAAACGGAGCGGAAACTATATTTCCTCCACTTTGCTACAACAGGCTAAACTCGCGCCCTAAGACCGATACCAAGAAGGTGTTCTTACTCAGAATGGAATGCCCCCCCTCCCAATCCCTAGTAAATAATAAATCAAACCTGCAACTCACAATCGAATTGTAGGAGCTAATCCTATAAAGGATTTGGGGAGAAGTGGAGGACTTACTTCTGGATCATGGACTGCCACTCTCCCTCCCGCTCCCCGATGGGGAACCTGTCGATCTGGGCCTGGATCTTGGTCCTCCACTCACGCATATAGTCCTCGATGTCGAACACGAATGGGTGCTGGCCAAAGTTGGCGTCCACGACCTCCCCCGGAGTCTGCAGCCCCACCGTGGGGTACAGGTTGGGCTAGGCATTGCAGAAAGAGTATGCTCTTATTAGTAATAATTAGTCATTTCAGAAGCAGTAACGTTGAGGGAACAGACTTGGAAATAGATCTCCACTGAGACACTTACACCTTGCATTCAAATGTGTTCTGTATGCAGACATTGTCAGCGTTCTGATTGTATCCACATAAAAGACAGGTGTAAACGGAAAAGACACATTATGATCGGATCTGTAAAAGGCTTTATCATAGAAAAGTCTGGACACAGATGTCCAGTTTCTGTTCAACTATGTTTCAATCAGACATGTGACTGCGACATTTAAACCCGATCACAATGGAAGACACGGAAGTCAGATATAGGCCGCATGTTACTGCAAGGTGTAAATGGGATATACACCAGGCTTGGTTATCAGGAGCAGAAAAAGGGTAGACGGACAACAAACATGAAAATCCATATATTTCAGTGATAAAAATGTTCAGGGAGCAGATCTGGACATGGATGTGTGTGGTGGAAACCTAGTGATAAGACGGTAGGTTTGACAACACTATCAACAAAACAATACCACAAGTATGTTTCACTAGCAACGATGATCAACTAGAAGAGCTGGGATCACGTTCACCTGGGAACCGATTTAAGACAGAGTAATTGTCCGAAACGTCATTCCTCATGTCCACTTCCATGCTTCTCAAACAGCATCAGAGGCTCAATTCTCTAATGCGTTTTAAGCAGGAAGCGAGTGGAGGATGGAGGAGAGGATGTGAGGAATCGAGTTTCTAACCATTAAGAAGCTCTTGCTGAGAGACATACAGTGCGAGTCTGCAATTGAGTTGACCCTCCCTTTTGCCCATTGCTGACCCCTCCCTGTCCCTAGCTCTTTAGCTGTCTAGTTTTAGGTTTTGTAGTTTTAGACTATGTAGTTTTAGTTTAGTTTTAGACTATGTAGGCCAGGTTTTGTATTGTATTTGTTTGTGGTGGATGTTGTTGTTGTATGCCTGTGAACAGGTCACATTTGAAAATGTGTTTTTACCTGTATAAATAAAGGTTAAATTTAAAAATTTAAAAAACAAAAAAGGCCCTGCATCTTACTTTGACTACAGTATATGACGTATCTTAATAGTAAAATTGGATCAGGTTAATCTCAGTTCCATTAATTTCAATGTCATCATTTAACAGAAAATACTTGGATTCTACTTTTCAGATATAAAGAGAGAGAGAAAAAGATGGACAGAAAGATCACTAGGCCTATATGAATACCTGTTCGCAAATAATACATTGGATACAGTCTCTCGTTCACTTGTGTCGTCCAATAACATGTACGTATATACAAAGCAATAACTGAATTATTATGTAACGGGCACATTAACACAAATGTGCGTGTAATGCGTGTAATGACTACACAATCAGAAAGGCAACTTAATATTAAGCTTGACCCATCTTCCCACAACCCCTCGGTCCATCCAGTCTAAACTGAGTAAATGGCAAGGTGACCAGGAGAAAACATGCCGTTGAGGATTTCTAGTCCGTGGAGGGATTTCTCAAGGCCCTGTTTTTTCATGGTCCAATGGAGAGAAAGGTCAGCTCCGGTGAGGTGACGCAGAACTCTGAGAAACATGAATGCTGGCGCGCTGCCAGCCCTGTTTATCTGCTCAATGGATTATTGTTTTGTTCAAGTCTCTTATTATCCCCAAACAAGCGGCTATTCTGCCGGTAGGGACAACGGTGCAACCATGGCTTTCACATTAGTGCAATAATAACATGCGGCTTTTGGGTTAAAGGCAGGGTATTTTCCTATAAATGACATATCACACATATAGAGGGTGTTACAGAATGAGATTTTGACAGTATGATGACCTTCATACCTTAAGTGCCTGCGGTTTTATTTCAATATGTTTTTAGGGCATTTCCGCTTTATTGGGATAGGGACAGTAGATTGACAGGAAGGATGGGTGAGAAAGAGGAGGGATGACATGCAGGATAGGTCGATGGCCAGAATCGAACCAGGGATCCTGCAATTACGTGGAATGTGCCTTAGTGAGCTACACCACCCAGCCACCCCATTTTAATTTTTGTGAACGGTTTTACACAAGTTTAGAAGAAAAGAAAGCCTTCTCTAAAGTAATTTTTCTAATTAAATAATAATACATTACAAATAAAGTGTGGACTGTAAGAAGAGCATTTGGATTGCATAAGTGCATTTATGAACAGTGCTGTGTTCTGAAAGATATAAAAACATAAAAAATAATCAAGTAAATATGAATTTTAATGCACAACGTGTAGCAAAGTATGCAAAGAATGCAAAGTATTCATACCCCTTTAAAAATGTATAAATTATGCGTCAAACATGCATCATCTGCCACATATCCATTTCAGTTTCATTTTACAGAGTCACTATAGCCACTATATTTATGTTTATCTATTTTATGTTTATATGGTTTGGAGTGGAAAATGTGCATAGAAATAATAAGGTCAGAATACTCACTTACTAATAATTGTGCACACACTGTCATATCAAAATACCACCAAAGATATTTCCCCCGTTTCATTCTGCTGTCGTATATACAAGCTGCAGATACAGATAAAAGCTTCATTTAAACAGTAGAGAACGGATGATGAGTACAACAAACCAAGAGAGTAGCTATAGATATTTATAAAACACGATTTGGTCCAAGTTATATAGTTGATATTTAAATAATTCCCTCTCCTCACTTCTGTTCTTTTATGATCTGCTACTCCACCGCAAATGCTTTGTTTTTCCACAAGTTGTAGTTCTCTTCACGCCAACATTATGTGGGGACATTATGTTTTTATTGTTGTGTACTATACTTACTACCACGTTCAAACCGTATAATTTTACCTGATCGTACCATGCACACAAGTTCACACGCTTTTATTCTTTTCTCAGGGAACATTTGAGCAACGAGTAGAGCGGCGCAGATTTCATCTGATACTTGCATTGTGATCAGCAGTCATCAATAGATCATAACGTGTCAAATAAAAGTAGTTTATGAAGTTAAAAAAGTATCTGCTAAAGAGTTGGTAGTTGGCTTCTTGGCTCCTTGCTTGTGGAACACAATGGTACTAGTTTATAACACAATGGTACTAGTTTATAACACAATGGTACTAGTTTAGAACACAATGGTACTAGTTTAGAACACAATGATACTAGTTTAGAACACAACGGTACTAGTTTAGAACACAATGGTACTAGTTTAGAACACAATGGTACTAGTTTAGAACACAATGGTACTAGTTTAGAACACAATGGTACTAGTTTATAACACAACGGTACTAGTTTAGAACACAATGGTACTAGTTTAGAACACAATGGTACTAGTTTAGAACACAATGGTACTAGTTTAGAACACAATGGTACTAGTTTTAGCAGCACATTAAGCATTAACCTGGTGAATCATACATTCTCCCGGTATGAATTTGACATTTCGGTTTACCGTAGAACCAGTGCACCATAACATCTCGTCATGTGTGCATAGTTTATTTGTATAATATATAATATGCATGTTAAATAGGGGTGCAATGGTTCAGTTGGCCCATGGTTCGGTATGAACCTCGGTTTTTGGGGTCACAGTTTCGGTACGTGTTTTGTGCGTAAGGAGTTTTTTTTTTTTTTTACAAAAAGTAATATTTACAAACTGTTACTTTACTTATACTTATGGAACTTTAACATTCAGACACATTCCAGAATATGACTGGTATATTGTAAAATATACATATATAAACAAAAAACACTTTCAAATGTAAAAAAATATAATAAACACTTTCAAATGTAAAAGTGCCTCTTAGCCTTGACTACTGGTATAGGAGAGGAAGAAATAAAAGTAAAAGTGCACTTCAGCCATAACAGCTGGTAGCCCATATATGCATTATGCGCATATACGACATGCGTGAAGCAATGCTTGCAGTAACCTTTCTGTTCTCTGTTTTCGTTCCCTCATCACTGTATTCAATGCCAAAACCGAAATGAATGACCCCACAACACAGATTTGTAGCACTCCAGGGTTTTCTCAAACTGTTGCCATGTTCTCAACTCCCCTCACCATGAACAAACATTTGAACAAGAAGCAACTGGGTTCCAGACAAACTCAACCTCAGAGTTTCAATGGAACGCAGCATAAACCAAAAAAAAGGACATTCACTACTGCGTACTGAAACGTGGACGGCAAACCGTACGGTTAATATAAAACCGAGAACCGTTGCACCCCTAATGTTAACACACCTTAGTTATTATGAAAGCCCATCAGAATTCCCATTAAAAAAACACATCAACAGTTGGTAATGAAATCACACAAAGCAACAAACTGGTATACCAAACTGGTATACCAAATCTGTCCCCTAAAGTTGAAACAATCATAATTAAAAAATACTGAAAATGTTTTAACTTTGTTGGAAATAACACTCACCGGCAGATCTGTGAAGGCGATTCCTAGAAGATAACACAGAATACAGAGGACAAAATCAACACATTTCCTAAGGTATTAAACAAAATTTATCTTGTATCAGATATTGTCCTCTCAGATAAGTGTAACTGGGCAGGTACGTTTAGAATTGTGGAATAATGATTAAGCCTCTCAGATAATACTGTTGTGTGATGTATGCCATGTGCTGCTGGTATCATTTCAAACCATGTGTTCGGTACCTAAGCTGTGGCCGTTCTTTGTGTAGAAGCAGGTATTGTTAATGAGGTTGACGCAGCAGCCAATCACGTCGCCCGTTGTAAATGTGGGGCCGTACGGCTGTCCTGTGCCGGAGGAGCAGAATGAGTGGCCGTCGTCTCCGTGGTAACCATACGAGTGTTTGTCCCAACCTGACGAAAAAAGACATTATAACATACAGTGTTTCCCCTAGGTTTGCTGCCTTGGGGGGGTGGCATGGACCGTGGCATGGACCCCCCCCAGGGGGTAAGACCCTGCCTCATACCAGCGTCATGTCCAGGGGTGTACTTGTACATTAAGCCGCCTCACGCTACGGAAACAGGAGATAGGCTCCTGCCCTATGGGCCATTAGGCTCCAGAACCATCGGTTCTCAAGGCTACTTACTTACAGTATATCTCAAAAGTGAGTACACCCTTTCGATTTTTGCAAATATTCTGTTATATCCTTTCAGAGGATAACATTATCCTACTGAAACTTTGATATAACTTAAAGTAGTCAGTGTGCTGCTTGAATAACAGTATAGATTTATTGTCCTTTGAAAATTACTCAGTACACAGCTGTTAATGTCTAAACAGCTGGCAACAAAAGTGAGTACACCCCATAGTGAACATGTCCTAATTGTGCCCAATGATGTTGTTTTCCCGCCCTGGTGTCATGTGACTCGTTAGTGTTACAAGGATTCAGGTGTAAATGATAAGCAGGGCTGTTAAATTTGGTGTTTTGGGCACAATTCTCTCTGAATGCTGGACAACATGGCACCTCATGGCAAGGAACTCTCTGAGCGGCTGAAAAAAATGTCATTGCGCTTCACAAAGATGGCCTTGGCTATAAGAAGATTGCCAACACCCTGAAAATGAGTTGCAGCACAGTGGCTAAGATCATACAGCGGTTTTCCAGGACAGGTTCCACTCGGAACAGGCCTCGCCAGGGTCGACCAAAGAAGTTGAGTCCACGTGCTCAGCGTCATATCCAGAGGTTGGTTTCCAAAAATAGACGTGCGAGTGCTTCCAGCATTGCTGCAGAGGTTGCAGAAGTGGGATGTCAGCCTGTCAGTGGCCAGACCATACGCCGCACACTGCATCAAATCGGTTTGTATGGCCGTCGCCCCAGACAGAAGCCTCTTCTGAAACCGATGCATAAGAAAGGCCGCAAACAGTTTGCTGAAGACAATGAATCCAAGAACATGAGTTACTGGAACCATGTCCTGTGGTCTGATGAGACCAAAATAAACCTGTTTGGGTCAGATGGTGTCCGGCGTGTGTGGCGGCACCCTGGTGAGGAGTACCAAGACAAATGTGTTTTGCCTACAGTCAAGCATGGTGGTGGCAGCATCATGGTCTGGGGCTGCATGAGTGCTGCCGGCACTGGGGAGCTGCATTTCATTGAGGGACACATGAATTACAATATATACTGTGACATCCTGCAGCAGAGCATGATCCCCTCTCTTCGGAAACTGGGCCGTAGGGCAGTTTTCCAACATGATAATGACCCTAAACACACCTCCAAGATGACAACGGCCTTGCTGAAGAAGCTGAAGGTTAAGGTGATGGACTGGCCAAGTATGTCTCCAGACCTAAACCCAATTGAGCACATGTGGGGCATCCTCAAGAGGAAGGTGGAGGAGTGCAAGGTGTCCAACATCCGTGGGCTCCGTGATGTCGTCATGGAGGAGTGGAAGAAGATTCCAGAAGCAACCTGTGCAGCTCTGGTGAATTCCATGCCCAGGAGGGTTAAAGTAGTGCTAGATAACAATGGTGGTCACACAAAATATTGACACTTTGGGCACAATTTAGGCATGTTCACTATGGGGTGTACTCACTTTTGTTGCCAGCTGTTTAGACATTAACAGCTGTGTACTGAGTAATTTTCAAAGGACAATAAATATATACTGTTATTCAAGCAGCACACTGACTACTTTAAGTTATATCAAAGTTTCATTAAGATAGTGTTATCCCCTGAAAGGATATGACAGAATATTTGCAAAAATCTAAAGGGTGTACTCACTTTTGAGATATACTGTATGTGGTCTTGACTACCACTTTCTCACCTGGTTCTCTCTCTCTGCCGTCATCATCCTGCTCTTTCTCCCTATCCTCCTCTCTCCCTTTTGCTGTCAACCAAAAGGTAAACAAAACAGCCAGAGTATTTATAATCTGCTGTGGGCAATCCAGTCAGATAATGTCATTTTGACTTTACTCTCACCTGAAAAAAAATTGTGTGTCCAACTATAAAAAACAGACATTTCCAATGCTTCAATCAACTGTCCATGTACTGTAAATATGCCATTATGGTATTACCATGAAGCCCAACTCTAGCAGAATAAGAAAGATAGTATATCTACTTTAAGTAAAATAATAAAGTGCCTCCAGTTAGCTCTTTAGCTGGCAAGTGTGCAAGGAGACTAGCTCATCTCATCACCTCTGAGCTAGCTAGCTTGCTAGTTCTTTGACACTATTTACACTATGGAACTATAGTCAGACACTTTCTAGTCACAATAATAACGACCAATTTTAACCAACTTTCTCTGTCAGAACACTCAGCAATTATATTTGCTAACGCTTCAACTTGCTTACTTTCAATCTGCAGACATCACAGCCGGCAAAAACTCTCGCGTCTCGCACGCACACTTGCGCAAAATCTTGTATTATTCTCCATCGCTGGCACAGCGCGAAGTGTGGAGATAGGTCTGGCTATGCGAGACTACGGCGGACTAACGTTACCAACGAGCCTATGGGCTTGCCACTCGCCAGATTCGGGTTGGGTGCGTTTAAAAAACGCGGATATTTTAGCCTGCTTGTCAGATGTTTGGTGTCTACGTCCAGTGTTTCCTCTATATGCATTTATTGGTGGCGGGCCGCCACGAATGAATTTGCTCCGCCACCAAATGATTCAGACAGTCCACTTTGATTCAGGCTGCGCAGAAAGGCAGCGAGTTATTATAACCGGAGAACTGAAAAAAAGCATGTGTCCCTGAACGCTCCGCCAATCACTGTGAGTAAACTGACTCTGAGAATGTCCTCACGTCACATTTTACCGTAATACCCTATATGTTGGTTGAAGTGCAACATCTCAGCTTTCAGGGACAGTTGGATTTTTTTCGATAGCACAAACCGTTTCGAAATTACGGTAATTACAATGTCGGGTGCGGATTTGTGCCGGTGGCGGTACATTCGGCGCAGAAGTGGTATCTATACCAGATAAATAATAACCATTTGCTTACGTAATCTTTCGGTTGTTTACATAGTCTGAAACTACAGATGGTAAGCTTTCAAATGATGCGTCATACATTGAAATCGAAAAAAAAATCAAGACGACACGAGTATTTGAATGTTTGTTTGTATCATGTTTTGCTCAAGAATGGTGACTGCTAAAAACGCTGCTAGCGGCTAACGTTTCTTTCTAAAACGAAAGTATTGTAACGTCCCCACTTGGACAGTGGTTGAAATAATGACAGATAGCTTCTCTCATGTAATCTGTGCGTTTAATTGTAAACTATCTCATACACAACTTTCTTAGTTCACCCGAGCTCTCTCTCCCAACGGTCTCAATAACACACACAACACAGTACAGTGCGAACATGAACTCAAGCATTAATGAACATTAATGAACAGGGTTGTTCTATCTAATATAAATTATGTTTGTGTTATGCTAATAAATGTAGATCCACACAGGTATACAAACTGAGATCCGTTTACTGTCAAGTGCCATTCATTCTGACAACACGCACACACAGTCGTAAAGCTCTAACAGAACGTGACGTCGTAAAGTGCAACAAAGTGCTGCAATGACATACTGTCGTACATAACAATATTGGTATTTGATCACCTTCTATATAAAATCACCTGCTCGGCTTTAATGACTTAACCGCTATTTAAGAAATTATATTTGTTTTCGCGTGCACGCGTTTTATGCGCGCGCGAAAGACGACCACCCCGCCACTAATGTGAAAAATCCTGGAGGAAACACTGACGTCCGTAATAATTCCTCTTTCTTGGGGGGGCGGGGGGTTCCGTTGGGAGGGCGGCCCGCCCCCCCAAGGCAATGGTAGGGGAAACACTGACATATCAGCAATATACACATACAACAAAAACATCAATCCCAAGTCAGATATTCAAAATACTTTTTGAATAATCTTACTGATTATTCAGTAAGTGCTGCTCACATTGCATTGTTGTATGAGTTCTCACAAGGTTTGAGCGAACACCACCACTCTGTATGTTGAGGTATTGGCATTAACAGTGTGTGAGCTAAGATCGCTCATTGATTTAGTGGATCCTGAATAGCTACTAGCTGTAATCTCACAATAGTTCTTTCTAGGGATGCTCCGATTTATCGGCCACCGATTTAAATCGGCCGATTTCACTCCAAATGACTCGATCGGTGATCGGCAAAAATGGCCGATCGCAAAAACCGCTCTTTTTTTTTTTTTTTTTTTTTTTCTGGGGAAGACAGATAACTGAACAGAAAACATAGGAGGATGTAACAGTATGTAAACCATGAAGGCCACGTTTATGATGTCTTTTATACAGCCATATCGACTGACTTGGGCTTCAGGCCCTAACTGGGTGATAGGCCAGACTTTTACTATGCCATAAAAATGGGTCTGCGTTTGCTTGGTGCCTAATGGATCAAAACTTTTGTCTAAAAAGCAAAAAATATGTAGGCTATCCAGTCAGTAGGCCTACAGTTATGTATTTTTTTAAAAATCGGTATCGGTATCGGTTGATCTTGAGGAAAAAAATCGGTGATCGGTATCGGCCCCAAAAATCCAGATCGGAGCATCCCTAGTTCTTTCCATCTTAGGTCTCAATTCACACCGTCCTGTGTCTGTGTAGAGGTGAGCATTAGCCATGATAACACAAGTTCCTAGACTATATAAGCTAAACAAACCAAAACGTGAGCCAGGTTTAACACTGCTCCGGGGTGTTATCTTCAAACACTGAACCGACGAGGCTCTTGGGTGGGGGCCCGCCCCGCCCTGTGTCCTGTGACTGGTTGAAAAGTGTCAGAGACACCCTGCTCTGACAGATAACCCCCACAGAATGCATGCTAACATGTGACCTGTCCCAACAGTGTCATCTCAGGCCAGAGAAGACAACCAACTCACACACACACCTCTTGATCTCCAACCAATACAGAGAACAACAATACATGTTCGGCCGAAAGGCACAACGGTATTATAAATACATTGTTAAGTCACACACACACACACACACACACACACAGCTCTTACCAGGGAGTCTGTTCATGTTGACACCTTGAGCTGAGAGACCAATACCCATGTACCTAATAGGAAAGACAGAGAGAGCAGGCCTCAGGTCCTCTAGAAGTAGAACAACAGTGACTATCCAAATAGCATTCCACAAATCACTACAGCATTACAGATGTCCTCTGTATACTGTAGGTCAAAATCTCAACCATTCAGACATGTGATCAGCACAACAATGACAATCAGGAGAACACAAGGTATTGGTTGATGATGGATTAACTCCATTCCATTGATGTATGAACAGAGGTTAATGTTTGAATATTGGTAGGAGAGACCAGTGGGTTGGGTGGGTGCCGACCTGATCCAAATACATACATGACACACTTTAAATAATTCTGTGTGCTTGTCTGAGCTTGGAGTTCGAGCCCTTGGGACTATCCCATTGAACCAGGCAGACTAAGGGCCGCTTCACAAACAAGGCTTAAGCCTAATCCTAGAGATAAGCATCTTCAATGGAGATGTTTACATTGAAAGTGTGATTTAGTCCAGGACTAGGCTTGCCTTGTCTGTGAAACCAGCCCTAAATGTTTTAATAACATTTGTTTTAACCTTTATTTACACACAGTACAAAGGTTCCATATAGAAACACAATCATCACTAAAACCCAGCTATGTGTAGTGACTAGGGATGCACCGAAAGTTCGGCCACCGAATATATTCGGCCGAAAATAGAAGAAGAAAAAAAAGCACATTCGGTATTCGGCCATTTGGTGTGAAAAGACCGAATACGATACTTTTTTTTGATGACGCGATCAAACAGTGCAAGCAGCCCATGCTGTTCTGTGAATGAAACAAGCATTGAGTGACGACTGCCTACTGCCAAGTCATATAATTACAGCAAACATGTCGGCATGTCTCTGAACGACAACGAGAGGCACATTCCGACATTAACTTCCGTTTTCGTGACTTAAAAAAAAGCGCAAGCTAAGTGTTGTTGAAAATCAATGACACGCTTGCTAGTCAACTAACACAGCTTGTTTTGTGAGCCTGCTAACAATGTAAAGTAGTGTTATAGTTAACAAGGTAGCAGTGGGGATTACTCACCGAATCCAATGCATTGCAGTATTTTGGCTTGATTAGTGAGTGTGTGATTTTCAACAATGTTGAAATGTATTTTCGTTCTCAAAATAAAAGTCAGATCATTTTGATTGGTGACTTGTTCCCCCTTTCACCAGCCGCTGATGTACATCTTTCATGAAATGAGTAAATATTATGTAACATAAAGTATATACTAGGGATGCTCCGATTTATCGGCCACCGATTTAAATCGGCCGATTTCACTCCAAATGACTCGATCGGTGATCGGCAAAAATGGCCGATCGCAAAACCGCTTTTTCTTCTTTTCTTTTTTTTCCCTGGGGAAGACAGATAACTGAACAGAAAACATAGGAGGACGTAACAGTATGTAAACCATGAAGGCCACGTTTATGATGTATTTTATACAGCCATATCGACTGACTTGGGCTTCAGGCCCTAACTGGGTGATAGGCCAGACTTTTACTATGACATAAAAATGGGTCTGCGTTTGCTTGGTGCCTAATGGATCAGAGCTTTTGTCTAAAAAGCAAAAAATATGTAGGCTATCCAGTCAGTAGGCCTACAGTTATGTATTTAAAAAAAAATCGGTATCGGTATCGGTTGATCTTGAGGAAAAAAATCGGTGATCGGTATCGGCCCCAAAAATCCAGATCGGAGCATCCCTAGTATATACAATTTCAAACACAGAATTTTGATAATTATCATTTTACATGAATAAGCATACAAGCATGAATAAAAAGCTACATTTATTTAATTTATGCAATGGTACAAAAATTGGCTGAATACATTTTTAAAAAAAACTGCCGGTACGCACTCCGTATTCGGCCAAGTGTTTCCATAAGTTCGGTTTCGGCCAAGAATTGTCATTTCGGTGCATCCCTAGTAGTGACAGTGTCTTACTCTGCATGTCCACCTACTTACCCGTCTCTGCCTTTACTGATGATCTTCACCTCAAAGTAATACACCCCGCAGGCCGCTGGGATGGGGTGGGTGGCCCGTACTGAAGCAGCATCTTTAGGGGTCTTCCCATGACCTTTGAGTGAAAGTAGGAGGATAGAAAGAGGGGCACAAACACAAATGGTAGGTGATGCGAGCCTAACAAAAACCATGGTTTTCTCCAGAATAAGTCAACGCAAATTACTTAACAGAGGAGTTGTGTTATACATTTGTGCTTAACGTGTGGACTCTCCCTTTTTTAGTATCGCTATTAAGTAGAAAGGAAGGAGACACACAGAGTGAGAAGTGTACGTCAGTGGGATTCTATCCTGCACAAACACAGGTATACTGTATTCCAATGGCAGTGGCAAGAACCTGCCAACCCTACGCCATGTGCACTTTTTACAGGCCTAAATTCTAATCTATAATCTGCAACGATCTGGAATCAATAGAATTTAAGAATCCCTAGCCTCTGTATTGAAATAATATTAGTAGTGTATAAATTGAGGGGTCTCCATTTTACATCTTGCATGTTGCAAAATGGCTGCCATGCAATGAGTGTACACCCCAGTTGGATGTGCCAACATTGGTGGTGT
This sequence comes from Nansenia antarctica, assembly GCF_963989245.1. Lineage (NCBI taxonomy): Eukaryota > Metazoa > Chordata > Actinopteri > Argentiniformes > Microstomatidae > Nansenia > Nansenia antarctica. The sequence continues at coordinate 8,296,509 of NC_137682.1, read as the reverse complement.
ATGGAGAGTGGAGTGGCCTCAGTGTTTTGAGCTCTATGACCTATAAAAAGCATTCATCATTACAGTAAATAACTGTTTATTTTTTATTTAAAATAATGTATGTGATCTAAAATTGTCTAAAATGGAAGCATATATTAGGCAGACACATTTTGTTATCCAGGTAATTCTCCCAGGCTGTGCCCTTGACATCACCAGTCAAACGAGCTCAATAGCTCAATATCTCGTCCCTTACCCGTTTCCCCTTAATAATGTAAACACATTCTAGCTTGCTTAGTGTTAAGGGCTCTGCACACAGCGTGCGATTTCTGTTGCGCGTCAACGTTCCATAATTTCCATTGTTGTTATGAATGGAATCGAATTTTCGCCGTGCGGGGCCGTGTGCATTGCGATGCGATGTTCTCATAGACTTCCATTCAAACTTCAAAATGGAACGTTGACGCGCAACAGAAATCGCACGCTGTGTGCAGAGCCCTTTAGTGTCAAGGGTCCTAACACTTTCTCGTTCCAATCATCTGATAATATCTGGGTTACATTTGATGATGTGGGAACATGTGCAAACAAGTGCAATCTATTTAAAAGCTTGAATAAATTAACACCGTTGTGGTGATGAGGTCATGCTAATATCATTAAGGCAAGATCCAATAAATCATGCTGGTGGTTGATTGTCATAAAACAGTTATACAATGAAAAACATGTCATAATAATGTGGGTCAGTCTCTAGTGACCTGTGTTTGTTTGTAAATGTGCATCAGCCACAAATGGAGCATCTGCATAGCCACAGCAGGAGGCTGTGTTTAGAATGTTCGAGGAAGGAAGACACCTCCTAGGTTCTATGCAACACCGAGAACACCTTGCAACTCTCTTAGTTAGACCAAGATGAAAGTACAAAAACTGCTAAAATGGCCAAACTGAGTTGCACTAACAAATTGTAGCTTCCTAATACGCCATATCGTGAGTTTAGAATGATAAGGTTCTATCTCCGTTTAGGGCAGTTCAGAGATATTGAGCGTTAAAGTTTTTACATTCCATTATGTTTTGTGAGATGGAACCTTTGTCTTTTATGAATTACTAACTCAAAAATGTCAACACCACACAGGCATTAATAAACACCTAATGGATCAGATTATGTAAAAAACTCAATTTTGACAAAAATGGAGATAGAACCTTATAATTCTAACGTCACGATCTGCCAGTAAGATACTGTTGGTTGTTGATTCAGGTACTGGGCCTACCTGTCTGTCACTCAAGGTGGATTTCTATGACTCAACCTGGCAGCTGTTCTACCTAAACAACCACAATCTTATGACTACGTCATCATGACATTTGCCACATAATGATCTCGCATGTTGAAATGGGAACGCTTATGTTGTTTGCGATCCCATCTAAATGGTCTGTAAGCTAAGAAAGCAACACACTTCTTTTGTCCACGAACTTGACATCTGATTTGATTATTAGCTTTAGTTAGTTTGCTTAACTGTAAGCCACTGTCAACAAGTAGTAACCACTAACAGCTGCCCATCCATCAGTTAACTCTTTGAATATAATACATTTGGGTATATTTGAAGACAAGCTTTTCCAAGGGGGGCTTTAATAAACCCAGTTGTGATGACATGTACATTTCCGGACTTTGGGCAATTTCACCTAGCTAGCTAAGCTAACTATCCAGACCTTTTAATAGTCGCTACAATGATCAACAGTTCACCTCCAACGCTTTGATATTAAAGCTGCTTAGTAGATCTAATAACACTATTATTAGGAAACTGCCTTTGCTTGATTGCTACTTTGGCAGGTAGCTTATTTCGTAGGTTAAACTGGGCAAGCTAACCTAGCAACCTAGCCAAGCCTAGCTAGCTAGTGACGTGAGGGAGTTGATTTGGCTGGGAATCTCTCCTCAGCCAGCAGGGGGGTATTCCATCAACAACGCTAAAAGAAAATCCAGGTTTAGTCTGACAAATCTCGCGAGAGTTCCTAAAAATATCCAGGCATATTCTGATAAGTCTCGCGAGAAGTTATCAAAAATAAGCCAGGATTTTCCTTTAGCGACGTTGATGGAATACCCCCCTGGTTTTGCAAGATGTCTTCTTGTTATGTTGATGAACATTAGCCAGCTAGCAAGCTAGCAAGCTAGCCACCTAGCTTAGGCCACTTTGTTTTTAGCCAGCCTGGGTCCAGCTAGCCTGTTTTGCTTACGGTAGAGGGGGGGAGATTAGCTTGCTACTAGCCTTGATGATGCGAATCAAGGCTATCAGCTAGCAAAAGTGCTAAGTTTAATTGTGTCCTTTTCGCTAGCTAGCCACCTAGCTTAGGCTACTGTTGTTTTTAGCCAGCTGGGACAAGCTAGCTGTTTTGCAGAAACAGAAGGGAAATGAAAGTTCAAAGGCTTGTATATATAATAGTCTAATTAAATATGCTTTCTTTTGGAAAAGTTAAGTAGCTTACTATGGCAAAAACCCTGATAGTTTATGTAGTGGAAGTTGAACTACTCCCCTTAACACTGCCTCATATGACCTGATTTCATATTGATATTGATATTCATATTCATATTATCTATAATCAGCAGCAATCGGGCCCATTTGAGCCCAATGAGCTTGGCATCAAGCTAGTGCTAAAGTGCTACGTTTAATAGATCTATACATCTATCTATACATATATAGATCTATATATATCGTGTCATGTCACTACCTTTGTAGTGCACCCGGAGGTTGTTCTGGGACAGGCCGATGTAGCTGAACTTGTCCTTGGGGCTCCAGGAGCGAGGCAGCGGCGTCTCCTGCTCGTTCACCGCCGGGTACAGGCGCCGGAGCCGCGCGTTGAGCTCCTTCTCCTGCTCGTTCAGCGCCGAGTCCCCGTGGACCACCACCGACATGAGGAACCCGCAGCCCGACGACTGGCCAGACATGATGGCTTTAAAGGGTTTAATCAACCTGTTTTTGATTGACCTGTTTTAGGCTAAATTAGTGTTGTCAGCCAACCACAACGACAATCAAGGCTTTCTTTGATCAACCTGTTTTTGAGTTTTAGGCTAAATAGTTGGGTGTCAGCCACCCACAAACGACAATCAAACGACAGCGAAACCCAATTAAGTACAATAATCAGCTGTCTTGTATGTTGACAGCTAGCTGGGGTGGTGATGGTGGTATAGCCACACAAACAAGGAGTCGCTAGCTAAGGCTAGCAAGCTAGCTAGCTAAAGACTAGCCAACTGAACTATGTTGTGCAAGCGACGCGTATTGCTAAAATGGCTTGGTAGCTTGACATTAGCTTACACTATATAACGCTGCTGGGTTTAACCATAAATCTAACGAACGGATAACTATCTAAGCTAGACCATTTTGGTTAAAGTTAAAATAGAAGATTGATCTCGCAGATTATGATAAAAGCTACGTGCGAGACATCGACATGGTATCTGTTCGGGTAACCTCGATCTTTTGTTTGTTGTCTGTCGTAATCCGCCGATCTGATTGGCTGAGAGCGTCCGGTCACACTTCCTTGGAGCAGCAGAGAGTTACATGCTCAGGCTGTGTTCGAAATGGCATACTAGCATACTGCATACTAGCATGCTCAATTAGTATATACTGCATACTAGCATACTCAATTAGTATATACTGCATACTAGCATACTCAATTAGTATATACTGCATACTGCATACTAGCATACTCAATTAGTATATACTGCATACTAGCATACTGCATACTAGCATACTCAATTAGTATATACTGCATACTGCTTACTAAATTCATAATAAGTATGCCAATACCAGCCGACCGAAAATCTAGTATACATTTCTTGCATACTCAAATTTCACATAATCTACAGTGTGAACGCACTGCATACTCAAAATCTACGTCATATCTAGTATGAGTAGTATGCTAGTATGCCATTCCGAACACAGCCTCAGACACAAACCTGACTGTCGATGCGTCTATCCTCACAACACAAAGCCTGTCTGTCTCACTGGAATATCGTTGCCTTTTCTCAGAGAACAAGTCTTCGTGATGTTAGAATTATAAGGTTCTATCTCCATTTTTGTCAAAATTGAGTTTTTTTTTTTTTTTACATAATCTGATCCATTAGGTGTTTATTAATGCCTGACTGTGTGGTGTTATTTTTAAAATGTTGACATTTTTGAGTTAGTAATTCATAAAATAAAGGTTCCATCTCACAGAACATAATGGAATGTAAAAACTTTGACGCTCAATATCTCTGAACTGCCCTAAACGGAGATAGAACCTTATAATTCTAAGATCACGAAGTGACTGTGATGACAACACACTTATATAGAAAATATATTTTAATATGAGGGATAGTGAATACATTTCTTTGTTAGTTTTTTTTTTTTTTTTTTTTAATTGCTATTTTTATCTGCGAATTAAAAAATAGCATTTTGTACAAACACGCCGATCCACATTTTGAAGTTTTTTACTTACACTTTTATCCTCATGTCAGAACAGTCTAACCTTTATCTTTGTGCTTGAATGGGTTCATCGTGTCACTGGTTATTTCTCAGAAACTAGATAACCAATACATTAGGAAAACTACACTAAAATGATCCTTGAGAGAAATATAGTTTGTGAAACTAAAGCTACTTTGAAAAAGTAGTTCACTGCATCAAAACTACTTTATCCAACACACAAAAGTCAGTTACTAATAGATAATAAGATAGCAGTCCATGTGACAGAAAGTGTGTGAAACACTGAAATAACTGGGATATAAATGGTGAGGTGGAGAAAAGTGGTGAGACTGGAGGCAATGACAGAACAAACATAAGGGAAATTAAAGTTCAAAGGCTTGTATAATAGTCTAATTAAATATGCTTTCTTTTAGAAAAGTAAGTAGCTTACTATACCGCTACATGGCAAAAACCTAATAGTTTATGTAGTGGAACTACTCCCCAACACTGCCTATATGACATGATTTCATATTCTCATCATCAGTGTTATAATCAGCATGCAGCATCAGGCCCATTTGAAATGAGCTTGATTATACCACCACTAACTAACTACCTATCTTTGAATCAAAATGGTGTTGTTAGGTCATAGGACAGCATTTAATCAATACAACAACCCATGTATTGCCTCAGGGGCCACATTTAAAATGGGAAAACTTTATTCCTGCTTTTCCCCCCAACCCTAGCTGATTTTAAGAGACTAGACAGGTTTGAAAACCCTGCTAGGGCGCAATCTTTTCAGTTTCAGGCTGAGAGACTTGTATGCTTTTATTACTAGCATGCTTGGTTATTGTAATGCTCTACTGTCTGGTCGACCAAAGAAAGCCATGGGTCGACTGCAAACCGTACAGAAGGCAGCAGCACGACTCCTGACCCAGACAAGACGGAGAGAACACATTACACCATTATTAGTCTCTTCATTGGTTGCCTGTTTTAGAATTGATTTTAAGATACTTTTTTATTGATTTATAAATCACTTCATGGTAATGCACCCCAATACATTCTATGTTTTTTTTTTATATAAGGAATGTACCTCGTATATCTGTCAGGCATGGAGAGGTAGCTTTTAGTTTTTATGCCCCAGCCTCTGGAACAGCCTCAAGACAAAATTGTACTTATGGGTCATATATTTATTTTATTTATTTGGGTCATATATTTATTTTAGCAAAAATATTCCATTACATTTGAGCTTTTATTATCTACCATAGTCTCTATAGTCATCACTGATGTTACTGTTTGAACTCCCATGGCTGTTACACTTACTGACTTGTATCGTCTTGTACATTGTCTCATTGTCTTTTTTATCTGCTCTTTCCATTTTTATAAATGTTTCTGCAAAGGACATTAAATTGCACCTGTGTATGAAATGTGCTATAAATAAAGTTTGGTTTGATTTGAAAAAAAGAATGGCCATTTATTGCCTTATTACTTTCACCTATCCTGATGTGATATCAGATATGTGAGGGCAAACATCCAGGGCCAGGAAGGAAGGGAGTGAGTGTTTGGTTTGGAATGCAGCCCTGTTCTCTCACACCACCATGTGGGAGTGTGCATTGCATCATAGAAAAGGAATCAGAAGTGATGTTATATTCCCTTAAGACATTAAATAAGTGATTCCCTGTGATAACATTATCCGTCACACCAGGTCCAGCGACAGATTCGTTATTTTACTCAAAATGGAGGATCTGTTTCCATGACAATGATTGTGCATTGAATATAGCTGTGTGACTTGACTTTGACTTGCAGCTTGACATTGACTTGCAGCTCTATTATGGCACTACATACACAATTCTTGACTAGGAATAGTAAGTTTAACATACAATGTACCTTATAACATTATTTTGATTATCACTATGGTGATAACTTACTATCAAATGAAATTGAATCAGACAGTTTTTTAAAACAATGCCGTTCGACCTAAGTACGTTGTCTGTGTATCAAAAGAAGCAACAATGATGTACAATGTAATGCATTTAATGAAGGGATACATGTATCTGGCAAAGCAATGGAGGATGACCAATAAATGTGTTTTTATTTCTCAGATATTTGCACATTAGGTCTAGATTTTACATCGCAACACTAAATCAAGACACTGGCTACATAGCAGCAACATACTGTAAAATGACAATGACTGTAAAAA